>NC_043711.1:5194199-5227262 GCF_006229205.1 Suricata suricatta | reverse complement strand
GGGGCGCCTGGGGGGCTCAGTCGGTTGGGCCTCCGGCTTCGGCTCAGGTCAGATCTCATGTTCGTGGGTTCGAGCCCCACGTCAGGCTCTGTGCTGACAGCTAGCTCAGAGCCTGGAGCCTGCTTCCGATTCTGTGTCTCCCTCTCTCTCTCTGACCCTCCCCTGCTCACATTGTCTCTGTCTCTCAAAAATAAATAAATAAATAAAAATTTAAAAAATTTAAAGAACTATATGCCAATACATTTGAAAATCAAGATGAAATGAATACATTTATGAGGAAACAGAAAAAGCAAAAATTTTACCAAGAAGAATCAGAACACTTGAGTGGATTCAGAAATGTTACTGAGATGGAAATGATGGAGGAGGGGGGTGTCACTCCCAGAAGGGCAGGACCTAGAAGATTCTGCAGTCTAGATTTATCAGCATTTCAGGCAGCAGATAATCCCCATCTTAGGGAGGTCGACACCAGGAACAGGCAAGGGCACAGGAAGAGGGGAAGGGGAACAGCGGGTTTCCGTTTGGAGGACAGTGTAAGCTACAAACCACACCAGAGAGCACAGCACGGATGTCCCTCGACAACATTATGCTCAGCGAAAGAAGCCAGACACAGATGGCACCACATTGTAGGGCTCTGTTTTCAGGAAGCCTCCACGCTGAGCAAATCCATGGAGACAGGACTGATGGTTACCAACGGAGGGGAGAGGCGGGGAGAATGGTAACTGCTCAGTGAGTACCGGGCTTCCTTTTGCAGTGATGGAAATGTTCTGGAAACGGACAGAAGTGGTGGCTGTACCGCTGTGCTTGCACCAAATGTCACCGAGCTGTTTGCTTTTTTTTTTTTTTTTGAGACAGAGAGAGACAGAGCATGAGAGGGGGAGGGGCAGAGAGACAGGGAGAAGACACGGAATCAGAGCAGGCTCCAGGTTCTGAGCTGTCAGCACAGAGCCCGACGCGGGGCTCGAACCCACGAACCATGAGATCATGACCTGAGCCAGAGTCAGCTGCTTAACCACGGAACCGCTTAACCGACTGAGCCACCCAGGTGCCCTGAGTTGTTTGCTTTCAAGGGGTTAATTTTGTTATGTAAATTTCACCTCGATTCAAAATAGAAACAAGCGAGACTGTGGACCAAGATAGGAAAATTGACACCAACCTTCAATACCTTCCCGAGAAGCAGAAATCCAAAATAAAACCCTGCTAGCCAAATCTCACAGTGTGGGGGAAAAATCTGTCACGACCAAGGACAGTTTGGCCCGGAAAGCACGGAGGAGATAAACACAGAAAGTCAGGCAGCCGACAACTTCTCTGTCAGCTGCACACACCAGGTGCGTGTTCCCTGAATTCAGACCTGGGAACCAGGGGGCTGGTGCAGACCCGGCTGGGGCAGCCCACCCAACACCCCTGCAAATCTGCTAGAGCGTCAAGACAGACGAAATCAGCTTACGCAGGAGCATGGGGCGCCTGGGTGGCTCAGTCGCTTGGGCTCCAGTCGTGATCGCACGGCTCTCGTGGGTTCGAGCCCCACCTCCGGCTCTGTGCTGCCGGCTCAGAGCCTGGAACCTGCTGTCGATGCTGTGTCTCCTTCTCTCTCTCTCTGCTCCTCCCCTGCTCACGCTCTGTCTCATGAAAGTGAGTAAATACTAAACAATTTTTAAGATAAACACCAGCATAATTTAAAAGACTTGTTATAGTACCTGAGTGGCTCAGTTGGTTGAGCATCTGACTTTGGCTCAGGTCATGATCTCGCATTCGTGGGTTCAAGCCCCACGTCAGGCTCTGTGCTGACACCTAGCTCAGAGCCTGGAGCCTGCTTTCAGTTCTGTGTCTCCTCTCTCTGTGTGACCCTCCCCTGCTCATGCTGTCTCTTTCTGTCTCTCTCTCTCTCAAAAAAAAAAAAAGATAAATAAACATTTTTTAAAATTTTTAAAAAGACATGTTATATTTCTAATACGTATAAGAAAATAAATTCACCTTAAAAAAAAAAAAAAGAGAAATTCTGACACCTGCTCTAACATGGACACATCTTGCACACACAACATGAGGAAAAGGAGCCAGGCACAAAAAGACCAGCACTATATGATTCCACTTCCGCGAGGTCCCTAGAGAAGTCAGATTCAGAGAGAGAGAGAGAGAGAGAGAGAGAGAGAGAGAGAAAGAGAGAGAGAGAGAGAGAGAGAGAGAGAAAGCAGGTAGACGGTGGGAGCCAGGGGCTGGTGGGGGCAGGGGGAGTCGGTGTTTCATGGGGACAGTTTCCGTTTTGCAAGATGGAGAGTTCTGGAGGTGGGCGGTGGGGAGGGTTGCACAGGGCGAAGGCGCGTACTGCCACTGAACCTGAACCGTGCATCTAAACATGACTAAAGCAGCAAGCTTCACGTTAGGTATCTTTTACAAGAAGAAAAACACAAAGGTGAGGGTCCCTTGATGGAACAGAGAGCAGGGAAGGGCAGCGGCCAAAGCAGACGCCCGAACCCAAACAGGCGCGTGGTGAAAAGGAAGCGGGTGGCGGATGGCAAATGCAGAGAGCGCCACCTACAGGCAGCTCGCGGTGGGCGCACCGAAGCCACTGCCATTTCCGAGGACAGCATCCCCCATCCTTGTTGCAGAATGTAATGCATCGCTGAGAAAACAGAAACCAGCCCGCAGTCATCACCCCTGTTAACCAGCCCACCTGCGCCCAGCCACTCACGGCAGCCCGGCTCTCCCTCTGCCGCCGAGCGTCAACAGCGTGCCCCAACCCAGGAAAGCCAGTCGGCCACCAGCTCACACCGCCCCCTCACCCATGCGGGGACCAACTGGCAATCCCAGCTCTGTGCCAGATTATCTGTATCTGTATAGCACACAAATATGCTGATTCACCTTTCACCTCCCCCCTCCCTTTTAATGGTTTGGTTTAATCATGGACATGAAATCCACAGAAGCTAACATTAAACTATTAAACTTCACCGGCATATAGTACATTTAGGGGCGCCTGGGTGGCTCAGTCGGTTAAGCATCTGGCTTCAGCTCAGGTCATGATCTCACAGTCCATGGGTTCGAGCCCCGCATCGGGCTCTGTGCTGACAGCTCAGGGCCTGGAGCCTGCCTCAGATTCTGTGTCTTCCTCTCTCTCTGACCCTCCCCTGCTCACACTTTTTAATTTTAAAAAAATTAAAAAGAAAAAGTAAACTTCAGGGGCATTGAGTGCATCCACAAGGCTGAGAAGTCACTGTCTAATTCTGAAACATATTCATATGGCAAAGAAGCATATGGAAAGTTGCTCCACATCATCTGTCATCGGAAACTGCAAATTAAAACAAGATACCGGGGCACCTAGGGGGCTCCGTCAGTTAAGCGTCCAACTCCTGGTTTCGGCTCAGGTTGTGATCTCACGATTCGTGGGTTTGAGTGATGCGTTGGGCCCCTTGGGATCCCACACTGCTTGGGATTCTCTCTCTTCTCTGTCTGCCCATCCCTGGCTCACTCCCTCTGTTTCTCTCTCGAAAAATGAATAAACTTAGGGGCAACTGGGTGGTTCAGTCAGTTAAGCGTCTTGACTTCGGCTCAGGTCATGATCTCACGGTCTGAGGGTTCGAGCCCCGCGTTGGGCTCTGTGCTGACAGCTCAGAGCCTGGAGCTGCTTGAGTTTCTGTGTCTCCCTCTCTGTCTCTGCCCCTCCCTCGCTTGTTCTCTGCCTCTCTCTCTCTCAAAATGAAGACGTAAAAAAAAAAAAATGAACAGACTTAACAACAAGATACCACACAGCTATTGGAATGACCCCAGTCGGAACACTGACCACACGGGGCCGGCGAGGACACGGAGCAGGAGGAAGACTCATTCACTGCTGGTGGGAAGGCAAAACGGTCCCGCCGCTCTGGACGACGGCCAAGCGGTTTCTGACAAAACTGAACACATCCTACAAAACGATCTTACCGTACAACCCAGCAATCATTCTTCTTGGTATTTACCCAAACGTATGGAAAACTGATGTCCACACAAAACCTTGCACTCAGATGTTTTGCAATAGCTTTACGCATATTTGCAGAGAGTTGGAAGCAAACAAAATGTCCCTCAGCAGGCGGAATGCATACATAAACTGCCGGCCCTACAGACAAGGGCGGATTAGTCAGCGCTAAGAAGACAGGAGCCGGCACAGGACCGACTCGGAGGAAACTTAAATGCAGATCACTACGTGAAAGAAGCCAGTCCGCAGCGTCTATAGATTGTAGGTTCCTAACTTTCTGACCCTGTGTCCAAGCTAAACTATGGAGGCAGTAAAATGACTGGAGAGGGTGGGTGGAGGGACGAATAGGCTGAGCACAGAGGACTTGTCAGGCAGTGAAAATACCGTATATGATGCTATAAGGCAGACACAGGTCATTACACACTTGTTGGAACCCACAGGCTGTCTGCCACCAAGCGTGAACCTTAAAGAAACACACACTTGAACTAATGGTGATGTATCAACGTGGTTTCAGCAGTTGTAACAAATGTATCCCTACTGCTAATGTGGGCTGTGCACGCGGGTGGCAGGGTGAACGGGAAATCTCTGCGTGTTCCTCTTTATTTTGCTGTGAACCTACAGTTGACCTAACAAATCATCTTTAAAAACACTTTTTCTTAGGGCGCCTGGGTGGCTCCCTCAGTTAAGCGTCAGACTCTTGGTTTCGGCTCAGGTCCTGATCTCAACAGTTCGGGAGGTCGAGCCCCACATCAGGCTCCACACTGGCAGCGAGGAACCCGCTTGGGGTTCACTCTCTCGCCTTCGCTCTCTGCCCCTCCCCCGCTAGCTCTATCTCAAAATAAATAAACTTTAAATAAAAACAAAACACTTTTTTCTCACTCCCCAAAAAAAGCCTGTACTCGAGAGGCAGCTGATGGCCATTCCCTGCTCCCCCCCCCCCACCATCCCCGGAAACCAGCCGGCCGTCTCTGCGGATTTACCTGGTCTGGATCTTCCACACAAATGGGATCAGAAGACACAGGACTTCTCAGGTCTTGCTTCTCTCACTGACCCCCCCGTTTTCAGGGTTGGTCCATGCTGTAACGTGTGTCAGGACTTCAGTCTTTTTGTTTAAATGTTTATTTTTGAGAGAGACAGAGCACAAGAAGCGATGGGGCACAGAGAGAGGGAGCCACAGCATCTGCAGACTCCAGGCTCCGAGCTGCCAGCACAGAGCCCGATGTGGGGCTCGAGCCCACAAACTGTGAGACCCTGACCTGAGCCGAAACCAAGAGTCAGTCGCTTAACCGATGAGCGGCCTGGGCGCCCCAGGACTTCATTCTTTTTATGACTGAGTCATATTCCATCCTATGGATGGACCACCGTTTGTCTGCCCCGTGGGCCACAGGACGGACGCTCGGGTCGTTTCCATCTTCGAGCTGTTGGGGATAATTAATGCTGCCATGAATATTCACATACAAATACTTATTCAAATACCAGTTTTCATTTATTTTAGGGCATTTTCCTGGCAGTGAAACTCCAGGGTCATATGGTGACTGTCGATTTAACTTTTTTTTTTAAAGTAAGTATATATGCATGTATGTATGACTCACTTATCTATCTATCCATCTATCTACTTACCTATTTATTTTGAAAGGGGGTGGGCAGAGAGAGGAGAGAGAGAATCCCAAGCAGGCTCTGCGCTTCAGCCCAGATCCCGCCATGGGGCTCGATCTCATGAACCACGAGAACATGACCTGAGCTGAAACCAAGGGTCGGACGCTTAACTGAGGACCCAGGCACCCCTGATTTTGCTTTTAAATTACAGCATCTTCACGGCACCTTCGCCCATAAGGCAGGCAATCTCAGAGTGGCCCCTCCCCCTGCAGCCACTGTCCTATTGCCCGGTCCCCACCCCCCAAAGCAGAGTCACCCCACACACCTTCTCCCTGCTGTCTGCTCCTCAGTTGCTGCAGCAGTTTCTGCCATCGCCCCCAGTGACCCCCCTGTGATCGCATCCCAGCGTCCCCTCTAGATCTGGCTTCACAGACCACGTCACAGCCCGCGCCCCAGGGACCCAGGGATGGCGTCCTTTCCCTGGATTCCCCGTTCTCCTGAGCTCTGCCCCTTCGCGCTGCCCGGGCCTCGCGCCTGGTCCTCTGGACGCCGTCTGTGATGTCTCCTCCGCGCGTGGCGCATGGACCCCCAAACACATCTCAGCAAGCAGACCTCTGGACAGCAGTGCCATGGGGGGGCCGCATGGTTTCCAAGCTGAGCTCCTAGCAGCCCCCCTCCTTTGGAGCAGGACCCCCCATTGTGATTGGCTCCCTCGTCCCACCTCCGTGGCATGCTGGCCTCCTCCCTCTCACGCCCACTCCTGTGGCCAGCTCCACCGGCCTTTCCTTCTAGACGGATCCAGAATGCGACGTTTCGCCCACGCTGCCTGCCCAGCCCAGCCCAGCCCGCCCCCGCGCACCTCCACGGACCAGCTTGGGACCTCCAGCCCCCACCCTGTGCTCTCCCCTCCCTTCTACAGCCAGAAACACTCTGGCCCCTTGGTTCTGTTTGTCTGTTTTCTATCGCTGTACCCCGAGCGCCTAGACAGCGCCTGACAGAGGGCACCGTTCAACAATGTCTCTTTCCAACAGCTTTTGAGCTGTGACGCACGTTTCGGCTTGCTGAGGTGACGGTAACAAAACACCCCCACCTCAGGGCTTAACTACAATTTTTCCTCACAGTTCTGGAAGTCCCAGGTCAAGGCAGTGGCAGGGCTGGTTCCGTCTGAGGCCTCTCTCCTCGGCTGGCAGGCGGCCACCTTCTCCCATGTCCTCACATGGCCGTCTGTCTGCGTCTGTATCCACAGTGCCACCCTGTGTGCCCAAATTTCCTTCGCTTAGGAGGAGACCAGACATGGGCACCTGGTGGCTTGGTCAGTTAAGCTTCCAATCTTGGCTTAAGTCATGATCTCACAGTCCGTGAGTTCGAGCCCCGCATCAGGCTCTGTGCTGACAGCTTGGAGGGATTGTGTCTCCCTCTTTCTTTCCCTCCCCCACTCGTGCATGCGCGCACACTCTTTTTCTCCCTCTCAAAAATAAACATTAAAACAAATTAAAAAAAAAAAAAAGCAAAGGATCAGGGCCCACCTAAATGGCTTCCTTAATCACCTCCTTAAAGGCCCCATTGCAATTTTTAAAAATTAAAGATGGGGGCGCCTGGTTAGCCCAGTTGGTTTAGCATCGGACTTGGGTTCAGGTCATGATCTCACAGTCTGCGAGTTCAAGCCCCGAGTCAGGCTCTGTGCTGACAGCTCAGAGCTTGAATCCTACTTTGGATTCTGTGTCTCCCTCTCTCTGACCCTCCCCTGCTCACATTCTGTCTCTCTCTCAAAAAAAAAAAATTTTAAGATAAATCATAAAGGCCCTAACCCCAAATATGGTCCTGTTTTGAGCTAGCGCATTAGGGCTTGGAGGGGACACAACTCAGCCCGCCGGAAGCGTACAAGCGGGTCATTTTTAGCACATGCGCAGATGTCCGCAGCCCGCAGCACCGGGTGCAGGGCATTCCGGCCATCATTACGCTACCCCCACCCCACCCCCTCCTCCAGCCCCGCAGCCACTCCAGCCTCACCTCCTCTGGACACGCCTCTGAACGGAATCCCATGACATCCGATCTGCTGCTGCCTTCACTCAGCGCGGTGTCTTCCAGGCTCCCCCCAGGTCAGGACGTGCCCCCTCCGGCTGAACGGCACCCACTGTGCGGACGCCGTTGGGTTCACCCATTCACCGGTCCAGGGACCTTGAGGCTGGCTGTGATGGTCTGGCTGGGAACATTCATCTACGACAACCGTGCTCTGAACAGACAAGGAACTCTAAGCAGGTGACCCAAAGCACTCCATCCAAGGGGAACTTTCACCCGGTGACCTGAACAGAAGATTCAGGAAGATCCCTTTTATCCCAGGACGTGCTCTTCCTGAGGAAGAACGGAACCGGTTCTGGGCTACTTCAGAACAAAGCGGACCTACAGCCCTGCTGTTACCAGACCAGACCAAACCAAGAAGAGAGAACCTTAAAGCCAGAAGCCTTCAGTTAGATAAATCACATCCTCAATGACAGATCTTCTTAATGCAAGGAGACACTGTGAAACCTGTTAGAGCATGCCCCGCTCTGCTCAAATCTCCCACCTGGCTGCCCATGCTGTGCCTCCCCTCCCCCCCAGACATCCTCTGACGTCAATGCTTACCACTGCCACCACCCCCTCCGCACTGGCTCCAGACTTCCTGTGTCTGGAACACACTTCTGCCTCAGGGCCTTTGCACTCGCTATTTGCTCTTCTCAGAATGTTCTTTACCTAGTTAGCTGTACAGTTCATCTTCCTTCCTTCAGCTCTCTACTCAAATGCATCTCCATTCCAGCGTTTTTTGATTATCAAATAGAAAGATAGTGACCCTTCTCCCCAGCACTCCCCCCCCCGCCCCCCGCCCCCAGTGCAGCATGCCTACTTACTTGGGCTCTTAGCCTCCTAGCACCATCTTGGTTTACTAGACTTTAGTGGTTGATCACCTAGCCCCTCCCCCCACCTCCACGCACCTCCATGGTGGGGGGGAGGGGGGCTTGTTCTGTTCAAGGTTGGTCTCCAGCATCTATAATGCCTGCCACACAGTCGGTGCTCACTGAGTGTTCCCCACAAACTAACCTACACGATCCCCAGTCAAGTCCCAGGTAGCTATTTCCTGAAATGCTACAAGCCCACGAAAAAGTTCACGTTAGTGCTTAGAGGTATTGTGAGGGTGCTAGAGGCCATGGAATTGTTCTCTTTAAAATGATTAACTTTCAAAAAAAAAAAAAAAAGTGGGGAGGAAGAAAATGATTAACTGTTGTGTAAATTTCACTTCCATACAATAGTGATTCGGTGTAAACGACTGCACACCCATTCAGATGGCTACAATGTAAAGGACTGTCCCTATCAAACAATGACAAGTATATACAATGCAGGGGGGGGGAGGGGGGAGGGAAGGTAATAGTCCAACCACTCTGGAAAACAACTTGGCCGTTTAATTTTTTTTTAATTTTTTTATAATGTTTTTTATTTATTTTTGAGAGACAGTGTGAGCAGGGGAGGGTCAGAGAGAGAGGAAGACACAGAATCTGAAGACAGGCTCCAGGCTCTGAGCTGTCAGCACAGAGCCCAACGCGGGGCTCGAACTCACGAACTGTGAGATCATGACCTGAGCCGAAGCCAGATGCTTAACTGACTGAGCCACCTAGGCGCCCCTCGTTGCTTTAAAATTAAATATACAGGGGCACCTAGCTGGCTCTGCCGTAAAGCATACGACTCTTGATCTCAGGGTCGGGAGTTCAAGCCCCACAATGGGCATGGAGCCCACTTTGAAAAATTATATTAAGGGGCGCCAGGTCATGATCTCATGGTTTGTGGGTTTGAACCCCACGTCGGATTCTATGCCTGGAGCCTGCTTTGGATTCTGTGTCTCCCTCTCTCTCTGCCCCTCCCCTATTCATGCTCTGTTTCTCTCTGTTTCAATGATAAACATTTAAAAATATTTAAAAAAAAAAGAAATTGTCTATATCCACCATGTGATGTAACTCCTCCAAGGTATTTGAAAAATATAAGAGCTCATGAACAAACTTACACCCAAACATTCACGGCAGATTTATTTGTAATAATAAAAAAACTGGAGGGGCGCCTGGGTGGGTCAGGTAACTGTCTGACTCTTGATTTCAGCTCAGGTCGTGATCTCACGGTTCTTGAGATTGAGCCTTGTGTCGGCTCGGTGCTGCCTGAGTGGGGGGTCTGCTTGGGATTCTCTCACCTTCTCCCCTTCCCCTGCTTGTTTTCTCTCTCTCAAAATAGACAAACATTAAAAAACATAAAAAATAAATAAACTGGAAATGACCTAGATGCCCATCAGCAGGTGGAATGCAGGCTGGCTGGACAGTGCAATAGGGCTTAGCAATAAAAACGAGTTAACTTTGAGCACATGTAACAATATGCGTAGATCTTAAACATGTCAGGTAAAAACTGACAGAACAGGGCACCCACTAGATGATTCTAGAAAGGCAATTAATCTACAGTGTCAGAAGCCAATCAATGGTTGCCTAGGTCATGGCCGAGGGGGGGGGGCAGAGGGGCAGGGGGTATAAAACAAGGCACAAGGAAACTTTGGGGGAAGAACCTTGACGGAAACTTCCCGGGGAAATGTGACGCTCAGAAGTCAGACATCAAAGGTCACCTGTGATGTGACTGCATCCCTGTGAAATGTCCGGAGCAGGCAAATCCACGGAAACAGAAAGGGGGTTAGTAGGCGCCAGGGGCCGAGGGAAGGACATGGGGAATGAGTGCTAATGGAGACAGGGTTTCCTTGGGGGGGGGCGGGGGAGAATGAAAATGTTCTGGAACTAGGGGCGCCTGGGTGGCTCAGTGGTTAAGCGTCTCACTCCTGATTTTGGCTCAGGTCGCAGTCTCATGGTTCATGAGTTCAATCCCTGCATCAGGCTCTGTGCTGACAGTGTGGGGCCTGCTTGGGATTCTGTCTCCCTTTCTCCCTGCCCCTCCCCTGCTCTCTCTCTGTCTCTCTCTCTCTCTCTCTCTCTCTCTCACATACATACATTCTCTCTGAAAAATAAGGAGGGGAGAGGAGAGGAGGGGAGGGGAGGGGAAGGGAGGGAGAAAAGAAAGAAAGAGGGACACCTGGGTGGCTCAGTCGGTTGAGCACCCAACTCTTGGTTTCAGCTGGGTCATGATCTCACTGTTCGTGAGTTCAAGCCCCACGTGGGGCTCCGTGATGAGGGCGCAGAGCCTGCTTAGGATTCTCTCTCTCTTTTGCTCTTCGCCCCTCCCCCTCCCCCGCTCTCCCCTCCCCCCCCTCCAAATAAGTAAACTTAAAAAGAAAAAGACAATGTCTTGGAACTAGACAGGCGGTGACTACATTGTTAACACACCGAATGCCAGTAAACCGCACGCTTTAAAATGGTTAGTGGTTACTTTTATGTGAATTTGCCTTCAATTAAAAAAAAAAAGGAGTAGCTAGAGTTGTACAGAGGTACACACCACCCCCATCCTCACCTGCAGCTCCCAGCCTGCCCTCCCCCTGCTCCTGGCTCCCCGCCCCCACACACACACTTTAACCCCCGGACGGTCCCTGCAGGTTCCCGGCAGCGACTCACTGGGCTCCCCACGCGGGAACCAGCGTGAGCCCCTCTCCCACTCCAGGGGACAAAGGCAGCCTAACCCCAGCGTGCTCCCAGTGACAGGTGTCTACACCTGTGACTGTGCCTGGGCGCGGATGACAAGGTCGCCCCTGAGAGCAGAGCTGTGGGCCCACAGTCACCTGGCCCAGGTGGGCAAGGAGGCCCCCGCCCCCTGCACCAGCTGGTCGGCAAGGACGGCACCGTCCCCCGGCCCTCCCCTTGTTCACAGCCGCGTGTGTGGTCCCCGCGCACGCCTGGGCTGACCTGGGCCCCGCAGGTGCGAGAGAACGCCCCGGAAGAGATGCTGGTTGGACCCCGGCCTGGGCCAAGAGGTCTGGTTCCTTCGGCTCTGCCCTTTGCTGAGCCCGGAGTTGCTGGGAAAGAGAGAAGGCCGTCCTGCTCCGGTGGCCACGTGGAAAGGCCACATGAAGCCATCCCAGGGCACCAGACAGGACAGAGAAGTTCTAGATGGTGAGGTCCAACCAGCCCAGGCCGCGGACAGCCGCCGCTCCTCACGGACCAGAAGAGCTGCCAGTCACGGACGAGAGTGCACTGGGGTGACACAGCCCCCCGAGCACAGGAGGTCTGAGGGCTAAGAACCCACGGGACACTCAGTGGCGTGTGACAAGCAGCCTCGTACCCCCTTTACACGCCCCCTGACCGACTGAGGCAGACCGTGCCTGAGCAAAAGGGAGAAAAACCTAAATCCAGGAAAATCCTGCCCTCCTCAGAACTCCCGGCCACCTGCAAGAAGCTCTCGGGTCTGCATCGGGTCACTTTGGCTCCAGAGAGCGCCGAGGGAAGGCCCTAGACCCAGGGGATGGGGGCCTGTTGTAGCTCAGCCCACCTCCCAAGCCTGCACTGACCGAGAACTCAGGCCCCCGTACACGGCCCGACGCCCAGACTCCCAACACCTACCTCAGCCACCTTCCCCCACCAGGAGGTGGATAGAGTCCCAAAGCTCAACTTCACCACCTCCAGGAACAGCCCTCCTGCTGCACCTGTCCTCTGCCCCTAAACAGCATCTCATGGTCAGGGGCCAGCGCTCTGCCCGACAGATGTGGGAGCCCCAAGGCCGTGTGTGGGATCCCGGGTGCTCTCCCGGCAGTGGGTGGCCTGGGGCCAGCGAGTGGAGACACCTGGTGCACCCCCAGGGATATCTGGAAGGCCACTCCCCTGCAAGGAGGCCACAGGTGCTCTGGCCACACCGATTGGAAGTGAGAACACGGAGGATCGGAGAGGAACCTTGTCCTCAACGCCCAGGAATCAGGGTGGGTCTGATCTCCATTTTGTGTATTCCTGATTCTCAGGCCAGGGAGGGACTGTCCCTCACAGGAGGAGCCAGCTCCTAGAGACAGACGGCTCACCAGCGGGGTTCACACACATTTCACCCGCACTCAGTCCCGGGCCCATCCCCCGAGCCCGTGTCCCCTGCCCCGCTCACGCCAGGGCCAGCTGCCAGGCAGCCAACGACAGTGCCCTGCCCGTGCCTGACGTTAAGCCTGGACTGCCAATGTCCTTCTGGAAGGAAACACAGCTGCGAACAGCACGACGAGATAAGGAAATCGCATGCCCCCACTCCCAAGGCTCCCTCTTTCGGAAAGCCCTGGGGTTTCCTGGGGGCTCCTGCAGGGACCCCGCTTCTCTCTTCCTGCCGATTCTTGTCCTTACGCATTAAATTCACCAGTAACGAGGGGACCCACAAAACCCCGGGCACCCCCAAGGGTCCGAGCCACCGGTCCACACCCTCCCTTTGCCCATGAACTCGCCGTGTGGGCCACCAGGGTGCCACGTACCCTCCAGGATTGTGAGCCATCACCCCGTTCCTCAAGGTTCCCGGGTGGCCTTTGCCTCAGCGTGTCCTGTGATCATGAGGAAGGCCACAAGGGTGGCCCAGCCCCAACACTGGCTGCGGACAGGGCTGCTCTGTGGGGGCTCACTGGGCACGGCCCGGGCCCAGGCGGAAGTCAAGGGCATTGTTCCTAGCCCCGTGGTGCCACCACCAATAGCCTGGGACCTGTGTGACAGCGTCTACCCCCAGAACTCGCCAGCCCCAGGCCTGCCAGGCCCGCCTCAGCCGCTCCCCCTTCCCAAGGGAGCCGCATTAAAGCTTCTTGCCCACATGCTCCTCCGGCTCCTGCCCACGGACGCCGGGGCCTTCTTCCCGGGGTGGCCCCGTGTGCCGCCTCCTTTAGGGAGCAGTCTTTCAAGGCCAGTCTCCTGTTCCGGCGCCTCACACCTGCACGATAACGAGACGGACACTTTTGGGGCGCCTGGCGGCTCAGAGGGTTAAGCGTCCCATTTTGGTTTCGACTCAGGTCATGGTCTCACGGTTTGTGAGTTCAAGCCCCACGTGAGACTCTAAGCTGGCAGTGCAGAGCCTGCTTGGGCTTCTCTCTCTCTCTGCCCCTCCCCTGCTCGCACACGTTCCTACATTTTAAAACTGGGTGGAGCCCAGACCAACCCTGGGATGCCCAGCTTATACCTCAGAGAGGAACCGGTCGTGATGGGCGGGGGTCCCCCAGGCATCCTGGAGGCCCCCCAGGGGACCTGACACACACCGCCCGCTGCCCCGGCCCCATGGCCGCCTGCCCTGGATCCCAGGAAGCCTGAGGCAGAGCGGCCGAGGGGGCGCCCAGGGCGGGGTCGGGAGGGGCAGAGGGAGACAGAGGCCCAGAGGCAGGCGGAGGATGTAAAGTAACTTTAATCACCACCCTCAGACAAAGGCAGCAGGAGTGTGAGTTGGGGCCACGCCCGGGCGCAGCTCGGGGCCAGCCCCTAGGGTCCAGCTGCGACGTGCTTCCACTACTAGGCTTCCTGTGTCCGGGGCGAGGGTCCAGGTGGCCACGACCCCCAGGGCCACGTGCAGGGGCTCAGGTCCACGGTGCTGCACGGCCGGAAGCGGCCAGGTCCGAGGGCTGAGGTGCCCGCAGCTGCCATGTCAGGGCCCCGGCGGTGCGGTGGCAGCAGCGGTCCTCACATCAGCGAGGTCTTCCCATCTGACAACCACAGGGACTCCTTCACCACCATCAGCAGCCCCGGGTGGTTCAGGCGCCCCTGGGCCCAGAGCCGGGACAACATGAACAGGAAGATGGCAGCCAGGCCTGCGCTCAGCACCACTGTGGGGGACAGGCGGACAGACAGGAGTCCGTGACAGCCCCGTCCCCAGCCGTCCCTTGCCCCCAGGAGCGGGAGGGCCTGGTCATCTTACCGGCAGCCGCGATAACCCCACAAGCGCTTCGGTTTCCATACTGGACTGAGTTCCCACCAGAGGTGGCTGTGGCATTCCCGAGGTCGAGGACAGTGGCCGGGGTCACAGGGGTCCCCACGGCTGTGGCATTCCCCTCCTGGGGTGTCTCGGTTCCTGCAGTAAGTGTAGGCATTTCAGTAGCTGGGGATTCGGGGCTGAGGGCATGAGGGGCGAGGAGGGACGGACGCGTGTCCCAAACGCCTGGGGGGACCTTGGGGCTCATATCTTCCATCCCAGAGCGAGTGAGGTCGGTGGGCACCACTGTCCCCACAGGGATGCGGGCGCGGGAAGATCCGAGCAGCTGCGCCTAGAGCCTGGTCACCCGCCGTAAGGGGTCAGACGTCCTTCTTATTTAAGGCCTGGCTCCTCCCCCCCCAGGACCTGGTCACCTGGTGGAAGGGGTCAGACGTCCTTATCTAAGGCCCGGCCCCTCCCCCCCAGGCACGCTGAGGTCCCATGACACACACCACAGCCAAGCTCGTCGCTAGAGCCAGGACAGTCAGGATGGCCGTCACAGAGCCAGGTGCGCGGGATGCAGTCACCGCCCTGCAGGCAGCGGAGCTCCCCGGCCGGGCAGGGCTGGAGGCTGCAGTTGTGGCGAGTGCTCTGGTCGATGCCATCTGGGCAGTCATTGACGCTGTCACAAGGGCAGGGGCTGCCAGTGGGCGGCAGGCACTGCCCATCCTGGGCGCAAGGCTTGATGCCTGAGGCGCAGGGTCAGTCAGCACCTGGCCCCCTGCAAGCCCCGCCTCCCAAGGCCCCACTAAGCCCACCTCCCCGGAAACCCACCTCTTCCCACCCCCCGAAACCCCATAAGCCCCTACGACTGCCCTCAGACCCTGCCCCCTCCCGCCCCGCCCCTTCCACAAGCACCTCCCCTCCCTGCGGCCCCGCCCCCTCAAGCCCCGCCCCAGGATCGGTGTCACTCACCACACTCCTCCTCGTCGCTGCCATCGGGGCAGTCCTTGTCGCCGTCGCATCGCAAAGGGAGCGGCACGCAGAAGCCACTGGTGCGGCACTGGAAGTTGGTGGGCGGGCACGAGCCTGCAATACGCACACCAGTGAGGCCTGGGAGGTCCTGGCCTCCGCCAGGGCACAGCGCTACAGGCTGACAGCCAGGAGACGGGCCAGGTCCCAGGGCGCTGGAATGCCCCTGGTGGCCGGCGTTTGCTGAGGACCCACTATGTGTGAGGCTTGGGGCCAGCGCAGCTCACAGGGCAGGTCCTCCTGTCCCCCTCACCCCGCGCCGCAGAAGACACTGAGGAGAGAAGGCCCCAGGCTGCCAGGCTGCTGGCAGTGTTGAGGTCTGAGCCCAGGTCTCTGATCCGCGGTTAAGCACACGAGGGTAGGGGCCATCTCTGAACCTGCCCATGGCCAGGGTCAGCAGGACGCGCTGTATCCCATCTACTTAGAAACAGGGAAACTGAGGCCCTGGGCAGAGGACCTGCTTCACCACCAAAGCCTGTCCACTCACCTCCTAAATTCCGCCACCTTCCCCATCTGGAATGTGCCACCTTCTAGCTGGGCCCAACTCCCATCAGGACACCGGAAACCTCACAGAATCCCATCATTCAGTCACCCACCCCTGCCTCCCCTCTGCTCGAACCTGTGCCCTGGTCCCCTGGCCCTCTTACACAAGTCCCTTTTTCTGTGTGGCCCCAGTGCCTGGCTGGGCCCCAAATGCCTCCTGTACCTCACCTCCTCCCTCATGCTTCCTCCTCAACCAGCGCCCTTTGTTCTCCAAGAGGCCTGGCTCATTCCCACCTCCAGGCCTTTGCCTGTGCTGTTCCTTGGCCCGATGCACCCTTTTCTGCCCCCAATTTACAACCAGTGACTCCTCCTCAGTCTTCAGCTCTCGGCTGCTTCCCCCCTCCCAGGGGGGTCCTGAAGCTCTACCCTCCTCCACTCAGAACAATGGTCCTCAAACCGGTCCCCACACGGCTGGCAAGGACACTCAGTGCATATCAGGGCCAGGACCTAGTGACCGCAGGGCCAGGGCAGTGCCTGACAATAAGCGGAAATGGGTCACACGAGGGTCCAGGCTGAGTCCAGACGAGATCTGAGCCTTCCTGGACCCCGGGCTGTGAGGCTGAGCTGGAGGGGCACGGAAGGGCCTGGAGCGGGGCCAGCAGGAAGGAGTCTGAGTGACACGGGAAGGGAATGGCCTGTAAGGCTTCCCTTCCAGGTGCAGTTGGGCAGGTGACAAATACCTGGCTTGGACCCAGCCTGGTCCCACCCCATTCAATCCTGGTCTTCTTGCCACTCCTACCTTTATACAGGGGCCTGAGCGTCCAAACAGCCAAACCCTGCTCCCCACAGCCAGTCCCTCCCCAGGCCTCCAGGTCCAAAGGTACCTGTGGCCCACACAGTCCCTGAACTTGGTGAAGCCCAAAAGCGCTGTGGCCCACCTGGAGTCAGCCTCCTTCCCTGCCCACGGGGGTCTCCAGGCCTAGGTGCTCTCGGCCCTGCCAACCCTCGACCTCCCTCCCTGGAGTGTTTGGCCTTCCCGGGAAGTGGGAGGCAGAGCACAGCAGACCAGGCCTCGTGGGGACAGACAGGAGTTGAAGCAACCAGGGACTCAGTTTCCTCCTCTGTAAAAGGGGCTTGCTAGGAGTTCCCACCGCAGTGTCCCAAGGGGAGGAAACCACGTGTTGTGGAGTTTGGAACTTGATTAAGGCCAGTCCTGCCCCCTTAAAGGAACCAGAAACATTTAGCTTGTAAAGGCTGGGAGTCTGCGGTGAGGCAGGGGACCAGGTAAAGCGAGAACTCAGGAAGGAATAGGTTAAGTGTGTGACCCTGAGCTCACAGCTGAAAGCCAGAGCCACCTGTGCCTACAGGGAGCTTCCCTCCTGCTGGGCTGACTCTGGGATCCTCAAGAGAGCCGCCAAGATCACTTAGGCCCAGCTGTGTGTGGCCAAGGGCCTGGGGGTCACAGGGAGGGAGGGAAATCTTTCATTCTTTAAGGCCAGAGGAGGAAGGTGATGGGATGGGGAGGGAGGGGGGCTGGTGACCCGGGAAACTCAGCCACATGGCCTCAGGGTCTGGCGAAGGTTTAGGAGGCGCAGCTGCTCCCAGAGGCGCCAGGTGACCGGCCATGCACGGTTAGAGGTCGGTCAACCAGAGCCTGCAACAAGCCTTCCTGTCCACGCTGGGCTGAAGGTCGGCTTGGAGGTGACAGTGGGGGCCCAGAAGGCAGAGCAGGAGTGGGGTGTGGGCAGGGTAGAAGCAGAGTAGTTAAAGGCCGGGAGGGCCACCCGGGCGAGGGTCCCGCGCTAGCGATGGCTCGCTCAAAGGCCACGCTCCGGGCTCGCCAGAGTCCCGAGCCACGTGCCGGGGGAGTGTCCGGAGCGGAGCAGCCAATGGCGAGGCGCCGCCGGCGCGCGGGGTGGGGTCGGGCTGCGCCGCGCTCACTCACCTGGGCTATGGGCGAAGAACCGGATCGGGACCGGGGTCGGGGCGGCCTCCAGACCCGGTCCGAGGCCAAGCAGCAGCCGCAGTGCCAGGCCCAGAGCCGCGGTCCGCCGGGCTTCTCCACGCGCCATGCAGCTGTCCGCCGCACCGCCCCAGCCCTGGCACTCACTGGCCGTGCGCGCGCGCCGGGCCTCGCTTTTATCCCGGCGCACGCGCGCAGCGCCCTGGGGCGGGACCCACGCCCACACCTCGCCCCCCCCCCCCGCGCCCGCGGCTACGGGTACCGTAAATGTCCGAATATGGGAGTACCCCGGTTTGGCGCTCTAACCCACTTTTCGCAGTGACAAGGTATATATGAAAGGTGTTGGGTCCGTTCTAAGTTAGAAGCTAATGGGGATGTAAACGAACTTGTCGGTGTCTACTCACAAAATTAAATGTTTCGCATGCATCTTTATAGCAAACTTTACTGTCTTATCATCGTATTTAATACGGCAGCCCCTCTCCTGCTTCTCTTACTTATCCTAGGTTTGGGTCTGAAGACTACTAGGTCAGCTGCAAGATTGCCCACTGTATCCTAGAACAGTGTCTACCACAATGGTAGGCTCTTAAATATTTCGTGAACAAATTAATAAAATGCCTGGCTTCTATCATGGGTCCTGTCCTGGCACCTGGATGTGCCTGTAAAGGCAGATGAGGAGGGCGGGAGGGAACCAGGGAAGGAGAGAACTCAAGAAAGAATAGGTTCAGTGTTTGAACCTGAGCTCACAGCTCAAAGCCAGGGTCACCTGTGCCTACAGGGAGCTTCCCTCCTGCTGGGCTGACTCTGGGAACCTCAGAGAGCCACCAAGATCACTTAGGTCCAGGCACGTGTGCTCACTCATGTCCTCGTCTTCATTCAATCTTTATATTCTTCCGGAACAAGATCCGCAAAGGCAGCCCTTGGGCTTTCTCTTTGTCGCGCTGCCCATAGGCACAGAAAATACAAACCTTCTGCAGGCTTTCTATCCAATCAGCTTCTGTGCCTTCTTGAAAATAAATATTTTACCTACAGCTCTACCTTCAGAAGCAGGAATGCGTTAGGCTGCCCGCACAACCTCAGTGTTGCCAAGGGGTGCCCGTAGATACCCCCTCCAGGTTTCCCATGAAGCAACACTGAAGCACCCCAATTGTCCCATGTGGTAGGATTCAGTATTTGAAAATGTTGAAGGTTGTGGCTAGTTTGGAGCGTGTATCACATGTTGGGGTTTTTTTGTTGTCGTTGTTTCAAAAACTCCCAGATTCCCCAGGGTGGAGGCTCAGCTTCCAGGTGAGAGGGCTCTGGGGTGCAGAGATAAAAGTGAAGGAGCCCCCCATCTGTAGTAGCTGGGCACAGACTCCTGTCAGGTTCAAGCCAGAGTTCAGGGCGCCTGAGGACTTCCTGGTCCTTCCATTCCTTTTGCTCTGTCCAGGAGACATGGCCACAGGCGCTGACCTCACAGGACAATCTGGGAAGGAGCTGAGATCACAGAGAGCATTCCCACCAGCACTAGCCCAAGGGAAGGTGACGTGTCAGACCTCTTTCCCACCCCCACTCTCTTGCCAAATCTCGAGTCTGTGTTCTGAAACTATCCTGAAGCCTGCTTCTGTGAAAGCCCTCAGGGCTGCCCGCCTTGTGACCTAGGGACACCCTGGCCAGCCTTCCTCTCCGTCCTGATCTGCCTGAATCTGACTCACCCTTTGCTCCAGTTAGAATCCCACCTCTTCCAGAAAGCTTCCCTGGGGGCTTCAGCCCACAGTTTTCCCCCTTGAGCTCTTAGCATTTGTAAGGCCCACTGTGGGGCTCCCTACACACCTCCTGCCTGGGACCCTTCCCCTTCCCTGCCTTGCTCTGTGCTTCCAGAGAACGCCCTGAGCTTACCCAGCGGAAGGCTTGTGGGGTTCTCCCACAGGGCGCCCGGACTTGGGCTACTTCTTTTCTGGCTTTCACTCAGCAGCTCATTCCTCGTAGGACCAGGCCCCTTCCTTCTCTAGGCTGACTCTGCCTCCTTTCCCAGGGCCTGTGCAGAAAGGTTTCTGGCTCTGGGGGGGGCCTCTCCTCGCCCTGGGGCAGGCGAGCCTTCCCTGTAGAGTGGCCCAGCCCAGGAGCTGCAGGGCCATCAGGGTCAGACGGGTGGGAGGGTACCGGCCCGTGGCCACAGCTGCGGGAGCTGCGGACCTAATGGAGAATTTGTGCTCGGCCTCGCTGCCCCTCAGTCAGGGCCCCCCAAACACCCAGAGGTCCTGGAATCTACCGCACTGCTCTCTAGGTCAGCCAGGCCCTCGGGGAAGGGACGGTGACCACTCTGGACGCCCTGCCCCTGGACCCCACGTCATCTGACTCTGTACCCGGCGACAGCATGTCCCCCTGAAGCTCAAGAACCCCTCGCCCGCCCCTGCTCCTGGAGTGCCGGCAGAGTTTAGAGATTCAGCACCTGCCTCACCGGCAACTCCACGTAAGCCAAGTGCAGCTTCGAAAGTGAAAACAGAAGTGACACTGGAGAGCAGGGTGTATTTGTCATAAATTAGGTCCTGGTCTCCCGGAGGGAATACAAGGAGGGGAAGCACTCAGGGGGCCCTGAGGCCCTGGCCAGGTGACCCGGGGGCAGTCACAGGTAAGGCTGGTCCTTGGACAGCTCCCACCTCTTTATGGGAGGAGCCGGCGACACGGCCTTCTTCTCAGTGGCAGCAGTGGCTGAGCTGAGGGAAAAGGGACTTCGGTTAGGGCCAGGTGTCCCCAGAGCAGCACCCGCGGACTTGAGGCAGCCCACCCCCACGGCCGGCAGGAACACGCCTGCTGAGACTGGGGGTCTGAGGCCAGAGTGAGGGTGCTCCAGAGGCCCAAACGCCTTCACTGGGGTCCCCCATAGGGTCAGCCAACCCTTGCTGGGAGCTGGCCAGCCCGCGTCCTGCCCAAGCCCCGTGCGAACGCCCTCCCATCGGCCTGCCCTGGCTCCCGAGCCCAATGAACAGCTGGGTTCCTTCTCCAGCACCAATTCCCACCTGTAGCCCCTGGGGGGACAAGCTCCCCATTCCAGGTGCCCCCAGACAGGATCCTGACAAAGGGGCCAGACGACAGGTGACACATGCCCACTGCTCTCTCCTCCCTCAGACGCTGGGCACCTACTCCAGGCTGGCACTGCATGCGCCCCAGCGCGGCGCTCAGCCCAGGCCCCGGCCTTTGCCTAACGGGGCGGAGGGTCACGTGTGATTAAAAAATCCACCACCAGACCCAGAGGGGGCCCCAAGGAGACGCCGTGGCAACAAATCCCAGGTGCCTCCCGACACAGCCACGTCCCTGGTGCCCAGGACTGGGGAGGCCTGCGCACACGGCAGGCAAGAAGGGAGAGGATGCGGGGCACCTGGGGGGCTCAGTCAGTTAAGCATCTGACTTCAGCTCGGGTCACGATCTCACAGTTTGTGGGTTCGAGCCCTGCGTCGGGCTCTGTGCTGACAGCTCAGAGCCTGGAGCCTGCTTCCGATTCTGTGTCTCCCTCTTTCTCTGCTCCTCCCCTGCTCATGCTTTGTTTCTCTCAAAAATGAATAAACGTTAAAAAATAAAAAATTAAAAAAAGAGGGGGCTGAAATCTACATATTGTTTAAAAAGAGTACAAAGAAAACGGGGTGTGTGCACCTATATATACACACAGACATACATACACATGTGTAGACAGCGAATATTATTCAGCCATAAAAATGAAAGTCTCCATTTGCAACAATATGGATGGACCCTGAGGGTCCTATACTGAGTGAGGTATGTCAGGGAAAGACAAATTCTATAGAATGTCACTTACGTGTGGAATCTAAAAACAAAACAAAAAACTACCTCACAGATAAAAAGAACAGATCAGACGGGGCTTCTGGGGGGCTCTGTCGGTTAAGCGGCCGACTTTAGCTCAGGTCATGATCTCGTGGTTTGTGAGTTCGAGTCCTGCATCAGACTCTGTGCTGACTGCTCAGAGCCTAGAGCCTGCTTCTGATTCTGTGTCTCCTTCTCTCTCTGACTGTCTCCCACTCACACTCTGTCTCTCTGTCTCAAAAATAAACGTTAAAAAATATTTTTTTAAATGTACACAAATACCAAGTCCCCATTGTATGCCTGCACGCAAATGTCAATTATACATCAATTTTTTTAAAAAAGGTACAATTGGGGTGCCTGGGTGGCTCACTCGGTTGAGTGTCCGGCTTCGGCTCAGGTCATGATCTCACGGCTCATGGTTTCAAGCCCCGCATCGGGCTCTGTGCTGACAGGTCAGAGCCTGGAGCCTGTCTTCGGATTCTGGGTCCCTCTCTCTCTCTCATCCCTTCCCTGCTCAGGCGCTCTCTCTCTCTCTCTCTCTCTCAAAAATAAATAAAACATAAAAAAAAAAAAAAGGCACAATTACAAGAGCAACACCGGGCTTCTCTCTGAGGGAACCCTGGAGCTTCACTTGCTTTGCAGGAACCGCACCCCTGGCTGAGGCCCCAGCCCCTTCCCTGGGCCGGGTGGGGGCGGCCAGGCTCTCCGGGAAAAGCCCCGACACCCCCGGACACCGTTGGTGGTCCACCCACAGGCACCTGGAAAAGCACAAGCAAGAGGAAGTGCTGCTTCCAGGAAGGCGGTGCCTCCTCACCTCTCTGCAGGCTTGCCGGACACCAGAACCTTCTGTGAGGACATGACGACCGAGGGCGGCACAGCTTCCCGGCGGCCGTCGCGAGTGCAGTAGTAGTTGCCGGAGAGCTTGTGGCTGGGGCCCACAGGGAGCTTGGGCGGAGGCTGAGTTCTGAGGGGAAAGAGCATCAGCTTTGAAGCTAGAACGGCACCCTGCGGCTCGGCGAGGCTGCCATGGGCCTGTCACCTCAGGGTCCCTTGGTCCACGGCTGGGGAAGATCCGAGGCCCTGAGGCAGGCAGCAGCCTCTGCTACGGATGTAAAGGTGCTGGAAGGCAAGGCCGGGTATGCCCCAAATACGACCGACCTGGAGGACCTATCTGAGGCTATCCGGGAAAGGGAGCGGCCCAGACTGGGCACCCAGACCTCTTCCCACCCCGCCACGGCCCAGAGCTTGCGCCTGGCCTCACTCCCACCTGCAGGTGCTCAGGACATGACGGAGCCAGGGTCTGAGGCTCTGCCCACCTCGTGTCCAGTGGCCCTAGGGCAGGAATGTTGCGCGAGAGCCCCAGACTCAGCTTCTTCTGAGGGTCTGTGTCCCACAAGTCAGACTACAGAACGCCTGGGCTTCCCGTTACCTCAGGAACCCTCCGGAACCCCTGCTGGAATCCAGGCTTATTATTACTCAAAGAGCACCTTGCCCTCTGAGGTCTCTGAATTTCCTGCAACCTCCTGGTGGCCACAGCCACAGCCAAAGCTGGAGTGGGGGGTGGCGGTGGGTGAGTGAATGGACCTCTGTCCTGGGCTGGGCTAAAACCTGGGGTGAATTTACAAAGGAGCCAGATGCCTGAAAAGGAAACGCTACCCTCAAAACAAAAAAGAAACTTCCCTGGAAAACACAGCAGACAGGAAAGGCAGATAAGATAGGAGAGATGATAATCATTGAGTTTTCATTCAACCACGTTTTAAAATAGCTTGTTTAGTGTTTTGCCAGGACTTAGTTTCTTTTCTTTTTTTTTTAAACATTTTTTTAAAGTTTACTTATTTATTTTGAGAGACAGAGAGAGAGAGGTAGAGAGGGAAAGCAAGCAAGTAGGGGAGGGGGAGGGAGAATCCCAAGCAGGCTCCATGCGGTCAGTGCAGAGCCTGACTCGAGGCATGATCTCATGAAGAGTGACATCATGACCTGAGCCAAAATCAAGAGTCAGACGCTTAATGGACTGAGCCACACAGGCGCTCCAAGACTTAAGATTTTCTTAAAACAAGTGATAACCATTGTGTAAAAAAAAGAGAGGGGCACCCGTCTGAGATCCTCTCCCTCTCTCTGCCCTTTCCCTGCTCACACACACTCTCTCAAAAAAGTAAACATTAAAAAATATTTTAAGGGGCGCCTGGGCGGCTCAGTCAGTTAAGCCTCCGACTTCAGCTCAGGTCATGATCTCCTGGTTTGTGGGTTTGAGCCCCGCATCCGGCTCTGTGCTGACAGCTCAGAGCCTGGAGCCTGCTTCACATTCTGTGTCTCCCTCTCTCTCTGCCCCTCCCCTGCTCACGCTTGCTCGCTTGCACGCACTCTCTCTCTCTCTAAAACAAAACATTAAAAAAAGTTTTTTTAAAGCCATATCCTGGGGCGCCTGGCTGTTAGCAAAGCCCAGAGCATGTGACTCTTGATCTTGGGGTTCGAGCCCCATGTTGGATGTAGAAATTACTTAAAAATTTTAAAAAAGTAAAAAAAAAAAAAAAAAAAAAGCAACATCCTATGTGGCAGTCAGAATTGGCTTAACCCCTGGAGTGTAGACAGCCCCCTGTGCGACTGCGCCCCACCACCTAGTGAAGGGAAGAACCAGCGCCCAATGGAAAGACCCACATAAATCACCAGGGGGCGCCATTATCCTAAGGAAGTCGGACATTTTTTGAAGCCGTTTAGCGGCTCACCTACGGCCCTAGACACAACAGCAACTTAAAACTTCTGATATTTGGAATTAGTTACAACATGGGGCCTTCATATAAACTTGGTTATTCTAATGCTATTTTTTGTTTCCTTTCGCGCTAATCCTCACAGGCTGCCTTACCTCTGCCGGGCCCCCCTGACTTCCTATATGCAGCTCGCTCTCCAGTCCTCAACGTGCTCCAGCCACCCAGGCCTCCTTCCCCCTTCTGGCTCTGCCCAGCCTCTGCAGCCTGTTCCCTCTGTCAGAATGTTCTTTCAGGGGCGCCTGGGTGGCACAGTCGGTTAAACGTCCGACTTCAGCTCAGGTCATGATCTTATGGTTCATGAGCTCGAGTCCGGCGTCAGGCTCTGTGCTGACAGCTCAGAGTCTAGAGCCTGCTTCAGATTGTCTCCCTCTCTGCTCCTCCCCCACTCCTGCTCTGTCACTCTCTCTCAAAATTAAATAATAAAACAAAAAAACTTTTTAAAAAATGTTCTTTCAATAATTATCCTTTGGCTCCTTCTCTTTCCGACAGCTCACATGTCAATCCCAGGAAAAAAAGACCTTTCCTGACCACCTGACATGAGGCTGCCCACCCTCCAGTTTACTCTCATTCATTTTGTCTTCAGGGCATTGTAGAACGCTTGTTACCTGTTGCGTTCATTTCCCTATTATATTTCTCTCTTCCATAAAAGGCATGAGAACAATAACTTTCCTTGTTGGTGCTGTTATCCCTGAGAACACGGCAGGGGCTTGTAAATATTAAGTAAGTTTTGGTCGTAAATGAGTTGGAAATCAAGATGTTTCTGGGTTCAAATCCCAGCTGTCCTTTTCAAGCCTCGGAGTGACTTTAAGCAAAAGATTTAGTCTCTCTGGGCCTTAAATGTTTTCATTTGGCGTTCGGTGGGAGGGGCCACACCGAGGACTACGCAGCGACACGATCCACTGTGAATTCCTGCGCAGCCTGTTCCACGAGCAGTCGGCTCCGAGTACAGGTAAGTTAAAGTCAAACCTCTGCCTCCACAGACTGCCCGGGACCCGAGGCAGGATTCCGGCCCAGCACTCCAGGGGTCTAAAGGAATACGGATTTTGTTCTTGACGTTAAGGCGAACAGGACAGAGCCGGAGTGAGGGCGGCGAGCGGGGGCTTGCTCACCGCCTGGAGATCTCCTGGTAGCGCAGCTGCAGCTTCGCCTGCAAGTCTCGCTGTGGGAGGAGAGGAAGGAGGTCAGCCTGCAGGGCACCCCAGGAGAGGAGAGGGCGAGGGAGCAGGGGCATCCCAGGGACGGGGAAGGGAAGGGCGGAGATGGGCTGTGTGGTACAGAGCCCTGGAGGGGATAAGGAGAGCTAGGGACTGGGCCACAAGATACAGGGTTAAGAAGGTCTGGGATCAGGCAGACTTCAGGCCTGAATGTGTCGAGGGCTGGGGTGGAGGTGGGTGTATCGGCGGAAGGAGCTGGGAGTCCTGGGCTGAGACACGGGTTCCAGCCTAGGAGAATCTCGGCACCAAGAGCCTCAGGTTCAAGGGTGCAGGAGGATGGGGACCAGCAGGAGCGGGTCCGAGGAGCACAGAACCCACAGCCCCCCGCCCCGCCCCATTCGGCCCTTTCCGCTCCGCGCACCCCGGATGCCCAGTTCCGCAGCCGCTGGATGAAGCGAGTAGCGGACGCCATCTTCAATCAGCGCTGAAGGGCGCCCCTGACGTCTCTCCCGCGGGGGCTGCTGGGAAAACTCCCCAGGTCTCGCGAGGGCTGGGATGGGCGGGGCTACAATGCGATATAAAGGCTCTTCTCGGAGCACGTGACCTCTCTCCGCCCGACCGTCGCCGCGCCGCCATCATGGACACGAGTCGTGTGCAGCCCATCAAACTGGCCAGAGTACGGAGTGGGTCCTGATTTGGGGGCCGAGGTGAAGAAAGATGGGTAGGGGGAAGGGCTTGCCAGATCTGATCCCAGTTTCTCTCCGCCAGGTCACCAAGGTGCTGGGCAGGACCGGCTCGCAGGGACAGTGCACGCAGGTGAGCGAGCGCGAGTCGGGGCGCCCCGGGTTCTGAGCCTTGATGATTCCCATGCCAGCTAGACTCTGAGACCAGAAGTCCCTTATATCGCAAGGGCTCCCAGAGGGTCCGAGCCCTCATCAGGGCCTTTCCCACCATGTCTGAGCTCCGTCAATCTCATTATCTGGGTTCCGACTTTCCTCTTTCTTGGGCTGTCCCAGCGACCTCTTTGTGGCTGCGTGCCCTGCTGAGTGTGCTCCCCGCCCCAAACAGGACCTGAGGGACAGCTGTCCCTACTGGTGGCTGCTTTTGTCGCTCAAGAACGTTTTTCCACACTTCTTGGCTTTGTCGGCTTCTCGCTGGCTCAGCTCTGACTCCCAGACGCAGTCTCTTTTCTAAGTGTCCCTGGGCTGGCCCCAACACGTCCTCTGTATCGAAGTTTGCTGCCCACCACGCGGTGCCTCCCCGGGAGTGGCCCTAACTCCGCGCTCTCTGGTGGGCCCCGTAGGTGCGCGTGGAGTTCATGGACGACACCAGCCGCTCCATCATCCGCAACGTGAAAGGCCCCGTGCGCGAGGGCGATGTGCTCACCCTTTTGGAGTCAGAGCGAGAAGCCCGGAGGTTGCGCTGAAACTGTGGCTGGTGAGTGCAGGGCTGGGGTGGGAAGCCGCAAACCCTAGGTGGTAGTAGGGAGACTTGGCTAAATGCACGGGTGAGGGTCTCGGGGTCGGCGGTGTACAAGGCCGGCCGGGAGGGAGTTTGGCAGTTGCTGGGTGGCCAGTCACAATCTCCCGTTTGGGTCTGTTTACAGGGTCCTGACTGCCTGGGTCCACCACTCGGCTCCCACGGATGATCTGTCATTGTTAATAAAGCGTTTATGTCGTACGTAATTCTGGGATTTTGTTTGGGCTGTCACTAGACTTAGAAAACTTCCCAGTGGGGCCCCTCCCGTTCTTTGCCCTCTGAAGACTTAGGGTGTGCGAGCAATGTGATTGTGTCCCCAAAACAAGGTGCAAGCTGAGTTAGTAATGTTTTATTCTGGAGTGGGTGGACTCCGGGGCCTTGTCACTTTTCACTCAGCCCCTGGCTCATCCTGCTGGTCCCAGGTGAGCCCCTCCTGAACACAGAGCTGTACAAGCCTGCCATTTGGCCCAGGGCTGGCACCTGGATAGCAAACCCTGGCCCCTGCCATGCCCCCACAGGCTGGGTGGAGGGAGGAGAGATCTCCCCCAGTCCAGGACGCCAGGCTGCTCACTGTGCCTCAGGGTCTTCGCTTGGGTCACTGCATTCTTCTGCACCAGGCACCGCTTCGGGGGACTCACGGGGTGACTGGTGAGACAGATGGGGGGAGGGGTCCTGTCAGCCTCCCGTGGGCAGGATGCTTCCTGCTACTCGGGGACGCTTAACCTGATCCACACTGTGATCGCGCCGGAGGAGGAACCCCAACTTCAACAGTGGAGCCCGGCTGTCTGGTTGTGAATTAGCTTCTGCCCCATCTGATCAGGAAGGGGCACTTGATCTCCGAGCCTCCTTCCCCATAGCTCTCCCCGGGGTGGGCAGGCTGATTGGATGAGTTTAATTCAGTGCTGAGAAGAGCTTGCCACTTGCTTTTGTAAAAGAATAAGCACCCCCCCCCTTGGAGGCAAGCTGAGTGTTCTTCCAGCTTGACCCTCCCTCCCTGCCTAACTCTGAAGGGTCCCTTATTCCTGGGGCAGCGGCAGGAGTCCGCTGACAAAGGTGGATCTGAGCTAGATCTGACAGCTCTAGTCTGGCTTTAGGTCACTTCCATTTGGAGGCCTCAGGCTCACGGCCTATAAAGGGGATGTTTGGCTCTCAGGCATTTGGCAGGTAGAACATCAAATCCTAGCCACGCGCATGAATCCAAACCCAGGTTCCCGGATCCTGCCCACTTCCCCAGAGGGGCAGGAAGGGAGGCCCCCTTTCCAGGGCACAGAGTACCATCTCAGAACCCCGTGCGTCGCTGGGAGGCTTTGGCCCGGAGCCGGAGCCGCACTCACCCGGGGGCCCTGCTGGCCAGAGCTCAGGTGCGCACGCAGCAGGGCAGCCACCTCCTCTTGCTCGGCCTCCAAGGCAATGGCCAGGGCGCTGGTGCCCTCCTGAGGAACAGTCCAGACGGTCAGCTCCCTGAACCGAAGCACGGGTACCCTGCCAGCCCCCCATCAGCCCTGCGGCAGCTCACATTGTCCAGGAGGGTCGGGTCGCAGTCTGGCTGGGCCAGCAGCAACCGGACGGTGTCCAGGCGCCCGTACTCACTGGCGCACATGAGTGCCGTGGCCCCGTCTGCATCCTGTGCATTCACGTCTGCCCCGCAAGCCAGCAGGGCTGCCACCATGTCCTGGCGGCCGTGGCTGATGGCCAGCATGAGGGCTGTCTGTCCTGTCTGGGGAGTGGGGAAGGCATAGGGCTGAGGAGGGTGCTGGAGAAAAGGAGGTCAGACCAACCCCAAGTGGAAGTGACCCCCAGACCGGGAACCTGGAAAGAAATTCTACGCACCTGGCTGGCCTTGGCGTTGACGTTACCCATGTGGAAGAGTCTCTGAACTACAGCCGAGTCCTCTTCTCGCCCCACGGAGGTGAGCGCAGCCAGCATGAGGGCCGAGTAGCCCGCCCGATTCTGGCGGTCCACCTCGCAGACCCCTGGGGGAAGGGGGAGCCTATCATCCAAGAAGCCGACCCCCTCAGTCCAGCCTGGTTTACCCTCCCAACAATTCTTGGGTCTGCCACCTTGACTGGGTCATGAATGTTCTGTTCCCTTGGCCCCTGAGGTTCTCCCTGCCGAGAGCACCGTGCTCCCTCCTTCCTCTTCAGGGTTCTGCCCAAATCTCTGCTCGTTTCACGCTGGTTCTGGGACTTGGTTTGGTTTTCTGTTCTATCCCCCCAGACCACCTGGCACTTAGTAGGTGCTCAATAAACTGAGGTTCCTCTTTTCATGGCTACCACCCATCAAGCCACCATCCTTGTAGATGCACCCTGGTGTCCAGATCCACTTGGTTCCATGCAGCAGTCTAGAGTACAGTTGCCTATTTAAAACCCTCCTATGTTCCATTGCTCCTGGAATACAGGCCATAGTCCGCCATGGCTTCTGAGCCTATTACCGAACCTGTGTTCTTTCTTCTGGAATCCCTTTCTCCAAGCCTGTCTTAGATTGACTTCTGCCCCCTGCTAAAATATGTGAAGTCCTACCTACCCCATACCTGCGAATGTGGCCTTAGAAATAAATAGTCTTTGTGAATGTAATCAAGTTAAGATGGGGTTCTTGGGGTGGTGGGCCCTAATCCAGTATGACGGGTCCTCAAGAGACACAAGCAGAACACCATGTGACAGGCAGAGGACACCGTCAGCCACGGTTGCTAAGGCCAGACCAGGCTGCAGGCTAGCACCGGAAGCTGGGGGAAAAGCACGGACCGATTTCTCGCTCTGAGCTCCTAAGAAGGAAGCAGGCCCGCCAACCTTTTTGGACTTTTAGCCTCCTGAACTCCAATGATTTCTGTTTCTTTCAAGCCGCCCACACAGAGCTACTCCATCTTGGCAGCCCCAGGAAAGAGCCCTGCCACCCGCCCTTCAGGACTGAACACAAATGCTCCACGTCCTCCGGAATCATCTGTTCGAATCCTGGCCTCTCCTTCAGCGCCTCACTGGGGCGCGTCACTAGCATGACTGACGCAGCTGTCCCCCACCATTCGGAAGGCTCCATAAGGCCAGGACGGCTCGGGAAGAGGCGGGGGTGGGGTCCCTAGTTGTGGGGCATGCCCTGTTGGCGTTCACCGCTTCCACAAGCTTCTGTGACCCTGGTGGAGTGAGTGGGTGGGTGGAGAGGGGGACAAGGAACCAAGAAGCCTGGAGGTGAGAGGGATTTCTGTGAGGACACGGAAACGTGCAGGTTAGCCTGCAAAGTAGGAGAGCTGGCCTGGGATTAAAATAAAAGTAACGGGATCTCATAGGAGAGAGAAGGCAGAGGAGGGGGTAGAGGGGGTAGCGGTCTGACCAAGGAGAGGCTCCAAGGTAGGGCTGAGGGAGGAAGAGGGAAAGTTCTGAAAGTGGAGATGAGTAGCAAGGATAGGCAGCTGCCCTTTGGGCCCGGCATTGCAGGGAGGTGAGGCAGCCCCTGTGGGGAGCACACTGTGGACTCAGGGTCCTAGTGGGTTAGGGAAGCCCCGGTTGACATGGGAACAGGCAGATGGAGGGGAGGGGTAGAGAGAATGACTGATGTGAGCCTGAAGGGGGTTGAATGCAAGGAATAAAGGCGTCCTGAAGGCCTTGGGCTTCTTGTGACAGCTGCGCCTGCCTGGCGGGCTGCTGAAGCCGTCATGCCCAGCCCCCTTTAAGGCGGGAGATAATAACGGATTACTCTGCTCATGTATTGTTCCCCACTCCCAACGGATTACTCTGCTCATGTATTGTTCCCCACCCCCACCCCACTCCCAAGCTCCAGCTCCCTGTCCCGCCCAGTGCAACTGTGCCCTTCCCCAGGTCCCCAGGCCAGATCCTGTGTTTGGGTGGGTGAGAGAGGGCACAGAGGAACCTTCCTTAGCCTGCATTGAGAGTGAGAAGCCACCCAAGGCTGGACCCAACAGGCACTGGACCCGAAGGATGACGCCCAGGAGGGCTCTCTGTGGGCACTTAGTGCCCACTGTCCCCTCTGCCATGAGTCCCACGGGGACAGCAGCTGTACGTGCATGGCCCGCCCCCACCCTAGCACTGTACTGGTCCCCAGTGGGCTCTCCATACAGTCTTGTGGGCTCCGCAACACCTAAATGTATGTATCTTTTAGGTCCAGAGGGGCAAAGTCGAAGCAGGGAAGGAGCCAATGCAGGACATGGGGGCTGAGGACAGGGCACAGTGGCCACGCCTCCCCTCAAGCCTGAAGAGGCGGGTGACCACTGACGGCTCCTGCGTGCCTGGCACTATCCCACCCATGTTATCCCAACTGCGCAGGGAGGACCCTGTTGCGCCCCCGCTTCCCAGATGGGGAGGCCAAGGCTGGTGAGACTGAGTGATTGCTCTAGATCTCAGTCTACCTAATTCCAAAGCCTCTACTCTGGCACCCCACAATGTGCAAGGCCACCAGCCCACAGCTCAGAGGACGCAGAGGTCTAAAGGCCCTTGGCAAGTGGCCCAGGACACAGGGATCCTGTGACCCCAGAGGAAGGCGCTGACCGGTGTCCAGCAGCAAGCTCGAGATGTCCAGGTTCCCGTGGGATACGCTGTAGTGCAGGGCCGTGTTCCCGTTGCCATCCGCCAGGTTCACCACATGGGCCAGCAGCTCGGGGCCCAGGCGCGCCACCGCGCCCAGCACCCCAGCCACGGGCTCGGCCTGAGAGCGCCGCTGGCTCGACACTCGGAACCACTCCTGGGCCACTAGGCGCGCGGCGCCCTGCCGGGACAGGAGGAAAGGCGTCAGAGACGGTCCAGGCTGTGTGGAGGGGGGCCGGGCAGGACGGTCGCTGCCTGTCAGAGGGGGTCGGTGGCGCCACACCCCTTTGGAGGAGGGAGGGCCCTTTGGGGAAACAGGGAACCTTTGGCGCTGTCCCCAGGCGGAGGGAGATGCCTTTGGAGAGTCTGGGATCAAGGGAGGTCTCGGCGCGGAAGGGTGGAACCTGGGATCCGCCAACTCTAGGAACGCAGACGCGCTCCCTTCACAGGGCATCAGGGGAGGTCCCCGATGGGGCCCACGACTGCCATCCATGCAGGGCTCTCGCGGGCACTCACGCCGTCGCGGGCGATTCCGCGCGGCCGGCTCAGCTGCCGGTGCAGCGCTGCGCACGCCTCCCTCAATCGCGGGCTCAGCTCGCACCTATCAAGTAGGAAGAGACTCTGGAGGGGCCTGGGTCGGAGGGTGGGGAGGCGCGGGGCTCAGGGAAGAAAGCGGCCGTCCCCGCTCCACGTGCCTAACGCCGCTCACCTCCCCTGCGCACCCGGCTGAAGCTCTGCCTCCGGCTCGGGCTCGGGGTCCGGGACTTCCCTGCCGCTGTCGTCCCCGGGGCCGGAGGAACTGCTCCTTGGAGGATCGGCGGCACCGTCCTCACTGTCGCTGTCGTCGTCCTCGCTGGAAGAGCTCTCGTACCTGGGGGCAGGGTGGGAGGCATCCGCTGAGCCTCCCCTGTGGGCTCACTCTGGAGTCCTGCGAGGTGGGAGTGGCTGTCCCCACGTTACACGCGGGGAAACGGAGGCTTTCCGAGAGCGCCCTGCGAGGGGCAGAGCCAGGATTCAAACCCGTCTATGTCCCTGCAGACGTCGCCATGGGGAGGCGGGAAATGCTCACTCTCCGTTGAGGACCCCGACAAACTGCAGGCTCTTGGGCCCGGGGCTGGGTTGGGCGCCAGGTGTGCCATCTCTCCTCTTCATGATGGATTTCAGGGTGCCTGGCGGGGTCACATGAGGATACTGAGTCCGAGCCCAGAAGCCATCAGGCCAGGGCTTAGGTAGGGGTTGGGACTCACCCGCGGGGGCCACGACTCTGTCCCCATCCGCAGGTCCCGCCGGATTCTCCTGAGTCAGGGAAGGGGCCTCCGCGGGGCTCTCGGTCTGTGTGGCCTTCGCGGCACAACCCCACGGGGTCTGGGTGGCAGCGTCGCGCGGCTGGGGCTGGGCCGCCGCGGCCGCTTCCTCCTCGGCAACCTCGCGGGCCTCCTCCAGCTCGCGCAGCCGGCCGCGCAGGAGCTCGCTCACCCCGCGCTGGTGCTCCAGGCTGGCGCGCAGCAGCTCCAGCTCGCGCTCGGCGGCGGCGGGC
>NC_043711.1:5148271-5194099 GCF_006229205.1 Suricata suricatta | reverse complement strand
GGCGGGCCCGCGGCGCGGCGGGTGGCGGGGCCGCGCTCTAGCTCCTCCACGTACTTGAGGAAGTCCAGGTCCAGGTGGAAGCCATACGGTGTCTCCACTGAGTAGGGCGAGCTCGGGCTGCGGGCGCCCGCGGTGGGGCCGGGGCCCAGGCGAGGGCCGCCCAGGTCTGCGGGCACGACGGGGTTTGGGAGGCGTCAGGCTGGGGGAGGGAGACGACTCGGGACAGACTGGACAAACAGAGCGCGTCCCCCGCCGCCCCCACGACAGTCCTGCACGCCTCCGCCTGCACCAGACCCTGCACACCTGCCACTGCGGCCACGCGTGCCCGAAGATCAAATGCCTATCTGCACCAAATAGTCATGCAATCCCACCCTTACTGAGCACCTGCTACGTGCCAAGCACTATTCTAGGCGCTGGGGACACATCAGTGAACAGGACAAACATCCCTGCTTTCTTGTGGGGGATAAACATTCCAAATGGTGCTTGCTTAGAGCAATAATAATAACAACAACAACAAGGTGAAATGGAGCATGACGAGGAGGCGTGACTTTGGCTCTAGTTGTCAGGACAGGTTTCCTGCGGAAGGGACTTAAAAGTTTAGCCCTGAAATATGAGGAAGCAGCTGGGGACACAAGGTTCTTAAAAGAAAACAGCCCGAGCAAAGGCCCTGGGATATAGCAAGCAGAATGGGAATAACAGTGAGCCAGTGAGGGTGCCTGGAACAGTTTTAAAAAGGAGAGGGAAAGGAGGAGAGGTGGGTTGGGGCCAGATTGTGGGGGGCTTCCCGGGCCACCATGAGGAATCGGGTTATGTTACACATGCAATAGGGCGCCACAGGCAGGTCTTAAGCAGGACCATGACATTCTCCAGTGGACGCCTAGAAAGGGCTCTCTGGCTACATACGAAGGAGAGAATCATAGGGCTGTGTCCACACATGGGCACCAAGCATCAGTCTGTCCACACACATGTATCCCATTTGCACACTCACCAGGCAGGTTCTGATTCAGGGCAAACTTGGCCATGTTTTCTGGAGTAGCTGCCAGACACACCCTGAAAAATGTCCCCAGAAGGGGTGAGGATGGGGCCAGCCCCCTCCCTCTGGCTGTACTTCTGGAGTCAGCCTGGACGGTGAGTTAAACAGCCCCAAGAGCCCCTCTCTCCCCAGCCCCACACATATGTCCTGTCCTCTCTGCTCCGCCAGGAAGCCTTGAAACTTTGGAAGGAAGGAAGGAAGGAAGGAATGAATGAATGAATGAATGCAGGGATTCCCCAGGTCCAGGCCTCAGCCAGCTGGACAGGGAGAGGCAAGTGAGGCATCAGAAAGAGGAGCCTGATCAGAGAAATCAGTGTAGCTGGGTATGGGCGCAGGGGAGGGTCATTCCAGACCTGCTGAGTCCTGTCAGTCCCAGGGCAAAATTAGAAATTGATGCGCAAAGGGATGAGGAGTGACCCTTCAGAAGCAGAAGGCGGGAGTTGGAAGCCCTTCGTGGGCTCATTAAAAATTCATCCGGTCAGATTCTGTGTTATTAAAAAAACAAAAACAAAAACAGGACCATTTGAATTATTTTCCTGAGAGGAATACAAACAAGATATAATTGTGCATCTGAATTTTTACCAAGTGGCTTGTGAGCCCTTCATAGGAATGATGGAGAGCTGAGGGCTAGATGCCCCGAGGATGCCAATCCGCGGATACTTATCTCCCGAAGATGTCTCTAGCGGAGTGCGGGTTCTGCTCTTGGCGTGGGAGAGCTTATAATGGAACCAGAAGCACCCCGGTTATCAGAGCTGTGGATGGACATGGGGCTGAGGGCAGGGACTCTTCAATGAAGAAACTGAGGGAGATTGGGGCACATCTAATGTGATAATTAGCAAGGTCGATCAGAAAGCGCCAGGTTGGAAAGAAGGGGCTTTGAAGAGCCCACATGCAAAATCTTCCAGCGAGGAAAGACAGCTTCTATTGAGTCCCTACTGTATGCCTTGCCCAATTAAATGTAACCCTTGTGCAATCCTGTAACGTAGGTGTTACCATTCACATTTTCCAGAGGGGGAAACTAAGGCACAGAGCAACTGCCTGTGGGAAATGCCCCTAGATTGGGCTTCTGCCCATCTTCTGGGGACCCCTTGCCGGTCCAGCTTCCACCACCAGATGTATGCCAGACCCATCAGTCCTCTCCCTGACACAGTGCCCCACGTGCCAACCCCCTGGGAACCTTTCCTGTCACCTTTCCAGCCTCTTGCACTCCTGACACCCATCAGCCATGGAGTGCCCCCCTGCTCCACTGCCAAGGGGACCCTGCCACTCCCACCTCTGTCCAGCCTGGGTCCCTGAAACCTCCCTCACCCCACCCCAAGGCAGGCAGGGGTGGGGGGGGAGCCCTTCTGGTCCTAAAGCAGCTGTTTCCTGTCCTCTCGCACCGGTTGAGAGGGGCGGGCCAGCGGGGCAGCCGGTCACCACAGAGGACAGGCAGTGCCTCTAACGGCTTGTTTTCAGGAAACTGCCAGGAAAGAGTTGTGCGGTGGAAAAAAACCTGGGCCAGAGCTTAGGGGTCCGGGCCTGCCTCCTCCTCCGCGTGACTCAGCGAGGGCAGCCCCCTGCCCCAGTGATGGGCTCACACCCAAATATGAGGCCCGGAGAACTCAAAAAACACAGCTGCGGACCATTCCGAAGACCCAAAGCAGCTAGAGTAGCCAGGCCCAGGAGCTGGGCTGGGAAAGGAGGGCTCCAGCAATGGCAAATAATCATAACGCGTTTGCCATTCACTCTGGGCCTGCCTCTATTATAAGCAATTCATGGGTATTCTCTTAAAAAAAAAAATGCTATGGGGCGCCTGGGTGGCTCAGTCGGTTAAGCCTTTGACTTCGGCTCAGGTCAGATCTCACGTTCGTGGGTTCGAGCCCAGGCTCTGTGCTGACAGCTAGCTCAGAGCCTGGAGCCTGCTTCCGATTCTGTGTCTCCTTCTCTCTCTGCCCCTCCCCCTCTCATGCTCTGTCTCTGTATCAAAAATAAATAAAACATTTTTTAAAAATGCTAGTTAAACCCTCTGAGATAGGTATTCTTATCATTACCCTTTTCCCTATTGTCCGGATGGAGAAACTGAGACACAGGGAGATGAAGTGACCCATCCAAGGTCACCCATGAGGCAGGATGTTAACTTGTGGGTCTGCACTGGCCACCCACTTGATGGCCTTCTAGAAACAGCTCTCCCCTCCAGGGCGGGGGCAGAAAGCCCCAGGGGGTTCATCCCTCCCAGCCCGCCCCCCTGCCTATACCCGCGCGCGTTTCCCTAATGGGGAGGCAGGCCCCCACTACGGCGGCTCCAGGGTCCCTGTCTCACCAGAATGCAGGCGCAGCTGCCCTCCCCTCTTCTCCCCTCCCGCCCGAGCTGTCAGCCCGATCGGATCCTCTGCCTGAGACCCCCTCATTAGGCCGTCAGAGCCGACGCCACACGCCCCCACTCCCGCCCCAAGGACTATTTCGGGACTGTGAGCCGTGATCCGGAAACCTGAGCGGTGGGGGACTTGGCGGGCAGTGCGGTCCCGGTCCCGGAGAGGACGTCTCCCCGGCTTGAGGCCGTGAGTGGTGGCACCCCCTAATGTTGGGGCGGGGCGCTCAGACCCCTGAGGTAGGGCTGGAGGCTGATGATGGTGGGAGGGGGAGGTACTCGGGTACACCGCGTCCCCCCCAGACACACACACACACCCCACGACGGCCTCGCAGAGACAGAGCAGTTTCCTACAGGAAACACCGCCGGGCGGTTCCATCCGCTACCCATTGTCTGCCGGCCCGGGGGCCGTCCGTCTCTCCCCGCAACACCGTTTCCGTATCCCCCCCCACCCCCAAACACACCCAGGTCCGGCATGAGGGGCTGGACCCGGGTCCCCGAGCTCTCCAGGAGCGACGCTGGGAAAGTCCTGGAGTATGTTGGGGCGCTAGGGGGCGGAAAAGCCCCCCACTGGGCTCCTGAAGGGCGGGAAAAGGGCGATCTCCTGAAGCCAGAGCCCCCAACTCTGCTCGCTGCCCACCTGGGGTCCCAGTGTGGGAGGGTCCCAGCCAGAGGACACTAAGCCCGCCCCATCGCAGGACGCTGAGCCCGCAGAGGGGCAGGAAGCTCAGCACCCCTTCCCGCTACGTCCCCTAATACCCCCCCAGAAACCCCACCGGTGGCCCCGAAAACCGGTGCTTTACCTGAAGCAGCAGCCCCCGCCGCGCCCGCACCCGAACCCGCCCCCTCGGAGCTTGGGGACCGGTTATCAAGGCCTGGGCCCTAACTGATGGCCACACCAGCCAATCAGCGCCCGAGGCACTCCGAGCTGTCAAATGGTGAGGCGGGGTGGGCGGTGCTGGCCCGGCCCTAGTGTGGGGCGGGGCGGGGGCGGGGCCTAAAGTAGCTGTCCCGGGGCCCGGGAGGCAGGACCGAGTAGGGATAGGGCGGGGCGGAAGGGGCAGCCAAGTCCCGCCGCAGGCAGGGCTGAGGAGTTGGGTTTGCTCCACTGGGCACTGGGGAGCCATGGGAAGACAACAGGAGACTAAACCAATGAGATTTGTGTGTTTGGAAGATCCTTTGAGGGGAAGCTAGGAGGACTGATGCTCACGTTCTAGTGTCTTGGTGAGGCACCAAGACCCTGGATCTTTCCTACCACAGGGTCTTTGCACCAACTGTTCATCTTCCTGCACTGTTCTTCCCTGCACACGTTCACATGGGCACCTTCTCCTATTCTGGCTGCCCGACATGTGTGTTCCCACGCCCTAAAAGCCTAACGGGGTCACTTTCCAGTCTCTGTCTTTGCCATTGCTCTGTTTTATTAACTTCGTAGCTACTTTCACCATCTGAAACAAGAAGCATCTTATTTGTTTACTTATTTGTCATCTGTCTCCCCCACTAAAGTGGCGGCATCAGAGACAAGGAACTGATTGATTTTGGACACTGCTTCATCCAGTATTCCTGGCACACAGCAGGTGCTTAATAAATGTTTGCTGAATGATTAAAATTTTTTTTTAATTTATTAAAATTAAAAATTTTATTTATTTTTGAGAGAGAGACAGAGTGCAAGCGAGGAAGGGGCAGAGAGAGAGGGAGACACAGAATCCGAAGCAGTTCCAGGCTCTGAGGGGGTCAGTGAAAGTCCCAATGTGTGGCTCGAACTCACAAACTGTGAGATCATGACCTGAGCTGAAGTCGGAAGCTTAACCAACCGAGCCATGCAGGCGCCCTTGTTGAATGATTTTTAAAAAAATTTTTTTTATTTAAAAAAAACATTTATTTATTATTGAGAGACAGAAAGAGACAGAGCATGAGCTGGGGAGGGGTAGAGAGAGGTGGAGACACAGAATCTGAAGCAGGCTCCAGGGTCCAGGCTCCAAGCTGTCAGCACAGAGTCTGATTCGGGGCTTGAACTCACAAACTGTAAGATCATGACCTGAGCCAAAGTCAGATGCTTAACCGACTGAGCCACCTGGGCGCCCCTTAAGTATTTTTTAATGTTCATTTTTAAGGGGGGGGGCAAGCAGGGGAGGGGCAGAGAGAGAGGGAGACACAGAATCTGAAGCAGGCTCCAGCCTATGAGTTGTCAGCACAGAGCCCAACATTGGGCTCAACCCTGCAAACCAAAGGATCATGACCTAAGCAGAAGTCCGACGTTTGACTGGGCTACCCAGGCGCCTCTAAATTATTTTTTAAAAATTTTAAATAGGGGTGCTTGGGTGGCTCAGTCGGTTAAACATCAGACTTTGGCTCAGGTCATGATCTGATGGTTTGTGAGTTCAAGCCCTGCTTCAGGGAGCCCGGCTTCTCTCTCTCTCTGTCTCTCTGTCTCTCTGTCCCTTGCTCACTTGCGCCATCTCTCTCTCTCAAAAAATAAAAAATTTATAAGTAGGCTCCATGCCCAATGTGGGGCTCAAACTCACCCATCCTGAAATCAAGAGTTGCATGCTTTATCTACTGAGCCAACTGGATGCTCCTGTTGAGTGATTTTCAAATTACATTTAAATCTTTAACCCATTTCCTGATTAAATTAGCATTTATAATGAGCATCTTATATATACCAGGCACTGTGCAGGTCCCCGAAGAGGCCACGATTCCTCCTATCCTGGACCACAAAGCTGACAGGCAGAGATAGACTTTCAAGGCAAAGTTTATAGTCAGGGGGTGACCGGATGGGACAGAAGGAAAAGGGAGGGAGAAGTCCCTGACCTCCAGGGTCCAGGGAGGCAGCCGGCAGCCACGACAGTTACTGAATTGTGCTCCAAATGGGAGAAACTGCACATCCAAAGGAGAAATAGAAGGCTCCAGACATGGGGAACTTCGTTTAGTTCAGCTTGTTGGTGGCAGGAGAGCTGGAGGGCCCTGCCGAAAGGTACATCTGAAGGGTGTGTCTGAGGCAGCTCAGACTTTATCCAATACAATGAGGCCCCTCAGAGGTACCTTATTATGTTCTAGAAGCATCTGTCTTTTTTTGTCCCTGTCCCACTCTGCTTTAACTATTGTAGCTTTAGAATATGGTTCAAAATCTGGGGTGCCTCGGTGGCTCAGTTGGTTAAGTGTCCGACTTCAGCTCAGGTCATGATCTCATTGTTTGGGAGTTCGAGCCCCGCATCGGGCTCTGTGCTGACAGCTCAGAGCCTGAAGCCTGCTTCAGATTCTGTGTCTCCCTCTATCTCTCTGCCCCACCCCCACTTGTGCTCTGTCTCTCAAAAATAAATAAATGTAAAAAAATTTGTTTTAAATCTGGCGCACCTGGGTGGCTCAGTCGCTTAAGCATCCGAGTCTTCATTCCAGCTCAGGTCATGATCTCGGGGTCATGGGATGGAGCCAGGAGTTGGCTTCTGTGCTGAGTGTGGAACCTGTTTGAGATTCTCTCTCTCTTTTTCCCTCTGCCCCTCTTCCCTGAGAGAGAGAGAGAGAGAGGGAGGGAGGGAGGGAGAGAGAGAGAAAGAATACGGTTCAATATCTGATACTCCTCTTTTTGCAAAATTCCTCCTGCTGCTCCTGCAGAAACACCGGCCACCCCCCCCACATCGCTCTTTCGTGTGCTGTCTTCTCTCCCGGCTGCTCACAGCAAAAAATTGTTTGTAAGAAAATAGAAACTTTGAAAGCAGAGATACAAGTATAACGAGCCCTCATATTCTATCATCCACCCTTTAGCAATTATCCACAGTTGACATTATTGTTTCACTCTGCCCATCTCCCTTTTTTCGCTCTGCTGTTTGTACATTATTTTAGGTATAACTGTGTGAGCACCTCTAACAATCAAGGATTTAACAACCACAAAGCATTATTATGCCTGGCAATATTGATAATAATTTCATACTATTTAGTACCTATCCTGAGTTTAAATTTTACCAATTGTCTCAAAAATAACTTTTTACAATTGATTTGTTAGAATTAGGATCCAAATAAAGTTCACTCATCCGGTTTTGCTTGATCCGTGTACGTCTCTTTTACCCTATACCAGTTTTCCCCTCTTGTTCTACACATGGCGTTTGTTTATTGAGGAAATTATGTCATTCGTTGCCTAGAATCTCCCACATTCTGGATTTGGTTGATTTCATCATGGTGTCGTTTAGTCCATCCCGCTGTCCTCGGTGTCTCCTGTTAACTGGAAATGAGATCGGAAGCATCTTCTGAACCGTGTCTGATGTTGGCGGCAGACCTGTGTCTTCAGGATGCCTAACAGCATCCCCGGCCTTTACCCTCCAGACGCCAGACGCACTCTGTGATTCCGATAACCAAAACATGTCTGCAGGCACGTTGCCAAGTGTCCCTAGGAGGTCAAGGTGCCCTTGTTCGTAAACATAGATCTAGAGACTTGATTGGAATCAAATGAAACTCTTTGGGGAAGCTTCCTGGGCGGCGGTGGACCTTCCTATTGCATTAAGTCAGGAGAATACATGGTGTCAAGAGTCGTAGGTTTTCCTTCTGCTGATACTTAGATTCGTTGGTGGTTTTGGCCTGATCCATCCACCGTCAAGGTCTCCACCAGCCTTTCACCTAAAGAATTTGGTAGACGCTGATGTCTGTTACCCAGGTCTGTGATGTCATCAGGTGTCACAAAATAATGAATTTATAATGTTTTCATTCTTTATGACTTTAGTATATTGGCATTTTCCATGAGGAAAAACTTATCATTTATTTGAAATACAGTTTGTAGGGGCGCCTGGGTGGCTCCGTCGGTTGAGCATTCGACTTCAGTTCAGGTCATGATCTCACGGTTCGTGGGTTCGAGCCCCACGTCGGGCTCTGTGCTGACAGCTAGCTCAGAGCCTGGAGCCTGTCTTCAGATTCTGTGTCTCTTTCTCTCTCTCTGCTCTTCCGCTGTTTCACACTCTGTCTCTGTTTCTCAAAAATAAATAAATGTAAAAAAAAAACCTTTAAAAAAATGAAATACAGTTTGTGTTTCTATTAAGTAACATACATGCTTAATTCTGTCCCTTTATGTACAGATCTTTATTTTTTTAAGTTTATTTACTTATTTCTGAGCAAGAGCGAGCATGGTAGAGGGAGGATCCCAAGCAGGCTCCACGTGGTCAGGGCGCAGAGCTCAACATGGGGCTCGTAGTCACAAAATTGTGATATCACGACCAGAGTGGAAATCAACAGTTGGTTGCTTACCTAGCTGATTGAGCTACCTGGGCGCCCCATGGGTCTTTATGCATTTTTTTTAGAGAGAGAGAAAGTATGCGAGTACAAGTGGGGGAAGTGGCAGAGAAAGAGAGAGAGAGAGAGAGAATGTTAGGCAGACTCCACACTCAGCATGGAGCCCGACACAGGACTTGATCTCACTACCTTGAGATCCTGACCTGAGCCAACATCAAGAGTTGCTTAACCGACCGAGTTACCCAGGTGCCCACGTATGCGTCTTTGAAATAGTACGTTGGGGCCCAGAAACTCTGAATATGAGCAAGGAGGAATTTATGAGAATTATTATTATGAGGTTTTTCTTTTAATTTTAATGTGTTTGATGTGCTTTAGTCTTTTTTTAATGTTTTTTTAAAATTTATTTTTGAGAGACAGAGAGAGACAGCGCGAGCAGGGGAGGGTCAGAGAGAGAGGGAGACACAGAATCCGAAGCAGGCTCCAGGTTCTGAGCTAGCTGTCAGCACAGAGCCCGACACGGGGCCCAAATCCACAAACTGCGGGATCATGACCTGAGCTGAAGTCGGACGCTTAACCGACTGAGCCCCCCAGGCGCCCCTGTGCTTTAGTCTTTGAACTCACTATTACTTTTGATGCTCATAATGTACCAACTTTGGCCACTGGGAGCCCTTTAAGGTTGAGTTTTCTGGACCTCACGTGCCTGTACTTGTCTTGGGAGCTTTCTGGTTTTCATCAATGACAGCATGTTCCAGGGTTGTTATGTACCTTCCGTGCCACAGACACGGAGTCAGCCATCTGTCCAAGAAGACCTGTGTACTGGACACTGGGTGTTCCTACACATTTCCTTCCTCCTCACCTTCAGCTCCTCTTGGAGGACAGCCTGTGACCGCTGTGGGAAGAGGACAGGAAGTGGACAAACAGGAGAGTTTACATCTCCCGGGTGGCCAGAGCCATAAAGGAAGGGTGCCAAGCGTGGGAAAGCCCAGTCCTGTGGCTGCAGGTAGGGACAGCTTAGAAGTCTAACTTAGACCCCAGAGTCCCTGTGGGAGCATCCTGACCCTGCTGTTGCGGGTTTTTATCTGAAAATGCACTCTGGCTTGGCTGTTTTCTCTTTCTGGTTCTGTGTTTCTCGCTTTCTTCCAGTTCATTCTGGGTGGAATCCATCAGTTCACACGGAACCTCATCTCATGGTCGGTTTCTTTAGAACCTGAGCTGAGGGGCGCCTGGGGGGCTCAGTCGGTTAAGCGTCCAGCTTCGGCTCAGGTCATGATCTCACGGTTCGTGGGTTCGAGCCCCGCGTCGGGCTCTGTGCTGACAGCTAGCTCAGAGCCTGGAGACTGTCTTCGGATTCTGTGTCTCCCTCTCTCTCTCTGACCCTCCCCTGTTCACACTGTCTCTCTCTGTCTCTCACAAATAAATTTAAAAAAAACATAAAAGAATATTTAGAACCTGATCTGAGATGCTGTGGTTCCTTTGATGAGAAATGGCATTTATTTAGCAATGTGGTTGTTGCTTCTAGGATTTTATTGCTTCCAGCTTTTCTGGGATTTTTTTTACCTTCTAAAATTTTAATTAATTAATTAGTTATTTAAATTCCAGTGCAATTAACATACAGTGTTCTATATATTAGCTACAGGCAAAGAATATAGCAAGTCAGCAATTCTGTTCGGCGCCCATCATAATAAGTGTGCTCTTCATCCCCTTTACCTATTTCACCCACCTCCCCCCGGTAACTCCCAGTTTGCTCTCTGTAATGAAGAATCTGGTTTTTGGTTTGTCTCTTTTTTTCTTATTTATGTGGTGTCTGTTTTCCTCTGACTTATTTCACTTAGCGTTGTATTTGCCAGATTCATTTCTGTTGTCGCAAATGGCCAGATTTCGTTGTTTGTATGGCTGAGTACTATTCCATTGCGTATAACTAGCATATTTTTTAAAAACTATTTATTTATTTTTGAGAGAGAGAGCCATGCAAGTGGGGGAGGAGCAGAGAGAGCTGGATACAGAGAACCTGAAGCGGGCTCTGTGCTGATAGCAGCGAGCCCAGTGCAGGACTTGAACTCATGAACTATGAGACCACGACTTGAGCCAAAGTTGGACGCTTAACTGACCGAGCCACTCAGGGGCCCCAATAACACATCTTCTGTATTTCTTCATCTACTGGTAGACACTTGAGCGGCTTCCGTGTCTTGGCTCTTGTAAATAATGCTGCGGTAAACACAGGGGTGCATCTATCTTTTTGAATTAGTGTTTTCACATTTTTGGGGTGAATACCCAGTAGTGGAATTACTGGGTCACGTGGTAATTCTATCGTTACCTTTCTGAGTCACCTCCATGCCGTTTCCACAGTGATTGCACCAGTTTGCATTCCCACCAACCGTCCTGGGAGGTTTCTTTCCCTCTCCATCCTCTCCACCACTTGCTTCTTGTGTTTTTGGTTCTAGTTCTTCTGACAAGTGTGAAATGATTCCTCATCATGGTTCTGATTTCCATTCAGCTGATGATGAGTGATGTTGAGCATCTTTTCGCCTGTCTGTTAGCCATCTACGTGTCTTCATTTTGGGCAAATCTTCATATGTTTTGCCTGTTTTTAATTGGATCTTTGGGGGTTTTTTTGGTGTCGAGCTGTGTAAGTTCTTTATATACTTTGGAATCTAACCCTTTATCGGATATGTCATTTGCAAATATCTTCTCCATTCAGTAGGTTGTCATTTTGTTACTGATTGTTTCCTTCTTTGTTTAGAAGCTTTTTATTGTGATGTAGCCCCAAGAGTTTAATTTTGCTACTGTTTCCCTTGCCTGGGAAGACATGTCTAGAAAAACGTTGCTATAGCGTGTCACAGAAATTACTGTCTATGCTCTCTTCTAGGATTTGTATGGTTTCAGGCCTCACATTTAGGTCTGGAATCCATTTTGAGTTTATTTTTGTGTGCGGTGTAAGAAAGTGGTCCAGGTTCATTCTTTTGCTTGTGGCTTCCAGTTTTCCCAACACCAGTTACTGAGGACACTCAATTTTTCCCATTGCATCTTCTTGCCTCCTCTGTCATCGATGAACTGACCCTACAAACATGGGTTTGTGTGTGAGTTTCTGTTTCATTCTGTTGATCTCTGTGCCTGTGTCTGTGCCGGCACCATACTGCGCTGGTCACTACAGCTTTGTAGCGTGTCTTGGAATCTGGGATTGTGATAGCTCCCATTTTGTGCCTCTTTTTTAAGATTGCTTTGGCTACTCGGGGGTCTCTTTTCATTCCATACACATTTTAGGATTGTTTGTTCTAGTTCTGTGAAAAATGTCACTGGTATTTTGATAGAAATTGCATTAAATCTGTAGATTGCTTTGGGTAATATAGACCTTTTAACTGTATTTGTTTTTCCAGTCCATGAGCATGGAAATTCTTTCCATTTGTTTGTGTCACCTTCAGTTTCTGTCATCAATGTTTTAGAGTTTTCAGAGTACAGGCCTTTTACTTCCTTGGTTGATGTTTATTCCTAGGTATCTTCTTTTTATTATTGTTATCATTATTTTTTTAAAGCCTTTTTTTATGTTCTTATTATTTTATTTTGAGAGACAGAGAGCGAGCAGTGGAGGGGCAGAGAGAGAGGGAGACACAGAGTTTGAAACAGGCTCCAGGCTCTGAGCTAACTGTCAACACAGAGCCCAATGTGGGGCTCGAACCCACGGACTGTGAGATCATGACCTGAGCCAAAGTCGGACGCTTAACCGACTGAGCCACCCAGGCGCCCCTGTTATCATTATTTTTTTATGGTCTTTTTATTTTTGAGAGCCAGAGACTGAGCATGAGTCAGGGAGGGGCAGAGAGAGAGGGAGATACAGAACCCGAAGCAGGCTCCAGGCTCTGAGCTGTCAGCACAGAGCCCAATGTGGGGCTCAAACTCACGAACCACAAGATCATGACCTGAGTCGAAGTCAGACACTTAACCAACTGAGCCACCCAGGCGCCCTGGTATATCATTATTTTTTAGTAATTGTAAATGGAATTGTTTTCTTAATATCTTTTTCTGATTTTCATTATTAGTTCATAAGAATGCCACAGATTTCAGGGTTCAGTTCGTTAAGCGTCTGACTTCGGCTCAGGTCATGAGCTCGTGACTTGTGAGTTCAAGCCCCGAATTGGGTTCTGCTTCCGATTCTGTGTCTGCCCCTCTCCCTGCCCCTCCCCTGATCACATTTTGTATCTCTTTCTCTCACAGATAAATACTATAAAAATACAATAAAAATAAATAAAATGCAACAGATTTCTGTATGTTGATTTTGTATTCTGTAACTTTACTGAATTAATTTATCACTTCTAAAGTTTTATGGGAGTTTTTAGGATTTTCTATATATAGTATCAAGTCATCTGCAAAAAGTGAAAATTCTGTGTCTTACTTACGAGTTTGGATACTTTTTATTTTTTTCATGTCTGGTTGCCCTGGCTGGGACTTCTAGTACTATGTTGAATGAAAGTGGGGAACTGGACACCATTGTCTTGTTCCTGATCTGAAGGGAATAGCTCTCAGTTTTTTACCATAGTGTATGATGCCAGCTGTGGGTTTTTCAAACATGGACTTGTTTCATGTTTATTTTTGAGAAAGAGAGAGAGGGTGAGCGAGCAGGGGAGGGGCAGAGAGAGAGGGAGACACAGAATCAGAAGACAGGCTCCAGGCTCTGAGCTGTCAGCACAGAGCCCCGACCCGGGGCTCGAATCCACAAACTGTGAGCTCATGACCTGAATTGAAGTCAGATGCTTAACTGACTGAGCCACCCAGGCGTCCCTCATAACATGGCCTTTATTGCATTGAGGTAAGTTTCCTCTAAGTCTACTTTGTTGAGGGTTTTTTAAAAAATCATGAATGGGTGTTGTACTTTTTTTTCTTTTTTAAAGAAAAATATATCATGTATTTTAGCATTTGTAACTCAAATTTTTTTCTTCTTTCTTTTGGAAATATTAAGTAACTGGTTGTTTTTGGCTTACATATCACATTTTTCCCTCTACTAGTTTAAAGCTATGAACTCTATTTCCGTTTTTTTCCTAGTGATTACTCTAGTAATGCTATTGTGCACACATAACAAAGTCTACAGTTATTTTGACTCTAAGTTCCCTTTTGAGCAATGCTGAGACCCAGGAGCAGCCGCTGAAGTTAGATTTCTCCCAACTTCCTTGTTATTTTTGTCCTTCTTGGGATATTTCAGGTCCGTTTCTCATCTTACAAAGTAGATATTATTGTTTCCACTTCTAGAGATCGTGGTTATTTAGGTTTGTCAGTTTCTTGCCTTTTCTTTTCATCTTGCATCTGGGACCTTGCTTTATATCCTTTTCTTTCCTCTTTCATTGATGGGTAATTAACATACAGTGTTGTGTTCACTCCAGGAGCACAATACCGGGACCCAGCAGTTCTGCCTATCACTCAGCGTTGATGCTAGTGCCTGCACTCTGATCGCCTTCACCGACTTCACTCATTCCTCACCTACCTCCCGTTGGCAAACACCAGTTTTTTTCTCTGTATATAAGAGTCTTTTTGTTGTTGTTTTTCTCTTTTTAATTTTGTTTGTTCGAATGCTTTGTTTCTTTTCTTAAGGTTTATTTATTTTTCAGAGACAAAAAGAGACAGAACGCGAGTGGGGGAGGGGCAGAGAGAGGGAGACACAGAGCCTGAAGCAGGCTCCAGGCTCCAAGGTGTCAGCACAGAGCCCGACCCGGGGCTTGAACCCACGAACCGTGAGATCATGACCTGAGCCGAAGTCAGACGCTTGACTGACTGAACCCCCCAGGCGCCTCTCGAGTGTTCTATTTCTTAAATTTCAGATATGAGTGAAATCCTCTGGTATTTGTCTTTCTCTGACTGAATTATTTTGCTTAGCATAATACTGTGTAGATCAACTCATGCTGTTTCGTTCTTTTTATTTTATTTAACTTTTTTAAGGTTTATTTATTTGTTTTGAGAGAGTGAGGGACAGAGGAAGGGTGGGAGGGAATCCCAAGCCGGCTCTGTTCCGCCAGCACAGAGCCCGAGGCGGGGCTGGATTTCACAGACCCACGCGGTCATAACCTCGGCTGGCACGTTTCTCCTGCCTCCTAGGTCACCCACCCCATCCACAGCACACCGGCCACTCATCTCCTTCTACCACCGTGTCCTTTCGTAATACGTTGCGTCTTGTGAACTGGGTCCAGGTAGGGTTTGGCCTCCATCATGAAGGGGGATGTGTTTTCTACTTTTCTGGTGTGTTACTGAGACACTTCTTTTGAGAAGTGATGTGGTTTCCGTGGATGTCCAGGGTACAGAGAGCCCGTGACAGCAGTCGGAACACTCCTGATCTCCACGCTCAGCTTCTCCGGCTGTCGTTCACCACAGCGGCCTCTTCATGCAGCACGCTTGTTTATTTCTTACCCAGAACAGGGCCACCCTCCCCAGGGACCGCCCTAGAACCCCCACACAGGGAAAGGATTATGGTTTCCTCATTAGAAGCCGATCCGGAGGCCCCTTCAGCTGGCATCGCCTGCCCGAACTCTGTGACAATGACTTCTCCTGTTGTGACCCACTTTCCTCTTCCTGAGACTGTCACTCGCTTCACAAGCATGATGGGTTTCAAGATCACAGAGGACTCCAGCCTGGACAGCCCTGTGTGGCTTCTGTCATTTAGTATGTTTTAAATCTTTAGTCATGTCGTGACATGTTGTTTTACTCCTTCCATCGTGACTTTAATTGTGGTGCAGTTTACAAAACATAATAGTGACCATTGAAAATATTTAAAAGATGTTACATGTTTATTTATTGTTGAGAGAGAGAGAGAGAGCGCATGAATAGGGGAGGGGCAGAGCGAGGGAGAGAGAATCCAAAGCAGGCTCCAGGCTCTGAGCTGTCAGCACAGAGCCCAGTGCGGGGCTCGAGTCCATGAACCGTGAGATCATGACCGGAGCCGAAGTCAGACACCTAACTGATTTAGCTACCCAGGCACCGCTCACAGATCTTAAGTCTGCGCTTGTGTGCCACTAAGTGTATGCCCTTGTACACCAATCACCACCTTCCACCTTGAGAATGTTGAAATTTTGACTGAGTGGAAGTCTGTGTGTATTAGACAGGAAGCCCCCATTCACCTTTCCCTTCCGCCTGGAAACCGCATCTTACTTTTCGTAGGTGAATTTGATTATTTTCAATACCACAGACAACTAGAATCTTCTAACATTCTTTTCCATGACTGAATTATTACCCTTCTGTAGTGAACTGAAGGTTCATCCATACTGTGATGGGCTCCGCCCTTTAGTCCTTTGCATGGCCGGGGAATGTTCCGTTGTGTGTGCATCGCCCGTTCACCCTCCAGTGGATGCTTCGGTTGGCTTTGCCTTTTGACTATTGTGCATGATGGTGCTACTAATTTGGGGAAAGAAATACAGAGTGAATCCCTGCTTTTGAATATTTCGGGTACCTACCTTGAGGTATATGAATTAATTCTGTGGTTAGGATTTTGAGGAACCTCCATCCAGTTTTCCACAGCAGCGGCACACATAGTTCATTCCTTGATATGTTGGAAGAACATTCCTGTTTATGGATCTACCTCTTGTCTATTAATTTACCCTTTGTGACCTGTGTGCATATTTTGTACCCTTTTCCAGCTGTGAGTCGTGTTGGTGCATATGTATGTTGGCTTAGGTTGTGATTATGCTTCTGGTTCATGATGTGTGGATCGTGGCTCTGGTTTATTCCTATGGCTGATGGTATCTACTTAGAGTTCACGGAGTATGGTATATAGATTTTGGCTTTAGGATTCTATTGTTCAGTGGTGTATGGTTTTAGGTTTATGGCATATGACTTTTGGGGGACATGCCCTTTGGGTGTTGTAGTGTGAGGAGGTGGGAAAAAGAGTGTTGTTGGGTTTGAGATGAAATGATTTTTGTGGGTGAGTGAATGAGGGGGTCAGCAGGTGGGTGTTTGTTGGGAGAAAGTTTGGGAGGTTCAGTGCGTGGTGTGTGGGGAGCTAGTGGGCTCAGAATTTGGAAGGTGACAGCCTAAGGGTGAGTGAGTGAGGGCTTGGGAGGGTAGTTGTTTAGGTGGTGAGGGGGTGACAGTACTGGGTGTGGGTTTAGAAGGTTTTGGAGATGCTTGCATATTAGCCAAGAGATTTGAGGGGTCAGGTGGTAATGGTTTAGGGAATGAGGGTTTAGGAGATGAGGATAGGAGTTAGGGCGAGCCTCGAGTCACCTGAAATCATGGGTAATGTGTTTGGGCCGGGCGGTGGAAGATCCAAGGAGAATCCAGTTGTCCAGAGGTCTGATTAGGGACAGTCCTGCCGTGAGTAAGTGGAGTTTGTGGGCTCCGACCTAGAGGTAGAAGGCTTGCGAGATCTAAAGTTCAGGATCAGGGTACGTTCTCAATTCAGATACGTGGCTTGCAAATAATTTCTCCCAGTTTGTGGCTTGTCTTTTGGTTCTCTGAACAAGGTTTATCAGGCTAGAAGTTTGAAATTTATGTAGTCCTTGTTATCAATTTTCCTCTATTTTGGATTGGTCTTTGTGTTTGTGTTTTATTTTTTTTAATGTTTATTTATTTTGATAGATCTGCATTGCCTGCACAGAGTCCAATGTGGGGCTGATCTCACCAATCGTGAGATCATGACCTTTGCAGAAATCAAGAGTCAGACGCTTAACTGACTGAGCCACCCAGTAGCTGCTTGTTTTTGCATTCTATTCTATTCTATTCTATTCTATTCTATTCTATTCATTTATTTTTTGGTGCAAAAAGGTGATTTTATTAAAGCACAGGGACAAGACCGTAGGCAGGAAGAGCTGCCCCTTGTGTTTGCATTTTAAATTCATCTACAGTTTCCAGTGAATTTTGGTGTAGGTTGTAAAGTGTGTGTGTACATTTCATTTCATATGGTTTCCAATTAATTGTTCCTTAACTGTTTTGGGCCAAGTTGGGGGATAGCGGGCTCCACTTTCAATTTCCAAAATGTAATGGATTCCGCAGGCGGCCAGGCGGGGGCGCTGGCTCCACGGAGCCGTGAGCCCAGCGTGCCTGCGCTAACTCCACCGCCTGCAGGGGGCGCGCGAGCCCCGTTCCGTGCGCCGGCCCGCGGCCTCAGCCCGCCTCCTGCGTGACAGGCGCTCCGCTTCCTCGGGACCCGCTGTGGGGGCTTCGGGAGGACATGGGGACACGGCCACGCCAACAGGAGCCCGATCCCCTCCGGACCCGCTCTGGAGGGTCCCGGTACTGCGTGTCTGGGGACGTGGTACTGCGTCGGCGGTGACGGGAGCCCCGCCTCCTCAGGACCCGCTGTGGGGCTTCAGAAGGACATGGGGCCGCGTCTACAGGGACAGGGACTGGGTCTCAGGACCCCCTGGGAAAGCTTCCGGAGGACGTGTGGCAGCCTCCACGCAGGGAGGAGTCCCGGCTCCTCAGGACCCGCTGTGGGGACTTCGGGAGGGTGTGGCCCAAGTGCACTGGGACAAGGACGCGGTCTCCTCGGGACCGCCGCGGGAGGAGCCGGTGAGGACAAAGAGAGGCCGCGGCAGGAGGAGCTTCCGGAGCGGACACCGCCTGGGGGGGAGGGTTCCGGTGTCCAGGGGACCCGCTGGGGGCAGGACCCAGCGGTCCGTGCGCGGGGACGCGGGTCCCCGCGGGGCTGTGCGCGCGGCCGTCCGGGCTTCCCTCTCCGGGTCGGGGCCCGTCGGGGTTTCTGCTCCGCGAGACTCGGTTCCCGCCGCGTCCTCACGCGGTTCCCGGTCCTGGAGCAGGTGTCCCGGCGGTGCCCGGGCTCCCGCCGCTGTGACCACGCGGGGTTCCCCCGCCGCCGTGCGCGGGTCGGGGTGTCTGTTCCGTGTCTGACACGGAGTCGGGGGGACTTCGTGCCGATGGCCCTGGACCTGCAGGTCGCTCCTGGCAGGACGGACATTGTCACAGGATGGAGTCCTGCACGTCCAGGAGCTTAGAGCAGCTTTCCGTCCCCGTGCGTTTTCCTCCGTGTCTGTCCCCGGTGTCCTGTCGTCCTCGGAGAGCAGGTCTGTCTCCTCCTCGCTTAGATCTCCTCCCGGGCACTTGGTTCCTTCTGATGCCGTTGTAAACGGTCCGGCTCTTCATGTCTCTTTCCGACGGGTCGTTCGGAGTGTGTAGATGTGCTCGCGGTGTTTCCGTGTGGATTTCGCGGTGTTCCCGTGTGGATTGCGCGTCCTGCGACCGCACGTTTTCTTAATTCTGTTTAGCTGAAATAGAACAGCTCCGGGCTCTACCAGGAAACGTGGGTTTCCTTGGAGGAAAGAGTGCGTGTCCTCCCGGGACTGGCGTCTGTCACTCCGCATAATGGCCGCAAGGTTCAATCCGCGGTGCAGCGAGGTCAGAATCCTCCCCTCCCCCCACCCTTTGTGAGGCTGCGCTGTATTCCGTTGTGTGTAGACCACATTCTGTTTATTCATCTGTCGGCCTCACGCGTGTTGCTTCCGTCTTTGGACCGTTGTGCAGAAGCCGCTCTGAACGCGGGCACAGGAGGATCTGCTCCAGGCGTTGCTCCAGCGTCCCGGTGTGTGTGCAGGGGTGCGGTTCTGCGCTCGCTCTCCGCGGACCCGCTGTGCTCTTCTCTGCAGCCGCGCCTTTTACTTTATGCCTTCAGGTGGCAGAATAATATTGCTGTTTACCAACGAGGGGCGTTTGCAGAGTTTCTCTCCCGTTTGACTCTGGTGAACGGTGCTGCTGTGTGTGTCGTGCGTGTGCTCAGTTTTTGAAACAATGTTTCAGTTCTTCGGGATGTACAGCCAGGGGTAAAATTGTGGAGCCAAATAGTCATTCTATGTTTTGCTCTTTCTGAGGAAATACCAAACTATTTTACACATAGGCTTCACATTTTACATTTCCAGAAGCATGGTGTAAGGGTTGCATTTCCTCAACATCTTTGTCAACATTTGTCATTTTGTAGTTTTCTTTAATGTAGCAATTTTAGTGCGTGTAAAACGGTATCTACCTGTGGTTTAAATATTCATTTCCCCGCCGGCTGATGATGCCTAACATCTTCTGGTGTCTATTCACTATATCTATGATCCCTTTGGAGAAAGGTATATCCAATTCCTTTGTCCATTTTAAAACTTGTTTTTTTTTTAAATGTTGTTAATGAGTTGTACAAGCTCTTTATATATTCTGTATCACTGACTCTTAGCAGACAAGTAATGTGCAAATATTTTCTTCCATTCTAGGCATTGTCTTCTTGCTTTTGGGGTAGCACCTTTTGATGTACAAAGGTTGCTAAGGTTGAGGAAACTAAATGTATCTATTTTTTGTTCCTTGCTTGTGCTTTGGTGTCAGCTCTAATGCTCATGAGGGCTTGTCTCTGTTTATATTTTCTAGAGTTTATAAATTTACATCTTACCTTTAAGTTTAAAAAAATTTTTTTAATGTTTTATTTATTTTAATGATACAAAGAGAGACAGAGCATGAGAGGGGGAGGGGCAGAGAGAGAAGGAGACACAGAACCGGAAGCAGGCTCCAGGCTCTGAGCTAGCTGTCAGCACAGAGCCTGATGCGGGGCTCGAACCCACGACCGTGAGATCTGACCTGAGCCGAAGTCGGAGGCTTAACCGACTGAGCTACCCAGGCGCCCCTAAATGTTTTTTTAAATTTATTTTTGAGAGACAGAGAGAGAGCGCAAGAAGGGGAGGGTTAGAGAGAGAGGGAGACACAGAATCCGAAACAGGTCCAGGCTCTGAGCTAGCTGTCAGCACAGAGCCCGACTGGGGGCTCAAACCCATGGACCGTGAAATCATGACCTGAGCCAAAGCCAGACGCTCAACCGACTGAGCCACCAGGCGCCCCTTACCTTTAAGCTTTTGATCCACTTTGAGTTAATGTTTGTATGTGGTGTGAGGGCAAGGGTCCAATTTAATTCCTCTGCACATGGATCGCCAGGTGTCTCGCACACTTTGTTGAAAAGACCATTGTTCCCCAATGTCTGAATTGTCAGAATTCAGTTGACCATAGTTGAAAGGGTGTCTTTCTGGGTTTTCAGTTACATTCCACCGATCTGTATGTGTATCTTTATGACAGTATTACAAGGATTTATTCACTGTTGCTTTGTTTTGAGATTTGATGTTGGGAAGTATGAGCTTCTATTTTTGATTGTTTTGATTGTATTGTTTATTTTGTGGTCCTTTGATTTTCTGTATGACTGTTAGGATTAGCTTGTGCATTTCTTCACCGAGGCCTTTGTGAATTTTCCTGGAGATCACATTGAATCTACGTGTTGCATTGTGTACTATTGCCATTTAGCAAGAGTATGTTTTAGATGGTCTTTAATTTCTGTTCGCAGTGTTTGTTACAACTATTCCCAAGTACTATATTGATGCCATGTTACCTAAAATGGAATTATTTTCTGAAATTCTTCTTTGTAAGATTCGTCGCTAGTGTCCTGAATTAGGTGACTAACTCCAGTCATTTCTGTGGATTCTTCAGTAAGTCCTTTATGTAAGATGATGTCATCTCTGGTTTCTGAGTAGATGTAGTTCTACGTTTTCCTTTCCCACGTGGATGCCTTTTTCCTTTCTTCAGAGAGGAAATTTTCAGCACGATATTGACTAATGGGTGAAAAACCTGCATCGTGGCCTTGTCCCCGATATCAGAGGAACCTTACAGTCTTCAGAATGGAGAATGATGTTTGCGATAGATTTATTAAATTACTCTTTAATCCTGTGTTCCTGGTTCTGTATCATGATTTAGCAGTGGATTTTGTTTGGAGCCTTTTTTGTATCAATTCCTCTGACTTGTGGTGCACAACGTTACTTGGTTTCAGTGTGTTGAATGTTTCTTGAACACCGAGGGTGACTTGCTTATGGTGCACAACAGTGTTCTATGCTTTGGTTTTAGGTCACTGTATTCTGTGGACGATTTTCACATCTGCTTTTAAAGGGATAAAAACTGTCTTTTCTGACTTTGTGATGTTATGATGTGATATGACTGAGAGAGATGTGAAGGATTAAGGTTTGGAGTTAGTGGTGAGGGGTGAGGGTGAGGGGTGAGGGTGAGGGGTTTGGTTTGGGTTTGGGATTAGGGTTTAAGGTTAGGGGTTAGGGTTAGGGTTTAGGATCTAGGGTTTGGGTTTGGGGTTAGGGTTAGAGGGTTAGGGGTGGTGTTAGGAATTAGTGCTTTGGGGTTAGGGTTAGGGTTGGGTTTAGAGTTTAGGGTCAAGGGTTACAATTAGGGTTTTGGGTTTAAGATTGGGTGAGGTTATGGTGTAGGGTTGCCATTCAGGGGTTAGGGTTAGGGGTTGGTGTTGGGGTAAGGGGTTGGGGTTTAGGGCTTGGATGTCATGGTTTTGGGTTTAGGTTTGGGGTTGGAGTAGGCATAGGGGTTAGGGCTTATGGTTAGGGGTTAGTGTCAGGTGTTTGGGTTAGGGTTAGGGATATGGTTACGGTTAGGGTTAGGGTTAGTTCCCAGGAGGCTGCAGACACGAATCCCCCACCACTGCTCTGTCTACCTAAATGGCTACGTTGTGGGTGCATAGGAGGGTGCTGCATAGGCTTAGTCTTGGGTTCAAAGCACAACCTCCTTTGGGGGCCACGCTACGGTTGGGCATCAGGACATCCACTGTGTAGCTCCATGGGGGCTGTGGGAATGGCGTGGCGATATCGATGATCCTCGTGTGATCCTGCGCTGGCGATGGGCCCCATGTGCCTGGTGTTCTGAGACCTAAACATTTGGTCCCCATTGGGAGGGAGCCTTGGCTTGGGTTATTGGACCAGGCATAGTGGTGGGGGTGGGGTGTGGACCTGGACTGGAGCAGGCAGAGTGGTCGGGGTGGGGGTGTGGGCATGCGTGGATCAGGCATAGTCATCGTGGTGTGAGTGGGAACCTGGACTAGACCAGTCATGCTGGTGGGGGTTGGGGTGTGGGCATGAACTGGACCAGGCATAGTGGTCAGGGTAGGGGTTTGGGCATGGAGGGTACCAGGCATAGTAGTCGGGGTGGAGGTAGGGGCATGCATGGACTAGGCGTAGTGGTCTGGGGGGGCATGTGGGCATGGACTGGGTCAGGCATAGTGGTCAGGGTGGAGTGTGGACATGGATTGTATGAGGCATAGTTGTCGGAGTGGGTGTGTGGGCGTGTGGGTGTGGACTGGACCAGGCACAGTGGTCGAGTGGAGGATGTGGACATGGACTGGACCAGGCATAGTGGTCGTGGTGGGGCACATGGATATGCACTGGATCAGGCACAGTGGTGGGGTTGTGGTGTGGACATACACTGGACCAGGCATAGTGTTCTGGGTGAGGCTGTGGGCATGGACTGGTCCTGGAATAGTGGTCGGGGTGAGGTTTGGACATGCGCTGGGCCAGGCATAGTGGTAGGGGAGGGGTGTGGCATGGACTGAACCAGGCAGCGTGGTCTCTGTGTGGACCTGGACGTGAACTGGACCAGTCATTATGATCGGGTTGGGGTGGTCATATGCATGGACCAGGCATTGTGGTCCGGGTGGGGTGTGGGCATGGACTGTTCCAGGCATAGTGGTCAGGGTGGGGGTGTGGACATGCACTGGATAAGGCACAGTGGTCAGAGTGGGGGTGTGGGTATAGAATGGACCAGGCATAGTGGTCAGGGTGTGGGTGTGGGCATGGACTGGACCAGGCATAGTGGTGGGATTGCGGTGTGGACATGCACTAGACCAGGCATAGTGATCGGGGTGGAGTGTGGACATGGGCTGGACCAGGCATTGTGGTCCGGGTGGGGTGTGGGCATGGACTGGACCAGGCATAGTGGTCGGGGTGGGGGTGTGGGCATTCATGGACTAGGTATAGTGGTCTTGGGGGGATATGTGGGCATGCACTGGGTCAGGCATCGTGGTTGGGTGGAGGATGTGGACATGGACTGGACCAGCATAGTGGGCGCGGTGGGGGTGTGGGCATGCATGGACCAGGCATAGTGGTTGGGGTGGAGGCACGTGAATATGCACCGGGTCAGGCACAGTGGTGGGGTTTCGGTGTGGACAGACGCTGGACCAGGCATTGTGGTTGGGGTGAGGATGTGGGCTTGGACTGGACCAGGCACAGTGGGCGGGATGGGGCGTGGGCGTGGACTGTTCCAGGCATAGTGGTCGGCCAGAGGGCATGTAGACGTGGACTGGACCAGGCTTAGTGACACTGTCTCGTGGGCTCTTTTTGGTGGACTCTACGTGTTACACAGTCATGTACTGAGACCTCACAGCCACCCCTGCAGGGGCACAATTGTGCCCTACTTTACAGAACAGAAACTAGGGCCTCACAGCCGGGAAGCAGGATTTGGAATCAGGGCCTGAAGACAAGGGTGTATTCACCACACTGCCACTCAGTTGGCAGTGGTGCATGTCTGATGGGGGAGGCGTGACCCCCACCCCTCCGCCCGGAGTGCACCGTGGAGGCACAGCCCCCCTTTCTGGTTTCAAGGTGAGGTCTCAGGAGGTCTGAGTCTAACAAAGGGCACACGACCCTGACTCGCCTGTAACCCCATCCTGAGACCTGACACGGCCTGGGAGCAGGCGGGGTGACATCAGGGGTGTGCCCGCCTCTCCTCAGAAGGAGGCCTTGAGAGCCCAGGGCAGACCCCTCTCTCCCGCTTGTCTGCTGTTTCACACATGGGGACCCGGACTGGACCGCCCCCGGGTCTTCCCCAGGCCTCCCCTGGACCAGGGGGCCGGCGGGCAGAGAGGCAGGTGCCCCAATAGACCACGCTTACCCCCAGGACCCCCTGGCCACCACGCCCCACCTGGGAGCTCTGACTTGGGGGCGCTCAGCCAGGTGGGGACCTGCCCCTCTGAGCCTCTCAGTGAGGACACAGCGGTCCCGGGAGCCCGTGGAAGGTGTCTCAGTCCCAGGCGCCGCTGCCACACGGCCACCAGCCACTGGGGGTCCCTGCGTGTGCCGGGGTCACACAGAGTGACAGAGAAGATTCCGGTCCCCCGGCCGGCTGCTCACAGGCGGGCGGGTCCCTCTGCTGCTCCAGGCCGCTCCCACCCAGGCTGGGGGTCCCTGCTCCACAGTGAGGGCGGCTGCCGGGTTTGGTGGGAGTCGTGGCCTCCGGACCACAAGCACGCGGACACACGGGCGCTCACACGCACGGGCACTCACGCTCTCTCACAGACGCTCCTGTGTGCACTCACTCGCACGGTAAGACACTCCTGCAGACACCCACAGCTGGACACACGGACCCACACGCACATGCACACTCACCCCCACACAGACACGGTCGCACGCTCGCACCCCCGTGTCTGCATGCACACTGACATTCACACACTCCCCCACCCCCCACCCCACACATTTGCACACGGACCCACCCACACTCCCACCCACCCACAGGTGCATGCATGCTCACACCCACACAGACACGTTTACACGCTCGCACCCCCCACCCCCATCCACACATCCACTCCCTGTGGGAGCAGCCGCAGGAGCCAGGAGGGAGGGTGCGGCCGAGCTCAGCTCTCGCGCCCCCACCGCCCGCGGCTGCCCCGCTCCTCTCGGGTCGAATCACTTGAGTTAAAACGTTATCATACAAACGTCCTTCTCGCTTTGGCAGTCGTTAAGGTAGCAGTGTTCCCAGGGAGTATGGTACAACAGTAACGGTGAGAACAGAGACAGTATTGTCTAGGAGGAAACCTTCTCACAGCTGTGGCCTCTGTGTTATGTGCACAACTGCGTGCGTGTGAGAAATGAAGCGGCAACAGGGCGTCACTCACGTTGTCCGCCCCGTCCTTAACTCTCTTCTGTTCCTCCTTCTGAGCGCCCGCATCTGGCGCCCGAACAGGGACGTGAGCACATACACGGACTCTGGAAGGACTGCATTTTCAGGTAAGGAAAATGCTTCAAGACCAGACGACGGGAGGAAAATATTATGGGCAAAAGCATTCCATTGAGCATACCTGTTTTGTGTTGGCCCTAGAGGCGATGCTGAGACAGAAAGGAAGTAAAATTAGTCCCGAGGCATTACAGGATTTTCTGTCTTTCGTAGGGGAGCTTTGTCCTTGGTTCCCACAAGAGGGAACAGTAGACTTAGAAGCAGGGAGGAGAGTGGGACAGGAGATGAAAAATCAAGTACATGAGAGAGGCAAGGGTGCCAGGCCCCCTTACGTGCTTACTGTTTGGTCTATGATAAGGGAAGCCTTGGATCCTCAGCATTCCATAGAGATTATCTCCTTGTCTTCTTTGACTTCTGATCAAAGAGTTGGTGGTCAGGCCTGAGGAGGAACCTGAATCTATTTTCCCTAATTTGGCCGCCAGCTCTCCTCCTGATACTGATATCGAACCCCCCAAGGAGAGGAATACCCCACCTCTGCCTGGCTCCTTATCGTCAAAGCATATCAGCGATGCAATGACTAAGTGTAATCTGCTCGATCCTGGAGAAGGTTGTGACCCTGCTCAGGATGATGATCGGTATCTGGAAGACAGGCGGGAGCCTTTGTTGTAGACACGGGTCAATAGGAAAGAGAGAGAGGCAACCCCCTACCAGAACTTTATGTCCTATGAGAGTAACTGCTGTGGAGGAAACTTCTTTAGGGCTTACTCCTTTGCAGAGGTCTTTGGCTGTGGCTCAAAGCCAGGGAGAAGCTATCTCAGGATTTGCTGCCTATCCAGTGATGGTGCAAGCAGGGCACAGAGTGTATAGCGCTTTAAAATTTAAGGTTTTAAAAGAAATCAAGTCGGCTACTGCCCAATATGGGGCCACGGCTCCATTTACCGTATCTTTACTGGACAATCTTAGCCAAGAAGCATTATTCCCGGGGGATTGGAAGGTTATTGCTTGAGCTTGTTTATCTGGAGAGGATTTTCTCTTATGGGAGGCAGAGTGGGCTGAAAGGGCTAATGAGGCTGCTTTCTATAACAGAAGGACAAATACTCCAGTAACTTACGAAATGTTGACGGGGTCCGCAGCTTATGATGATGTGGGAACTCAGACTGATTATCCTGAAATTGCTTATTCTCAAATAAATGAGACAGCTATAACGGCTTGGGAAAGGCTGCCACCGACCAGGACAGAGGAGCCCGCCAAGATCAGACGGGGCCTGATGAGCCTTATCAAGACTGCGTGGCTCGCCTATTGAAAGCGGTCTGCAGAATTGTGGTTGCTGGTGAAGCCGGCACCGTGTTCGTTAAGCACTTGGCTTTTGAAAACGCTAATTCTGCATGTCAGGCTGCAGTAGGACCTCGGAGGAAAACGGGGACTCTTGAAGGAAGATTATATCGGGCTATGCTCAGGAATTGGGAGTTCGTATATACAAGGAGTCACTTTGGCAGCCGCACTACGGGGTGTTTCCCCAGGACGATCGATGCAAAGATGAATCAAAGTAAAGGAAAAAATGCTCACTTTAACCCTAACATTGTTTGTTATCAGTGGAAAGAAAGGGCATACCAAGGCCAAAAGTCCACAAGGAATTAATTCCATGGGACCCAAATCCCCCGCCCCCTCAGGTGTCAGGCCAATGAAGCTATGTCCTAGGTGTCAGAGAGGATATCACTGGGCTAAGGAGTGCAGATCTAGGACTGATAACCCTGGCAATCCTCTGCAGGGAAACTGGAGGGGGGCCAGCTGCGGCCCCAGCAATCAATAGCAGCCATGACGTCCCCCATGAACTCCCGGTCTCTAGCACCTCAGGTGGCCCCAGGATTGACAGACTATACCGCGGTACCACGGCCAGTGCAGGATTAGACTTGGGACCCTATACAAATATTGGGAGGAGGGTTCCCTCTAAAAAGGGTCCCTACGGGAATATGGGGCCGTCTTCCTAGAGGAGTTTGGGGCTTAGTATTGGGTAGATCCAGTTGGAATCGTAGAGAATTAATAGTGTTCCCTGGAGTAATAGATGGAGATTACACTGGAGAAATTTGTCTAATTCTTTCAGTACGAACAGGAATTTTAACCATTCCAGCAAAAACACCTATGGCTCAATCAGTATTGTTACCCTTAGTGCTAACAAAGAATAAGGTTTTGAAAGAAATTAGAGGCACTCAGGGGTTTGGATCCACAGATATTAACTGGATGCAGGCTATTAGCCTAGAAAAACCAACTTTTGTTTTATGTCAGTGGAAAGGAGTTTTCTGGGCTGGTTGACATGGGACCAGATGTCTCTGTGACAGCCACTCAACATTGGCCTTGATCTTGGCCTAAACAAGATACAAATGTTCCTATACAAGGTGTAGGTCATGCACAGGCCCCTGAAATTAGCACTGATTTCTTGACTTGGACTCACCCTGAAGGCCATTCAGGTTGTTTTTAACCTTTTGTCCTGGACATAGAAATAAAGCTATGGGGACGAGATATTCTTTCCGATATGGGAGTTGTTAATCTCAACCAGAAGGCTATCCTTCTGATATTGGCAGAAGATTGCCTTCCAGAATGGGATATGTTCCTGGCAAGGGGCTAGGAAAACATCTTCAGGGCACTCCTGAATATGTCCCTTTAAAGGAGAACCCTAAGCCTCAAGGACTGGGTTTTTCCTACAGCCATTGATTCCAAAAGCTCAAACTCATGCTCTACCAATAAAATGGCTTCCAGCTTCCCCTGTTTGGGTTGATCAATGGCCCTTAACATCTGAAAAAAGGGAAGCTGCCTTGTATCTGGTCAAAGATCAGTTGCTCTTGGGACATTTGAAGCCTTCTACCTCTCCGTGGAATACACCCACATTTGTGATTAAAAAAATAATCTGGTAAATGGGGCTTGTTACGGGGTTTAAGGGCAGTTAATGCGGTCATGGAGCCTATGGGAGCTTGCCCAACTGGACTCCCTTTTCCTTCTGCCATTCCTCTGGAGTATTATCTGTTAGTCCTGGATTTGAAAGATTGCTTTTTTACAATTCCTTTAGCCCCAGGAGATGGAGATAAGTTTGCCTTTTCCGTACTTTCCATTAACTTACAAGAACCATTCATGAGATATCAATTTTGCCTCAGGGAATGGCAAATAGTCCTACTTTGTGTCAGAAATATGTTGCTCTTGCATTAAAGCCTTTTAGGTTACAATACCCTTCTGTTTATTGAATTCACTATATGGATGATATTTTATTAGCTGCTGATACAGAAAATAATCTATTATCAGCCTTTGAGCAACTTCAGTTATATCTACAAGAATATCATTTAGTAATGGCTCTAGGAAAGGTTCAGAGACAGCATCCTTTTGAATATCTTGGGTATTTGATCAATAATAGACAAATTAAACCACAAAAATTAACCGTAAGTAAACAATCTCAATATACCTTAAATGATTTACAAAAACTTTTAGGCAATATTCTTTCAGTACTTTATTTATTTATTTTTATTTTTGACACAGAGAGAGAGACAGAGCATGAGAGGGGGAGGGGCAGAGAGAGAAGGAGACACAGAACTAGAAGCAGGCTCTAGGCTCTGAGCGAGCTGTCAGCACAGAACCTGACGCCGGGCTCGAACCCACGAAAGTGAGATCTGAGCCGAAGTCGGAGGTTTAACCGACTGAGCCACCCAGGCCCCCCTAGGCAATATTAATGGGATCAGGCCAACTTCAGGTATAACTACAGATCAATTATAACCTCTTTTCTATGTTTTGAAAGGAGTCTCAAACCCCTCCTCTTTGAGAATTTTGATGCCTGAAGCTGTTCAAACCTTACAACTTTTTGAAAATAAACTAAGTGAGGCACAAATTGCTCGGGTGAGTTTGCAGTCTCCTATTTATTTGGTCATTGTCCAACCTCTTCAGTTGCCAGTGGGGCTTTTGTGGCAGTCTCCTGGGCCTCTTGAATGTTTCCATTTGACTCTGCATTCATTACGCATTTTAAATCCATTGCCTGAACTTCTGAGCCATATTATCTCAAAAGCTAGGTTGAGAACCCTACAGCTGTTTGGCAAAAAAAACTGGATTATATAATCTCTCCTCAATTAACACGAGAAAAATTCGAACATTTACAATAGTTCTCAGTCCCATGGGAAGCGGCCTTGGCTAATTTCCCAGGACAAATTAAATTTCATTCACTGCAGGACAGGGTACTTCAATTTCTCCATAATGTTGCAATTCAGCCTGTTTCACCAATGTCCCTTGAGCACCTGGCTGCCCCTTCGGTTTTCGTGGATGCTTCCAAACTAGGTATAGTAGCAATAGTTTTTGTTTCTCAACAACATACTAATACGACTACAGTTAGATACCAGACCACCGCAGTACAAGGTGCAGAGCTGTTTGCTGTTAAGACGGCCCCACAACAATTTCCATTTGTGGTTAATTTGTTTTCTGACGGCTGCTATGTGGTCCGTGCAGCACGCCGGCTCCCTGAGGCCTTTGTTCAGACTTCTGATGAGGAACTTTTTCATCTATTTGCAGCAATAAAAAGGCTTCTTTTGCAAAGGACTGAGCCTATCTTTATTGCACATTTACGGGCTCACACACCCCTCCCTGGACCCTTATCCGAAGGCAGTGCCTCAGCTGATCAGCTGACTCTTCTTTAGATTCCCTGCAAATGGCCCGGGAGAGTCATGCTAGATTGCATCCAAATGCAACTGCAATAAAAAAAACAATTTAAAATTTCTGGAAATCAAGCTAGGAACATTGTTAAACAATGGCCTCACTGCCCTGATGTATTAGTTTCTACCCATGTTGGGGTTAACCCAGGGGGCTGATGCCTAATGATTTATGGCAGATGGACGTCACTCATTATCCACCATGTGGAAAGTTACAATATGTTCACGTAACTGTTGACACCTATGCTGGATATATAATAGCTTCTGCTCATTCAGGGGAAGCCTTTAAGGACGTACAAAATCATCTTTTTCAAGTTTTTGCTGTGTTAGAAACACCCACACATTTAAAGACCGATAATGAAACTGCATACACTTCCCAAACCTTTAAGAAGTTGTGTTCTCGGGGCGCCTGGGGAGCTCAGTCGGTTAAGCGTACGACTTCGGCTCAGGTCATGATCTCACGGTTCATGGGTTCGAGCCCCGCATCGGGCTCTGTGCTGACAGCTAGCTCAGATCCTGGAGCCTGCTTCAGATTCTGTGCCTCCCTCTCTCTCTGACCTGCTCGCGCTGTCTCTGTCTCTCAAAAATAAATAAAAAACACAAAAAAAAATTTTTTTTAAAGTTTTGTTCTCAGTTTAATATTGTCCATACTCCTGGCATACCTCATAACTCTACTGGTCAAAGCATTGTGGAAACAGCGCATAGAACTTTGAAATTGCAATTACAAAAAATAAAACGGGGAATACATGGGAAGAAGTAATAAGGTAAAGTATTCCCCTCATCTGAACCTAAATCTAACTCTGTTTGTTTTAAATTTTTTGAACTTGAATGATATCACCCTTCCATCTGCAGCAGAGAGGTGCTGGCATCCTCCAGGCCCCACAAGTCAGTGGGCCACATGGAAGGCCCCTCAAACCAGGCCGTGGAGAGGGCCAGAGCCTTTATTACGCTTAGGTCGAGGCTCTGCTTGCGTCCCCCCAGGATGAGGGAGCGCCGTGCTGGGTCCCTGCCAGGGACATCAGAGTCGTCCCAGGTCCAGAAGGCGTGGACACTCCCTCTTCAAGGGAGTTCTCCCGAATCGGCTGCAGCTTCCCCTCCGTTACCCACCTGGGGACAAATAGAGACTTTAGGTCACAGGGCCGTCCTTACTGTACCGCAGACTGGGCAGGAGATCACCGCTTCCGGTCTGTTTTTAGCCATGGTGGCCCTTCTGTCCATCAACTCCACGCAGGCAGGTGTGTATTGGGCCGATCTGCCTGCCCCCCTGTGGCTGCCCTGTTACAGGGGAGGCCCCTTCACCTCGAGTTTATACCAATCTGACGGGATTCTCGGGTGGAAATGACAGGACTATCTTTCAGCCCATCCAGCAACCTATAAATTGGACAGGAATGGCCTCTGGGCCCACAATCCCCTCAGGCTTATAACACATATGATGTTTTCGGGTGTTTTCAAACTTCAGGGGTCAAACATAAAGTAGTATACTCTTATGGTGGCCCAGCATCTCCGGCGGGGGGGGGGGGGTCATTTATTCAGCCCGGCCCCCAGCACGTGCACTGGAAGAAACCAGAACTGACCGTCACGAAGATGATGACGGCGCTCCCACCATCTCTCCCTGATGGGCCACCTTGCTTTCGTGCACACGTCCGCGCAGGAGAAGGATGGCCGTGGGAAGAGTGTCATCCTACGTTGATCTCCCCAAATGGTGTAGAAAATCACACTTTGGTGGACTGGTCTCACCCACCGCCTGCAGACAACCCGATGTCTACGTCCACAACAGAACTCCTCCTGCGGATGTGTTGATGGCCCCAGTGGACAAAAGACGTGCTGACTTATGGAGACTGGCTGCTTCCTTGGCTCCCTTGTGGACTAGGGCGTCACATGTTGGTGCCTGTCCTGGGTGTGGCCCTGGACCTGTCTTCATCATCCAGGCTTGTGTCCCCTTCCTTATATGTTGGTGGTTGGCAGCGGGTTCATTACCGTGCAGAATGGCTTGTTTCATGCTGAGCGTAAGAATTGTATTCTGACCAATTGTGTTCCCTATCATCCTTTAAAACAAACAAATCCCGGGGCGCCTGGGTGGCTCAGTCGGTTGAACCTCTGACTTCGGCTCAGGTCAGATCTCACGTTCGTGGGTTCGAGCCCCGCGTCAGGCTCTGTGCTGACAGCCAGCTCAGAGCCTGGAACCTGCTTCCCGTTCTGTGTCTCCTTCTCTCTCTGCCCCTCCCCCGCTCATGCTCTGTCTCTCTCTGTATCAAAAATAAATAAAACATTAAAAAAAATTAAAACAAACAAATCCCCTCATTTTTCTGGTTATGCAGCCTCCATTTGTTATGACACCTGTTACCATCGCCGGCCCTTGGTATGCAGACTTCGGGATTCAGTTGGCAATGGAATTAAATGGATTGTTACTTAAGGCTGGAAGATCCCTAGGTCTATCAATAGCCAGAATTGCTGCCGCCATCACCTTAATAAGCATCTGCAACTGCCTCAGCCACGGCGCTTTCTCAGACCGCGCCCACGGCTGACCATGGACGTGATCTTGCTAGAAATGTGTCAGTTGCTCTCGCCGCACAACAAAGAGTAGATAAAAGATTGTGTTACTCTTGGAAGCGTTGGGGGCACTCAGTGGGGTTCACTGGAACTCAGTTACTGGTAATAAAGACCCAGAGGCGTTTAAGTTGCCGCGCCAGTTTTCAACACGTCTGTGTAACTCCTCTGGAATAGAGTAATGAGACCTGGGATGAGGCTCCAAGGCACCTTCGAGGTGTTTGGTATGACCCCGACTTTAGTTTGGATCTCTTACAATTACAAAACGAAATTTATGACATTGGAGGAAGTACACTGGAAGTATGTGATCCTTCTCAGGTTGCCCAGCAACTGTTGAATAATCTCAATGGTTTCAACCCCTTTAATATTTTGAAACATTCTTTTGTTTTAATCCTTGTATTGGCCATTGTTATTCTCTTAATTATGATTGTAGGCTGTTGCTGTTACGTGCATATTAATAGACGATCAACATTGACTAATGCCCGAATGCATCTTTTACAATTAAAAACCACAGGGGGACATGTGGGAGCAGCTGCAGGAGCCAGGAGGGAGGGTGCGGCGGAGCTCCGCTCTCGTGCCCCCACCGCCTGCGGCTGCCCCGCTCCTAGGGTTTAAATCACTTGAGTTAGGGGCGCCTGGGTGGCTCAGTCGGTTAAGCCTCCGACTTCGGCTCAGGTCAGATCTCAGCTGCCCCGCGTCGGCCTCTGTGCTGACAGCTAGCTCAGAGCCTGGAGCCTGCTTCCGGTTCTGTGTCTCCCTCTCTCTCTGACCCTCCCCCTCTCATGCTCTGTCTCTTCTGTATCAAAAATAAATAAAAACATTAAAAAAATTTTTAAATCACTTGAGTTAAAATGTTATCATACAAATGTCCTTCCCGCTTTGGCAATCGTTAAGGTAGCAGTGTTCCCAGGGAGTATGGTACAACAGTAACGGTGTTACAGAGACAGTATTGTCTAGGAGGAAACCTTCTCACAGCTGTGGCCTCTGTGTTATGTGCACAACTGCGTGCGTGTGAGAAATGAAGCGGCAACAGGGCGTCACTCACGTTGTCCGCCCCGCCCCGTCCTTCTCTCTTCTGTTCCTCCTTCCCTTACCCTCAAATCCTTGCTTCTGAGCGTCTGCGCGCAACAACTCACACATTCACACACCCACTTACACCCATTCACACACTTGCACACCCACGTGTACCTGCACTCACACCCACACAGACACATTTGCGTGCTCACACCCACACCCGTATGCACATGCACACTCGCAAACACATTCGAACGCTCGCACACCCACGTTGCAGACAAGACCTCGGCACGCCCCCTGGTGGCCAAGTTCCACAACATCCATTATGGAGGGCATTCTTCTGTGACCCGACGCTGAACTTGACCTGTTTCCACCCGCCAGACATCATTTGCATGAATAAAACAGTGTGTATGGCTTTTTTTCCCCATAAAACACTCTTAAATGATGCTTATAGGTGAAGAGTAGAATCACTTGAATTTATTTTCCCAAGAATGTTGTTGTAGGGCAGACGCTTTACCAATGTCAGTGTCTGTCTGGAGGGGCAGGTGGGCTGTTGTCCACGTTGGGGCAGGGGTCCACCAGGTCCCTGACGTCCTTCCCGTCTCCACCTCCGAGGCCCAGACGGGCTGAGCACCTTCACATCACCTGCCTTCCTGACATTTCCTCTCAACTAACCCCCGAGACTCACTCGGATGAGTGTGTCTCTCACGGTCAGTGTGTGTGTGTGTGTGTTGTGTTTCATCTCTCTGCTCTTGGCCAGGCCGCCTACAGAGCACAGAGCTGGGATGCCCAGGAAGCATCAGCCAACACCACCCCCCTGACACAGCCACACCCTTAAATAAATCTACTGTTATTATTTTTATTATTTTTCCATGATTATTTTTGAGAGAGAGAGCACGAGTGGAGGAGAGGCAGACAGAGAGGGAGACACAGAATCCGAAGCAGGCTCCAGGCTCTGAGCTGGAACCCATGAACCGTGAGATCGTGACCCGAGCCAAAGTCAAACGCTCAACTGACTGAGCCACTCAGGTGCCCCGATATTAAGTTTCCTTTACAAGTAGATTTATGGGGCGCCTGAGGGGCTCAATCGGTAGAGTGTCCGGCTCCGGCTCAGGTCCTGATCTCGCAGTTCGTGGGTTCGAGCCCCGCGTCAGGATCTGTGCTAACAGCTCGCTCAGAGCCTGGAGCCTGTTTCAGATTCTGTGTCTCCATCTCTCTCTGACCCTCCCCTGTTCATGCTCTCTCTCTCTCTCTCTCTCAAAAATAAATAAAAACATTAAAAAATTAAAAAAAAAATAAAAGTAGATTTGTTTGGGGCGCCTGGTGGCTCGATGGCTCAGTCAGTTAAGCATCCGACTTCGGCTCAGGTCATGATCTCATACCTTGTGGGTTCGAGCCCCACGCCAGGCTCTGTGCTGACAGCTCGGAGCATGGTACCTGCTTCGGATTCTGTGTCTCCCTCTCTCTCTGCCCTTCCCTCAATTGCTCACGCTCTGTCTTTCTCCCTCTCTCTCTCTCTTTCTCTCAAAAATAAATAAATATTTAATAAATAAAGAAGTACAAAGAATAAAGGAGACGTGCTGTCACAGCTGCAGGATGGACAGTGTCACCTGCTACCAACACAGGCAACTGAAAACTCCATCTGTGTAGCCCCACAGGTCACTGAAGGTGGCCGCCTGGCCTGTGGCCCCTGGATGGAGCCATAGGGTGGCATGTGTGCCCCGCCCCGGTCTGGGACACCAGGCCCCTCCCCCAGGCAGGCCTCAAAGCTGCAAGCACCCCCCACACACACACCTTCCAGGTCCCTCACTGCCTGCCCAGCAGCCCTCTGGCCTGGGTTGTCTCGGTAACTGAAAATTAAAAAGCTCCTCCCTGAGGGTTCTGAGGCAGCCACCCTTCCCTGCTCTGTGCACCTGGTGCCGCCTCCAGGCGACATCTGGGGTCCCTGGCCAGCTGAGCCCACCGGTCTGCATCTCACAGGCACTGGGGACCACACTCCAGGCCACATGTGTCCCCGCAGCTCCGGGGGGCCCGGCCCAGGGCTCTGCCTCCCTCCCTGGGTGCCGACATTGCAGAGCCGTGGCCTGGCTCCCCCAAAACTCCCCCTTGACAGTCTAGAGGTCTCTTCCTAGGGCGGGGGCACCCAAGGCTCTCCACACCCCCTTCCTTCCATGTCTGGCGAGAGGACCAGGAGTCACTGCCCCCCCCACTGTCACTGGGGGGGGTGTCCCCAGGGGACAGGGGTCACTCTGGCCTGCAGATGGATCTCCCTGATTCTCAGGGGGAAGGTGGGGGTGGTGTGCAATCTGCTCCGGTGCCCCGCGGACGGGGTCAAGGTGGGGGTCTCTCACCAGCCTTGAGCCTAAAGGAGCAGATTCTCGCCCCGGGCCCCACCCCAGCCACCAGCTCTTGGCAGCAGGGCCACGTGCCGCCTGCCGGGTGTCAGGACTCTGATGAAACCCCCCATCCCACTTTGACAAGACACAGGGTTGGTGGAGGCCCTTCCCTTCTCCAGGGACCCCCACCCCTCCCTAGCAGCACCCGGTGGCCTGTTATCCCCTCCCCTGGGGCCCCCAAGCAAGGCCTGCCTGGCAGAGCAGTGACCCGGGGCTGGGACTGGGGTGTGGCCCGGCTTCAGATCCTTCCTGGGTATCGGGGAGAGGAGGGTTCCGGGAGATGTAGAGGGGAGTGCAGAGTGGGGAGAGGAGGGTGCGGGGGGAAGAGGCAGGGCTATGGAGACCATTGAGGTTGTCCCCAGTCGTGGGACATGGGACCCACAAGGGCCAGCCCAAGGACAAGGACCAAGGACAGGGCACCAGGCCCCCCAGCCATGCACCCCTCCCCTGGCCGCTCCTCCAGGGTTGAGCCTGGCCAGGACCTTCCCCTGCAGGCGGGGTGCTCTCCCTCCTAGGGGTCTCCGACCCCCCCCCCCGACGAAACCCACACGCGGGTCCTCACGGGGCGTCACACCCGACACGGTGACAACAGGCATCGGCTGACAAGAGCCACCGTCACCTGCACCAGGGAAGGTGTGGGCGGCGTTCCAAGGTGCCGCACTCTCCCAGCCCCCACACGGCCTGGTGTGCACCAGACAACTCAGGATGGAGCTGTGCCCCGCAGACCCTGCTCCGGGGGAGGGAAGGCCGCGTGCCTGAGCACACGGAGCCCCTCGGGGTCCCTGCCCCTCTCCTGCCGCCGCAACCCCAGGGCCAGCCCGAGCCACAGACACTGATCCCCCGTAGCTACGTCTTGTCTCCTGGAGCAGAGATCAACGTGCCCCAATGCTAATTGGGCTTCCAGACGCTCAGCCCAGGGGTGAGCTGCTCCCCGGAAAACGCTGTGTCTGAACCCCACATCCTGCTGTCGGCCTCCCCGCAGGTTGGAGTACGGTTTTTATTCATCCAATGGCACTTGGGTCAGGCCCCGGAGGGCGGTGGCCGCCACACCCCGTGTTCTCACGCCACGTTTGCCCTCTGCTCTCCCCCTGAGATAAATTTACTTATTTCACAAAACTGTTTTGCTGAAAGACACGATTCCTCCTCCTCCCGAGTCCCTGACCTTGTGCCAGGCGTCACGGCCGGAGGCAGGTGTGCGCTGGCCCGTGAGGACTCGGGCCGAGCAGGTGAACGGTCGGCCTCCTTGGCCAGGGCAGTGGGGGTGCTGGCCGCTCAGAGGTGCTGGCTCAGGCTCTGCTCCCGTCCTTCAGCCCAGACACTCCACACACCACCCCGCCCCGCCTTCAGAGTTCATCCGGGTCAGAGCTGGCCATGCACCTGTGGGGCTTTCTCACTAACATGCTTGCTGGACAGGTCACCGTTCTAACTACGGTCTGGCTTGGGCTCTTCAGAGTCGGAGCTCAGGAAACACTGTGGAGGGCAGGGAGGGGGAGGAGGGCAGGGAGGGGGAGGAGGGCATGGGCCCCCCATCAGTGTCATGATGGTGGTGCCAGTGGACTCCTTGTCCCTGGGGTACAGGCACACACGTGACCCATCTCCTTGTCCCCACTGCCTTCCCATTCTGCGGATGAGAAAATTGAGGCAGGCTGTCAAGGGGTGTCGGGGATGAGGCTTGCAGAAGCCTGGACGGCCCCGAGCCCCCACCTCACAGACACGGCTCTCGATGGATTCGGGGTCCTGCGCCTGCCCCCCCACCCAGAGACCTCACAGTGAGACCAGCGCAGGAAGTGGGACTGACCAGCGGACGGAAGGGCGGGGAGGGAGGCCTGTCGCTCCCCACCTGGTGCTTCCGGCCTCTGGAAGTCGGGCTGCGGGCTGCATAGGACCCCACAGGCCCCAGGGCTCAGGGAGTCCTGCGCCTCCCCAGCACACCCTGCCCCACGAGGCCACCAGGAGGCTCCCGCTGCCCGTCCGCCCGGCTCCAGGTCAATGTACTCCCCCACCAGTCCTAACAGACCTGGAGCAGGGTCCAGGGGACAGGGGACAGGGTCTCCCTGGCCTGGAACCTTGGGGATGGAAGGACCCTGCACAGCTCAGGCCCTCCCTAAGCGCCTCTTCTGCCTTGGCCGCCCCGGTGAGGGTGCAGAGCCCAGGGATGCACCTGCCCCTCTGGAGGAAGGCCGCTCCCCAGAGGGGGCGTCCAGCTGGGGGGAGGACAGCCCTGCAGATGCACCTGCCACCCCACACCAGGTCCGCTCGGCTCCTGTGCACACACATCATCCAGGCTGACCCGGGTTGTGCTCACAACACAAGAGATGGGCCGCGGAGACACCTGTCACCAAGCCCTCCTCCCGGAGGAGAAGAGGGCAGCTCCAGGACCCAGGCAGCCCACCTTCCCTGGACTTTGGACAAGCAGAGCGGGGAGCAGCCTCGCCGGCCTGGAAGAAAAGACTGAACACAGTAAACGGCCTTCCCGGCCGGGTGATGGGCATTTCCCCAGGGGGCCTCGTCCGTGGACAGCCAGTGGCCCCAGTGGGTCGGCCCTCCTCCAGGACGCACCTGTCCCTCTGGCACCCATCAGGTTGTCGGCTCGGTTCCTGGGCCTCTCCAGGGCAGGCGGCAAGGGAGACGGAACTGGGCGCCTCCTGTCTGCTCCAGAAACGGGAAAACCCCAGCTGTGCAGAGCCTCCCGCCGGCCAGGGGTCTTCGGGCACGTCAGGAGGGCCCTGCGGGGGACATCTGCACACGGGCTCCCCCCGCACGAAGCGGCCCCGCGTGCCTCCCCCCACTCCGGGCAGGGGGCTCACTGAGCGGGCAGCTGCGCGCACACAAGGCTTTGCGGCCGCCGTCCAGAGCTTGGACGAGGAGCTAGTGGAGGCCGCAGGGCCCAGTGCGCTGGCGGAGGGGAGCACAGAGCCCGTCCACCCTCTCATTGGGGGTCTGTCCTTTCTGGGGGTGGGAAAGGCCCCTCTGGGCGGTGGGCCTGGGACCTGCGTAGCGATGGCCTGTGTGTGGCCCCGGAGCCCCAGGGGGCTTTAGCGATGGGGGCCCCGCCAGGCACACCCACTAGGCATCGCTCACTGTACCATTTGCTCTGGTCTCAGGACCCAGCGGCAGCAAAGAAAGATCCAGAACGGGCCCTGCCCAGTGTGGAGGCAAGAAGCAAGGCTCAGAAAGCGCGCTCACGTGAGCGTGCATTCCCACCGCCGGAATCCGATCAGCAATGGAGCCTGGCCCACTAAGAGGTGGGCGGGACAGTGGGGGTGGGGGGTTGCCTTGCTCTCAGCCACGTCCCCCGCCAGGGTCTGCAAGCTGGTCCTCCTCAGCGCAGAGGGCAGAGCGGGCCCTGAGCCCGGTCACTCTGGCTCCGGAGCACGTGGCCCTGGCCACTGGGCGTCCTGCTCTCCCACGTTCCGGCCTCACGGGCCCAGGTGAAGACTATCAGCAGGCGCCCTGAGAACAGGAGGGATTCGTGTCCGTTCTGGTGTCCGTGATGCCATTGAACTTGGCAGGGGTAACGTTAGTGCCCTATGCCCTAGTTTGTGAAGAAAGTGCGGGAGCTCAGGGTTGGTGGGGGAGGGTGTCAGCAGGTGGGTGTCCTGTAGTGTCCTTCGGCCTTAGGTGTCCCTCTGGAGGTCCCGGTCCCTCCCTAGGAGGGAGGGAGCAGTGCCTTCTGAGAGCTTGTTTTATGTGCTGGAGAGCTTAGAGGGGGTGGCGCTGTGACGCAGGCCCTGGGCACGGAATTGTCTGCTGCTCTGCAGTGTGCCGCGGGGACATCTCTGCTTCCCCCACCTGGGAGGAGGAATCCAGAGTTCTCTTGAGTGTCAGCGGGTCCCTGTGGCTGTTGGCCATCGGAATGCAGGGTGACGTCTCTGGCGTGTGAGGCTCGGGGTGGGTGTTCAGGTACAGAGGTGGGTGTATGTGCGTGCTTGTGCTGAGGCTCCCTCCACACTGCGCTTGTGGGTATTTGCAGGGAAGCTGCTGTGGTTTGTTTTGTCTGATTATCTTTACGGAAAGTTCTAGGAGCACTCGGGCTGGGCAGTGACATGTCAGCAAACCGTGGATGGTGTCTGGTCTCTCCTCCCTTAATTGTGTTCTGCCTCTTGGTTTTTACATTGACACAAACAAAGAATTTTATGTTGCACGTGTGTGCAGTAGGCCTGCAGGGCCTCCCCGGGCACTCACGGGGTGCAGTGTGCATGGCACAGGGTGCTTGCTGGGAGTTAGGCCGGACCCCGTGGAACTCTGTCTCCTCTGCGTCAGCCGCTGAGTGGAGGGTGCGTCCCGAGTCCCGCGGCCATCCCCAGGGCTAGGGTTTCTCACATTGCCTTGTCCTACGTTTTACCCTGAATGCAGCGCACGGTGCAGTGCTGCCTGGTCCGGGAGCCATCGTGCTGGTAGGGGTGGGGACAGGGACCCATGGGCCCCTTCCTCAGGAGAACACCCGTCCTTGACCCCAGTTCAGTCTTGGGAGTGCCCTGGACTCACGCACTTGTCCCAGACCGGCCCCCAGCTCGGAGCTCTCCAGCGGAGGGTTTGGGGGAAAAGCCCGGGGGAAGATCATGGGCAGCTGTGGTTGTTTTCAAGGTTTCAGTTCAGGATGACCAAGGCCTGGAACTGAGGCCAGGCTTTCTGAATTCAAAATGGGGACGCTTGGGGTGACATGAAATTTTTGTTTTATTGGTGAGAAATCTTAATGTAGGACGTCACAGAATTTCAGGAAACACATGTATTTAAATAATACAAGTAGGTGCAAAGGCATAGTCCCGGGAGGTGAGGGCATGTGCCCAAAGCTGGCGGGGGGCTGGGGTGTGCGGGGCTGGGGCGCTCGGCTTCCTCGGGCCCCTGTGGGGCCGGTGTGGCTCTCTGGAGTGGCGCTCGGGTGGGCCACCACCCAGTGGGGGCATCTCAGGGCTCAGCTGCCAGAACAGGGTAGTGTATCCAGTGACTCTCTGGAGGGACAGATGGGGCACAGTGGCCAGCCCACCGAGTGTCCTGTCTTGTGGTCGACCCTGTAGACCCTCGCCTCCACTGGCAAAAGACGAAGGGACAGGATGGAGCCGGGCTGTTTTTGAGGTGAGTGGGGCATGGGCGCAGTGTTGTAGTGTCCGTGTGAGTCCTGCAGGACCGGCAGGGGCCACGTCGGCCCCCCACGTGCAAGCCAACCATGGGCGTCTCTGGCCTTCCAGGACCGTGGTGAGCAGGTGCACGGTCCTGACCTTCACAGCCTCCAGGGAGAAGCTTCTGGTGGCCTGGTGGCAGACAAGTCTGGAGACGTTGATTTCTTTTCGGTGTTGGAGTCACAGGGATGCGGCCGGCTGGAACTCGGGCACCTGTCGATGCTGTTGGACATGGTACTCAGGTGACGTGCTTGGCAGGTGGGGCAGGGCAGAGGGCCCGCGAGCCAGGCTGTCGGGGTCCGGGTTCAGCAGCAGCGCCGCAGATGTGCAGGCCGGTGGCAGAGCCTCAGGAGCGGGGCCGAGGAAGGTGGTACGGATGGTGGGTGCAGACGGGCCGGTGAGGAGGCATCAGGGTGGCCCCAGAAGACAGGACAGCCGGGGTACGAGCTGCAGGGGAGGGGCGCTGTGGGAGGAGCAGGCACGGTCTTCAGGCCTGAGCTTGCTCTCCAGGCTTTACTGGCCTCGCCTCCCTGCCCTCCAGCCCCTCAGCCAGAAGCTGTCCCTAGAGGGGCCCAGTGAGGGTGGGGGGCCGCCAGTGGGAGGTGGGGCCGGGTGGGACCCGAGGCCACTGGCAGGAGCAACAAGGGAGGGGTTCTTGAAGGAAACACCACCAGGACTTGGTGACGGGGTGGCCTCAGGGACACAGGGAGGAGGAGGGTGAGGAGGGTGACCTGGGTGGTGGTGGTGCAGGCAGCCTGTGTGTCAGGACACCTGGTGGAGACCCGGAAACAAGTCCTGGGGGCACAAGGGCAGGGGTCCCGGCTCCAGCCCCCCTCCTTGCAGGTCTGTCCTCTGTCACCCCCGTGCGCTGGCCTTGAGTCCCGATGACCACTGCGTCCTCACCGCAGGGACGAGAAGGTCCGGGTGAGCTGGGCCGGGTGCTGCACAGCATCGGGTCGTCCTGCCGTGGGCACACAGGTGAGTGGCCTTGCCGCCCCCCCAGGAGGGAGCCGGGAAGTGGGGGTGCCAGTGTGGCGGCCAGGCCCGTGAGAGAGGGACCCCCCTGCACGTGTGACGAGGCCCTGCTTCTGTCTGGGGCTCCAGAACCTTCTCCTTTCCTTCCCTTCCCTTCCCTCCCCAGTTTTCTTGTTGGCACTGGGGTCTCAGACCCCAGCGCGAGGGCAGCACAGATGGTGGTGGTGACACTGTCCAGGGGAGCCCGCCTGGCACGCGGTGTGAGTGGCCTGTCCTCCAAGCGGCCGCCTCCCGCCCTGAGCGCTCACCTGTGTCCGCGCTGGGCTCCCCGCGGGGACCTGGTTCTGGAAGCTGCTTTCTGTCCTCCTTTCTGCTTTCTCTCCTTCCTCCCTTCCTTCCTGTCCCTCCGTTGTTTCTTTTCTTCTCTTTCCTTTTCTATCTTTCTTACTTCTGAAATATCCTTTTTTCCTTTTTCTTTCCTTCTTTTTTTCTTCAGGAACACGCCTTTATTTCTTTTTCTTTTCTTTCTTTGGAACACTCCTTTTCTTTTTTCTCTTTTGCTCTGAAACCCTTTTTTTCTTTCTTTTCTCTTCTTTTCTTCCTTTCTTCTGCAACACTCCTTTCTTTTCTTCTTTTCTTTTGTTTTTTCTCTTTTCTTTCTTTTTTCTGGAACGATCCTTTCTCTTTTTTTATCTTTCTTTTTTTCCTTCTTCTGGAACACCTTTGTTTTTTGTTTTTTTTCTTTCTTTTCTCTTTTCTGTTTTCTTTTGTTTTCTGTGTTTTCTTACTTTTCTGGAAGACTTCTTTTCTTTGTTTCTTGGGGAACATTTCTTTTTCTTTTCTTTTCTTTCCTCTATCTTCTGGAACACTTCTTTTTTTTTTCTGTGTTTTCTTTCTTTTCTGGAAGACTCCTTTTTTTCTTCTTTCTTTCTTTTGGAACACTCTTACTTTTGTTTTCTTTAGTTTCTTTTCTTGGAACACTCCTTTGTTTTCTTTCTTTCTTGTCTTTTTTTCTTTTTTTTACTTTCTTTACTTTTTTCTTTTCATTCTTCTTTTCTTTTCTCTCACTCTTTTTTTTTTTTTTTTTTTGGTTTAGACTAGAACGGTCATTGTTCTAGTTCTGACTGTTGTTCGTGAATGTCCCAGAACATTTATTGTTCTTGTTCTGGTCGTCGAAATCCTTACAATGAGCTGGACGCCCCAGCAGCCGCCCTCCTGGGTTACCTGTGGATCCTTCCCGGGATCCGTGCCTGACTCCACAGTTGTTAGGGCCTCGCTCGCCAGACCCAGTGGTATTTCTTCTTTTTGCCTCGGCCCTCCAGTTATCCTCTCTCTTCTGCTTGGAGGTATGGCCACATTTGCAACAGGTCCACCTCTGTAGGCCTTTGAGCCACAGCGGCAGCCCAATGTGTGCGTCTTATTGTGACGATTTGTTTTAATGTTTATTCTGGGGGAGGGGGGCAAGCGAGCCTGCCTGAGCGGGGGAGGGGCAGAGAGGGGGGTAGCCAGGACCTGCCGCAGGCTCCAGGCGCCGAGCTGTCAGCACAGCTGCGGTGTTTTCAAGTACACTATTTGAGGCCATGGGGGACAACGGAATGATGGAACTCAATTCTGAGAGCTCTCCTGTTCCCTTGATTTCGACGGGGTGTGACATGTGACCGCTGAGGAGGTGGATGGTTCGGGGTCTGTGGCTCCCGACAGCTTCCTGGGCGTTGACGCAGGTCTCTCGTCCTCCAGCGTCCGGAGTCCCGACCTGCGAGGCCTCGGGCCCTCGCTCTGTTGCTGCTTCTCACTGGGGTCTGCTCCCGCCCCACCGAGCACATGCCTGCCTCAGGACCTTTGTATGTGCCGTGTTTGCTCTTCCCACTTGGGAGGGTTCTCCGTGCTCTCACACCTTCTTCAGGGTCCGGCGGGATGCTCCCTGGCTTCTCAGGAAGGCCCTCGCCCTGCCCTGCTCTGCTGTTCCCTCCTTAGCCTGCACTGTCCAGGCAGGGGCCAGGAGCCTCGACGGCTGATGTGACATTTGATGTGGCATCAAATACCCGATTTGGAAGGCCTCCCAGGGGAAAAGATGAGAAAAATAGCTTGTTACTTATTTTTTATCCTGATTGCGTGTTGAGATGATCCTGTTTGGGGTGTTATGCAGTTGAAGAGTAACATCAGGGATTTCCATCTGTGTCTGGAGTGAACGGGGTCCCTTGCAGGGTTAAATGGCGAGGCCGAGGCCGTGTTTCTGTTGGGCTGGCACCGGCCCAGCTCTGCTGACCCATCGAGGGCGGGGCTCGGCGGGCCATGCTGGCCGCTGCCTCCCGGCCCTCGACACGGTGCTCGGCACACAGGGGTGCTCGGCAGGTGTCTCCATGGGGGCATACGGGTTAGAGGTAGACTTATAAAGTTTTTCTAAGTCAGGTGTGAGGCCAGCACAGGGCCAGAGGTCACGCTCAACCCTGGGATTAGGTTCCACATCCACCTGCTGAGCCAGGCGGGCGCCCCAAGTAAGAACAGGTTTTTGGGCGTGTGTGTCAAATCTGTGGACACTGATGTGCACCCCCTTCATCTGGAGTCGTGGAGGTGACTCCCAGCGTCTGCGCCGGATGTCTTGGGCCGGCGGAGCGCCAGGTCAGCCGCCGGGGGTCCCCGAGCGCCTTGCGCTGGGGGCCACCGTACAGCCGGCAGGAAAGTGGGGAAGGCCGTGTCCCTCGCAGGGCCACATGGCCCCACGGCGGGCTTCTGGGGTCTGCGTGCTGGGTGACCGTGGACTGAAGGACGGAGCGTCTGGGTCTGCCCGCCGGCCCCCGTTGCTGCTGTCTCACGGCCCCCATCATCCCAGACCTGCAGGGAGGGTCTCGGCTGTGAGCAGACGCGGGAGCAGCACAGAAGCTCCTGGACCTTTCCAGCAGCATGGCTGGGGGATCAGACAGGACAGAGAGTGTGGCCAGGGCGGGAGCGTGGACAGGGCGGGAGTGTGGACAGGGCGGGAGTGTGGACAGGGCAGGAGTGTGGACAGGGCGGGAGTGTGGCCAGGGCGGGAGCTCATCCAGGGTGGGAGCAGGGCTGGGGAGCACAGCAGGCCGGGCCGGGCCGCTCCCACCTGTGGGCCGCCGTGCAGTTGGCCCCGAGAACCACGCGGGGTGCCCCCTGAGCTTCTCAGCACCATCCCGCTCCCCGTGGACCCCCTGACTTCTGGCTGGGGCTCTGGGGAGGGTGAGAGCCGGCCTCGGCAGGGACAGGAGTGGACAGACGCGGACAGCGGGCCGGCAGAAGTCCTGGCAGCGCAGCGCAGCTCAGCTCCCCTCTGCTTCTGTCCCCAGGTTGGTGAGCCGCATCCTGGTGGCGCCCGACCAGCCCAAGCTGCTACCGTCCTCCTGGGGCTGAGTGCCCGCGGGGGCACCTCTGAGCAGGGGCCGCGCTACTGGGCGCTGGTGCCGGGTCCTGCGGCCTCGGGGTCCTTGTGTGCTCCCAGGGGTGCCCTTGGTCTTGGCTGTTGTCCCCTCTTGGTGCTTGTTTTCCAAATTTTGGAGCCGATCCAGGCCGCCTTCCCAGGGCCTTGCTATCAATGTGTGTGTTTGCGTGTGTGTATGTGTCTCTCTGTGTCTATCCCTGGTGTGTGTGGGTTTGTGGGTGTGCGTCTATCCATGGTATGTGTGGGTGTCTATCCCTGAGGATGTGTGTGTGTGTGTGTGTCTAGTCCTGGTGTGAGTGTGTGTGTATGTGTCTATCCCACAGACACCCGTACAAGACACACACACACACACACACACACACACAC
>NC_043711.1:5139536-5148171 GCF_006229205.1 Suricata suricatta | reverse complement strand
TGTGTGTGTGTGTGTGTGTCTAGTCCTGGTGTGAGTGTGTGTGTATGTGTCTATCCCACAGACACCCGTACAAGACACACACACACACACACACACACACACACCAGAGCTAGACTCAGACACACACATACAGACACACACCCACACACCACACACACACACCACACACACCGACAGCAAGGCCCTGGAAAGGCGGCCTGGATCAGCTCCAGGATTTGGAAAACAAGCACCCGAGGGCCAGGACCTGGACACCCCTGGGAGCCAGGACCCCGCCTGCTCACACCACAGGCCTTGTGGCCGGAGCCCCTCCCGCCAGGCAGGCCCCCTCGGGAGGGGCCAGGCCGGGCAGGATGTGACCCCCTGAGTGGCTCCCTAGCGCCGCAGGACAGGCTCACCCAGGACTTGGCGACGTGGACGGACGTGCAGCACGGGCCCGGGTCTCGGGTGGGGAGGGGGCCCGGCGGGGGGCTTTGGGCCAAGCCCCTCTCTAGCTTACAGCCCAGCGGCAGGCGGTGGAGGAGTCGTCAGATTGGGGCCCATCCGGGCTCGGGGGCTGCACTGGCCGAGTCGAACGTCAGCCCCCAGGCCCCGTGGAGGCTGTGATGCGACGTCTCTGTGTCTCCTCGCGGGCAGCGTCCCCGGGGTCCCCATTATCCGCCTCCAGGCAGCAGCCGGCTTCCCAGGCAGCAGCCGGCTTTCTAGCCCCCAGCCCGGGGTGTGTGACGTCGCGATGGAGGAGGGCCGGGGTCTGTGGGCGCTGCAGGACCGCCGGGACACCCCTCTTGTGCTCTGCGGCCTGTGGGCGGCCAGTGGCAGGTGAGGTGGCGTGGTGGTCCTGGAAGTGGTGACAGCCAGGCCCCCTTCCAGCTGGCTCTTGTCTTGGTGCTGGGGGGCTGTGTCCCTGGGGGGCGTGGTCAGAGGGATTGTGATGCAGGCCCAGGTTTGTGATGCGTGTGGGGGGCTGGGGGTTGGGGCTAGGGGGTGCCCCGCCTGCCCGCCCGCCTGCCAGCTCTCAGGTCACGACTCCTGCAGTGCTGGTTCCCAGGGTGGGTGTTGTCATTGGCACGTTTTACTTGTGATTGTCCTGGTCACTCGTCTTTTTTTTTTTTTTTACTTTTAAATATTTATTTTGAGAAAGAGAGAGAGAGAGACAGAGGACGAGTGGGTGAGGGGTAGAGACACAGGGAGACAGAATCTAAAGCAGGATGCAGGCTCCGCGCTGTCAGCACAGAGCCTGACTCGGGGCTTGAACCCAATAACATGTGCAAACGTGAACACCCCTCCCCTGGACAGCGTCCTCAGTCAGGGCTGAGAGACGGAGCCCCCTGGCATGGAAGCAGGTGCTTGGTCCTCGTGCCCTCGGAGCAGGACCTTCCCCCTGTGCGTGGGGGGCAGTGGCCGTGCTGCCGTCCGTCACTGCCCTGCTGTCCGGTCCTGGCCTCTCCCCGCAGGGCCCTTGCGGGGGAAGCTCCTTGGGCTCCATCCGGTTCCATCTCCCTCTTCCTTCCTTCGCTGAGGGCGGTCCTGAAGCACATTCTCTCGTTCCCCTGGGAAGCCATTGTTCCAGAGTTAGAAACACCACCAGGAGACAGCGGAGGCCAGCGTGGCCTCTGCTGGAACTTAATCAGTGGAGCTCAGGAGCAAATCCGAACCCCCGCACGTCCCGCCAGTGTCCCCGCTGGGAACGGGTCCCATCAGGGCGCCAGGGCTCCTGGACTTCGGGGCAGCCCTGCCCTCCGTCCCCGGGTTCCTGCTTCCTCTTTGCTGTTGTGGGTTTTTAGTGAGTTGTTGTGCGTGGTGGGAGATAGAGGTCAGGTGCTCCGCTGGGGGCTGTCCAGTGTTCCCAGCACCGTCCATGGAGGACACTGTCCTTCCAGCGTTGTGCACTCGTGGCTCCTTTCCTGGGAATTAACTGACCGCGTGGGTGTGGACCTCCTCCTGGGCTCTGCGTTCCGCTCCGTCCGTCTTTCTGCCGCTTCGCCCTCGCAGACTGTTCTGGTTACTGCAGCTTTGTGATCGAGGTTCAGATCGGATGTTACGCCTCCCGCTGTGTTCTTCTTTGTACACGTTGTTCTGCTCTTCGTGGTCCTCTGTGGCTCCACACAGCTTTAAGGATTCTTCTAGTTGTGTGCACATGGTCCCAGAAGGTCGACCAGAGGGGCTTACGTTGGGTCTATACGTCACTTTTTGGTAAAATGGGGTTTTATAATATTCATTTTTATAATCCATGAGCACATAGTATCTTTCCATTTTTTTGTGTCTAATTCAATTTCTTCATCAACGTTGTATCATGTCTAGGGGATGGGTTTTCCATGTCTGTGGTATGAAGTTTTTTTCCCCGCTTGGTTCCTTAACTCCTCCTTGGGATGACTCAGCAGGAGTCTGACCGTGTGGTGATTAGTCACCTGCTGGGGCAGACGGTCCGTGGCCACGATTATCGTCGGGGCACTGATTTCGGATGGGGTGCCAGAGAAGGGGGTGCTGTGGAGGTGACCTCAAAGCCCAGGCGTGGGGCTGAGGAGCCGCCAGCTGTGGCCGGAGAGCAGCGTTGGGCAGCATTTCACACCGTCACAGCGGAGCAGAGGTGGGGTGTGCGCCACGGCTTCGTGCGCAGATGCTCCGGAGAGTCCGCTGGGCTCTGTGGGCCAGACACACTCCCCTCGGCCTCTGCGCCCGCACAGCAGCCGTGGACCCGACGCCAACCAAGAAGCTTGGCTGCGCTCCCGGGAACTTAGAAATAGGTACCTAGTAGTTGTATCCTAGAGTTGAAGCCGGAGGGAGGGCCAGATGCCACGTGGCCCCCCGGGGCCCCTGGAAGAGTTGGGGTGGCTGGGGCATCGGGACTGTGCTCGGGGTGCTGGGGACCCTCTGGAGCCTGGGAACCATGGAGACCACCAAGGCTCTGGGCTCCCTTATCTGTGAAATGGGGGTGGGGTCAGGACCCAGTGCAGGGAGGGACGGTGCAGGGGTAATTTGCTGAATGCCAGGAGACACCTGTGTCAGAACAGAACCGTGGCCTCAAGCTAGTCCTGGGGGGCAAGTGTCCTTGAAGGTGTTTTCAGGCAGGAGATCTATGTTCGAGATGGGAGTGGAAGCTTGTCCTCAAGGCTGTGCCGTGGGGCACACGTCCATAGAAGGAGTGTGTCTGGGGCCTGGTGGTCTCTGCCCGTCCTCAGTGAGCTCCTGGTTCCCCCGGACCCCCCTTCGCCCGTGCCAGCCTCAGAGTGGGAAGACAGAGTTGGTCATCCTTGCGCAGGAAGGAGGGGATGTTTCGGTTTTCCATCCCCCGCGTGGTGAAGGCACAGAGCTGCTGCTGGGCGGTGCTGTGCGTGGTGGCCCTGAACCCACTGTGCGTGGCCCTGGTTCACTGCGACCAGCCACAGCGGCTCAGCACGGCGCTGTGGACGTAGCTGCAGCCCGGGCCTCCCCCTCACCTCTTCCCGAGCCGCCCCTGGTCTGCAGCCTGGAAACCCTGATTCACAGCCCTTGGCCTTGGAATGCCCTGGGTAGGACCCCTGCACTGAGCAAAGTGCCCCCAAGGGCGTCTGCTGGGGCCTGAGCTCCCCTTCCCAGGTTCCAGGAGGCCTAGTTGACCTGTCGGCATGGTGGGAAATGACAAAGGTCCAGGGCACCCTGGGGGGAGGTGGGTGTGGTGAGCGGCTGGACCTGAGTCCTCCTTGGAAAGGCTTCAGCCCACGGAACAGGGCACTTACCCCTCATTTCCGTCTTCCATGAGGCTGCAGCTCCCTCCCTGGACTCCTGAGGGGAGAGTCCAGGCCTCTAGGGCTCTTTTGGGCTGTTTTCATTTTGCCTTTTGCTTTTGGAATCTGAGTGTGTCTGTGAGCAAGGCTGACTTCCCTGTGGGCCTAAGGACAGACAGACAGCCCGCAGGGGTGAGTCCTGACTTCTCCCGGTCCTGGCTGTAGTTCCCAGGAGCAAAGGAGGAGAGGAACTGGGGTGGCTGTGGCCCATCGCCCCTCTCCCGGGACCAGGGCTGATCTTCCAGGACCACCCTTCACGCCCTAGAGCTCTGCAGGCCCCGGGGAGGCCGGTCTCGCTGTCGATTATTTTTGAGAGGGAGAGATACCACTTTTCAAAATAATGTATTGATTTCCCATCATCCTCTGACGGTGGTGAATAAGGCTTTTTTTTTAATGTTTATTTCTGAGAGAGACAGAGCATGAGTGGGGGAGGGACGGAGAGAAAGCGGGCACAGAATCTGAAGCAGGCTCCAGGCTCTGAGCTGTCAGCACAGAGCCCGACGCGGGGGTCGAACCCACGAGCCGGGAGATCATGACCTGAGCTGAAGCCGGACACTTAACCAACTGAGCCACCCCTAGGTCCCCCAATTAGGTTTGTTAAGAAAGTCATTATGGGGGCACCTTGGCTACTCAGTTAAGCATCTGACTTCAGCTCAGGTCATGATCTCGCTCTTTGTGGGTTCAAGCCCCACACCAATCTCTGTGCTAACAGCTCAGAGCCTGGAGCCTGCTTTGGATTCTGTGTCTCCCTCTCTCTGACCCTACCCTGTTCATGCTGTGTCTTTCTCTTTCAAAAATAAAATAAAACATTAAAAAATAATAAAAGCAAGCAGGCAAGAAACTAATGATCAAACGTTTCAGGAAAAACAGGGTCTCTGCATAACTGCAGCATATCTGTCTGTCAGATACACACTGACTGCGAAGGAGAAAATTGTAAGGCTACAGATGAGAAACAGAAAGGGTCTCAACCACGTCATCTTAGTTGAAATGGCCCTTAATGGGGCAAATGACTATCACGTGCCTCCTGATATAATGCACCGAGGACGCATCATTGTCCTTTGGTGGCATTCTTCCCAAAGATGCGTAATGTGCATCTAATCACGAGGAAAAGTAAGACAAACCCACACAGGGCCATTCTGTACAAGGACTGGGTTATGATCTTCAGAAATGTCCTTGCCATCAAAGACAAAAAAGAGTGTTCCAGGGCAAGGAAGTGAAAAGGGCATGGCATCCAAAAGCAATACATGACCCTGGCGTGGACCAGAGAGCAGAAAATAAAAATTGGTCTAAAAGATATTATTGAACGATTGGTAAAAATTGAACAAGGTCTGTAGTATAGCTAGAAATTTATATCAATGCTAAATTTTCTGATTGTGACCATTCGTGCTATGTGAGCAATGGTTCTCAGCAGGAGGCCGTTCTGTGACTCAGGAGAGATTATTAGTCCTAACAACTGGAGGGGATGTGTGCGTGCTACTGCCATCTAGTGGGGGGAAGCCAGGCATGCCACAAATACCGCCATGCGCTGGACAGTCCCCACAGCAAAGAATTCTCCAGCCCAAATGCCAACCGGGACAAGGAGAGTAACCCTTCGTAAGAGAATGTCTTTCTTTTTTTAAAATTTTTAAATGTTTATTTATTTTTGAGAGAGAGACACAGAGTACAAGCAAGGGAGGGTGAGAGAGAGAGGGAGACACAGAATCCGAAGCAGGCTCCAGGCTCTGAGCTGTCAGCACAGAGCCTGAGGTGGGGCTTGAACCCACAAAGAGCGAGATCATGACCTGAGCAGACATTGGCTGCTTAACTGACTGAGCCACCCAGGTGACCCTCTTTTTTTTTTAATTGTTTAAAGTTCATTTTATTTATTTTGAGAGAGAGAGCCAGTGGGGGTGTGGTAGGGACCCCTCCCTAAGGAGAGGGGCGGGAAAACTTCAAGGTCACCTGACTATGCGCCTAGTTGACTACATCCTTCATGACCTTACAAATTCAGACCACTTAATCAGACTGCACATTTCTGTGTTTTACCATATATGGGAGACAAAGCAATAGAAAATGTATAAAAACCTATGCCGCGTGATGTTCAGTGCTCAGCTCTTTGGGTACGAACCTAACTGTGCAGTGCTGGCAGGAATGAAAGTTGCTTCCTGGATAATAAAAAGCCTCGGTGTCACTCTCTGTGCGAGGATCCTGCTACAGGGGAGGAGTAGAGAGAGGGGGGACAGAGAATCCCAAGCATGCCCTGAGCTGTCAGCACAGAGCCCGATGCAGGGCTCAAACTCACAAACTTGAGATCATGACCTGAGCCGAAGTCAGACGCTTAATCAACTGAGCCCCTGGGCGGCCCAAGAGTGTCTTTCTTTTTTTTCTAATGTTTTTTTTTTTTTCAGTCGGACGCTCAGTGGACTGAGCCACCCAGGCACCCCTGTTTTTGTTGACTTTGAGGGAGTTCTCTGTCCCTCTTGGACTTGGATGAGGGTTTTCCTCCTCTAGGTTAGAGAAGTTCTCAGCTATTATTTGTTCAAATAGATCTTCTGCCTCCTTTTCTGGCTATTTTTTCTGGGACTCCTCTGATACTGACACTGGAATTACCTAGTTCCCTAAGTCGACCTTCATGATCTGACACTTTCCTTCCTTTCTTCTTTTCGGCTTCAATATTTTCCATAATTTTATCTTCTATATCACATATTCTCTCCTCTGCTTCTTGCATCCATGTTGTGACTGTATCCGTTCGTTTTGCATCTCAGTTACAGCATTTTAAAAAATTTCATGCCAACTCGTTTTTAGGGCTTTGATCTGTGCAGCAAGGGTTTAGCTGGTATCTCCGCTGCTTTTGTCAAGCTCCGCTAGTAGCCTTTTGACTGTTGTTCTGCATTCTTGTTCAGTTTTATTGCTTATATCTGTTTCGAGCAAGTCCCCTGCCATGATTTCTTCTTGACTTTTCTTTTGGGGGAGAATTCCTCCATCTTGCCGCGTTGGCTGAGTTTCTGTCTTTGCATGTCTTGAAACCTCGTCATGTTTCCTGCTCCGGAGAGTGGTATTGTATTAAAAAGGGGCTGGGCATCTGGGTGGCTCAGCTGGTGAACTGTCCGACTCTTGAATTTGGCTCAGGTCACAAGCTCAAGGTCATGGGATCGAGCCCCACATTGGGCTCCTCTCTGGGTGTGGAGCCTGCTTGGGATTCTCTGTCTCTCTCTCTGTCTAGCTCTGTCCCTCTCCTCTGCTCACATGCTCTGTCTCCTTCTAAAGAAAACTTTTAAATTCAAATTTGAAAAATTTTAAGGGGGTCGTTGGGCCATACACTGTCCAGGAAGGGGGTCGAACATTCCAGGACGTGTTGCTGCTGTGTGCTGGGTGCACCCGGCTGTTGTGTTTTGGCTGTTCTCTCCCACTGGTTCGTCCTCGGTAGGGCTCCCCTCGTTTGCAGTGGGGAGTGCTTGGATCTTTCCCTCGGTGTGCTGTGATTTGTTTGTTAAAATAAGGCTCATACCTGCCCCGCTGTCACCCTGTAACCATGGAGAACCATCTGCTGGTCCTCAGACAAATTTCCTGGGTGCTCCACATGATCTGACCTAAATACAGCTGTGTTTGGGGGACGAGGAAAGCTCCAGGCCCCCCTACTTCTACCCTACTTAATTCCCCCCACCAAAGCCTTCTGGTATGTTTAAATCTCTCTCTCTCTCTCTCTTTTAAAAGGTTTTATTTTTAAGTAATCTCCAGACCCACTGTGCAGATAAACCTTACAACCCGGAGATCAAGAGTTACATTCTCCACCGACTGAGCCAGCCAGGTGCCCCAAATCTCTCCTGAGCTAAATATTCTCACTGCCTTTTATTTCTTTGTCTTTGCAAATTATTTGTTAAGGAAAACAGATTTGTCATATAGCATCTCCCACAGTTTGGATGTAGCTGACTATACCCCAGTGGCAATCTCTCTGTATTTCAGAAAAATGGGTTAGATAGATCTAGACCGGTGCTGTCCAATAAAAATATAATGTGGGCCACAAATGTAAGTAATACATGTAATTTAAAATTTTCTATAGCCACATGAATTTTATTAGTAAAGCAAGGAAGACGAAATTTATTAAGATCATTTCATTTTAACGCGCCACATCCAAAATTTGATTATTCCAACATGCAACCAATAGCAAAAGTAGTCAGGTATTTCACATTCTTTTTTTTCTTTTTCTTTTTTTAGCCAAATCTTACAGATCTGATGTGCTGGTTATATTTAGAGCACTTCTCCACTTGGACTGACCACATGTCAAATGCTCGTGAGCCACAGCTAACTCATTGTGACCCTTTTGGACATTGGACTAACTCTAGACATTTTTTCTTTTTTTTTTAATGTTTTATTTATTTTTGATACAGAGAGAGAAAGAGCATGAGAGGCAGAGTGGCAGAGAGAGAAGGAGACACAGAACCGGAAGCAAGCTCCAGGTTCTGAGCTAGCAGTCAGCACAGAACCTGATGCGGGGCTCGAACTCATGAACATGAGATCTGACCTGAGCCGAAGTCGGATGCTTAACCGACTGAGCCACCCAGGCACCCCTAGACATTTTTTTCAAATTCCAGTTTGATTTTTCAGCCAGGCGACTCTATCGGTGGTGACGCACACTTCCAGTAAGAGATCCTTAGCTTCCTCTCTTCTCTGACACAGGCATCAATAAATATCTGAGTGGATGAATGAATGTGCCCAGAAAAGCCCTGCCGAAGGTTCTTGATCCATTTTATGTCTCGGTGGCTCAGTCGGTTGAATGTCCGACTTGGGCTCAGGTCATGATCTCTTGGTTCGTGGGCTCGAGCCCCGTATCGGGCTCTGTGCTGACAGCTCAGACCCTGGAGCCTGCTTCGGAACCTGTGTCTTCCTCTCTCTCT
>NC_043711.1:5130213-5139436 GCF_006229205.1 Suricata suricatta | reverse complement strand
CTCACACTCTGTGTCTCTCTCTCTGTCTCAAAAATAAACATTTAACAATTAAAAATAAATAAATGCCTATTAAACATTGGAAAAGATAACCCTGTACTTAGATGAAATTTAAATGGTGAGATGCCATTTTCTGCCTATCAGATTGATGAAAGTCTGGAAGTTTAAAAAGACACTTTATTGGCAATGCTCAGTGTAAATAACTGATCTCATCCATCATTGGTGCCAACGCGCATTGGCCCAACTCCATGGAGGGCAATTTGGCAATGTTTATCCAGATTACAAATAAACGTCCCCTCTGACCCAGCAATTCCACTTTGGGGAACTCACTCTGAATCAGGTCTAACTGCACAGATACAAAATGGCAACCTGAAAAATTATGCAAACATTAGAGACCTCGTTAAATAAATTATAGTAAACCACAAACGGAATATATACACCCATGAAAATGAGAACGCTTCTACGGCGAGTTCAGAAGCCTAAGACTTATGTCAAGTGAGAAAAGATACAAGGGGCTCATGGGTGGCTGAGTCCATGAAGTTTGCAACTCTTGACCTCAGCTCAGGGCTTGGTCTCAGGGTCATGAGTTCAAGTCCCGCAGTTTGCGGGGGAATGAAGCCTACTTTAAAAAAAAAAAAAAAAGAAAGAAAAAAGAGGAGCACTTGGGTGAGTCAGTTGGTTGAGCCTCTGACTTTGGCTCAGGTCATGATCTCGCTGTTCGTGAGTTCAAGCCCTGTGTTGGACTCTGTGCTGACGGCTCAGAGCCTGGAGCCTGCTTTGGACTCTGTCTCCCTTTCTCTCTGCCCCTGTTCTACTTACACTCTGTCTCTGTCTCTTAAAAATAAACAAACATAGAAAGAAAGGAAGAAAAGGAAAAAGAAATAAGGTACAAAACAGTACTATCTAAAGTGTAAAGAGCTTGGAGGCATTGTTTATATCTGTCTAAATAAACACAAGAAATATAGAGTAGGAAGTCTTGATGCTGACAGTGATTGTGCGTGGTAGGGAGGGGAACTGAGGAGATAAGGAACAGGAGTGCTATGGAGATTCAAATTCAAATTTGAAAATTAAAAGAATTCCCCAGGGCACCTGGCTGGCTCAGTCAGTAGATCAGTGTGACTCTCGATCTCGGGGTTGTAGGTTAGAGCCCCATGTTGGGTGTAAACATTATTTCAAAATAAAATCTTTAAAGAAATCCCCCAAGGGGCACCTGGGTGGCCAAGTTGGTTAAGCATCTGACTTTGGCTCAGGTCATAATCTCACTGTTCGTGGGTTCGAGCCCCGCGTTGGGCTCTGTGCTGACAGCTCGGAGCTTGGAGCCTGCTTCAGGTTCTGTATCTCCCTCTCTCTCTGACCCTCCCCTGCTCACGCTGTCTCTCTGTGTCTCATGGAGGAGGGGCACTTGTGGGGAGAAGCACTGGGTGTTAAACGGAAACCAATTTGACAATAAACTATTATTAAAAAATAATAAATAAGTCAATAAAAAGCACTTAAAATTTAAAAAAAAAAGAAATCCCCCCAAAGAAACGAAAGCATTATCCAATCAAAAACTTGTACATGAATATCCATAGCAACTTTATTTATTGGGAAATAACCCCCATGTCCTTCAACAGATGAATGGACAAAGACACTGCGGTTTATTCGTATTCCCTCAAAATAAATACACTACAGGGCGTCTGGTGGCTTAGTTGGTTAAGCGTCAGCTCTTGATCTCAGCTCAGGTCTTGATCTCCGAGTTCTGAGTTCAGGCCCCGCGTTGGGCTCCATTCTGGGTTTGGAGCCTACTAATAAAATAAAAAAATAAATATGTTACTCATACACACTCCAACAGGGATGAATCTCGAAGGAATCATGCTGAGTGAAAAAAGCCAGACCCCCTAAAAAAGTACATTCTATGTGATTCCATTGATATAAAATTCTAGAAAGAGCAATGTAGTCTGTAGTGACAGAACACAGGTGCTGAGTACGTGGGGAAAGAGGGAAGGGCCAGCGCGAGGGGTTCCTGAGAAACACGAGCAAGCTTTTGGGTGTGACAGATTCGTCCATTACCTAGATTACCGGGAGTCTCACAGGCGTGTGTGTGTGTGTGTGTGTGTGTGTGTGTGTGTGTCTATGTCTGTGTGTGTGTCTATGTGTGTGTGCACGCACGTGTGTGTGTCTGTGTGTGTGTGTCTGTGTGTCTGTGTGAATGTCAGTTACCTTGTGCCCTTGAAATACACCGGACCATGGCACATCGAGGCCACCTCCACATGCTGTGTTCATCTTTGGGTGCCAAAAATGGCACAGGCTGAGTGGTTTAAACAGCAGATCTTTATTTCTCACAGTTCTGGAGGCTGGAAGTCCAAGATCAAGGTGCCGGAGGATTTGGTTCCCGGGAAGCTCTCTTCCTGGCTTGGAGCCGACCACCTCCTCACTTCATCCTCACGTGCGTTTCTCTGTATCTCTTTTTATAAGCGCACCAACGCCTCACAACCTAATGACCTGTGAAAGCCCCCAACCCCAAATACCATCACACTGGGGGGGGGGCTGCGGTTTCAACATATGGATTGTAAGGGAACACAACATTTTGTCCGTAACAATTTTTTAAGTTTGTTTACTTTTGAGAGAGTGAGGGAGACAGAGAATCCCGAGCAGGCTCCACAAAGTGAGCACAGAGCCCAATGTGAGGTTTGAACTCACGAAGTATGAGCTCATGACCTGAGTCAAAATCAAGAGTTGGACGCTTAACTGACTGAGCCACCCAGGTGTCTCTGGTCATAACAGTTTATTTTTATTTCTCTCTTTCTCTTTAAATGTTTAATTATTTTTGAGAGGAAGAGAGAGAGCACCCCACAAAGCAGGGGAAGAGCAAAGAGTAGGGGCGACAGAGGATCCAAAGCAGGCTCCATGCTGACAGCTGAAAGCCTGATGCGGGGCTCAAACCCACAAACCATGAGTTCATGAACTGAACTGAAGTCAGATGTTTAGCCAACTGAGCCACTCAGGACCCCCTTTCTTTTTTTTAATGTTTATTAATTTTTGAGAGAGACAGAGAGAGAGCATGAGTGGGGAAAGGGCAGAGAGAGAGAGTCACAGAATCAGAAGCAGGCTCCAGGCTCCGAGCTGTCAGCACAGAGCCCGATGCGGGGCCCGAACCCACGAACTGTGAGATCATGACCTGAGCTGAAGCCGGACCCTTAACCGACTGAGCCACCCAGGTGCCCCTTTTAATTTTTTTCTTAACATTTATTCATTTCTGAGAGACAGAGAGAGACAGACCATGAGTGGGTGAGGGGCTGAGAGAGAGAGGGAGACCCAGAATCCGAAGCAGGCTCCAGGCTCCCAGCTGTCAGAGCCCGCTGTGGGGCTCGAACCCACGAACCGTGAGATCATGACCTGGGCCGAAGTCAGACCAGACACTGCACCGACGGAGCCACCCAGGCACCCCATTCGATGAAATCTTTAAATAAAACAGGCAGGGTTATGGTTATCATTTCTTCCTCAGGGAGTTCCAAGTTGTTGGCCCTTGATGTCAAAGCTGCCAGGTCCACGGGCCCACGAGCCCCCCGGCTGGGACTGAGAGGCGGGTACAGCCTGCCCCTTTCCTTTCTGGGGACCCGGCCTGCAGAGCCTCTGAGCCTGCTGCCCTACGGCTGACCTTTCCCAGTGACCTTGGGTATGACTAGAAGCTGGCAGGAAAGGGCATGAACAGGGCTGGAGGTGGTGGGGGCCATTCCCCGGACAGAGGCCAGCCGTCTCCCCGGGGTGTCCGCACACCTAGCCCGGGTCCCTCTGGGCTCGTCTGGGATGGATTGGGCACGTGCCCCGGGCTACCGCATAGTTGTCATGCCTTCCTCCGATCTGGGTCATTGGTTCCTTACCCTCTCCATCTGGTTGATCTTTCTGTCTGTCGGCTTCTGGGCCGCTGCCCCTGGCAGCCTTGCCTCACGGGACAGGTCCCTTTTCTGGGCTCTCCTAGGCTCGAATGTTTCCCCCAAGACTGACCTTCCGGTATTAAAATTAAATGGTTACGGGGCGCCTGGGTGGCTCAGTGGGTTAAGCGTCTGACTCGCGATTTTGGTTCAGGTCATGATCTCACAGTTTGTGAGTTCAAGCCCCACGTCGGGCTCTGTGCTGCCAGCGCAGAGCCTGCTTGGGATTCTCTGTCTCCCTCTCTCTCTCTCTGCCATGTGCACTCTCTCTCAAAATACATAAAGTTAAAAAAATAAGTGGTAAAAATAATTACAATTAGATAAAACTTTCAGTTTTAAGATCAATTAGTTATAAAGTAAATAACCCTGGGGATATGATGTGCCACATGGGGACTTCGGTTAATACTGTGGCGCATTTGGAAAGCGGCTAAGAGGGTGGATCTTGAAGTCCTCATCACCAGGCAGAAAGGTTTTATAACTATGTAGAGTGATGGATGGTAATCAGTCTTAACGGTGGTGACCATCCCACAACACAGACACGTATGGGATCGGGACATTGTACGCCTGAAACTACTATAAGGTTACTATGTTATACGTCAATTACACCTCAATAAGAAAATAAATATTGGGGGCCCTGGGTGGCTCAGCAGGGTGAGGGTCCAACTTTGGCTCAGGGCATGAGCTCACGGTTCATGAGTTCGAGCCCTGCTTTGGGCTCTCTGCTGTCGGCACAGAGCCTGCTTCAGATCCTCTGTCCCCTTCTCTCTGTCTGCCCCTCCCCTGCTCACGCTCGCTCTCTCTCAAAAAATAAACATTTAGGGGTGCCTGGGTGGTTCAGCAGGTTGAGCGGCAGACTCCTGATTGTGGTTCAGGCCATGATCCCAGGATGTGTGAGTTCGGGCCCTGCATCAGGCTCCGTGCTGACAGCGTGGAGCCTGCTTGGGATTCTCTCTCTCTCCCTCTCTGCCACTTCCCCTGCTTGTGCTCTCTCTGACCCTCTCAATTAACAAATAAACTTTACAAAATAAATATAAATAAATACTTAAAAATAAAATTAAAACATTTTTAAATGTTTATTTATTTTTGAGAGAGACAGAGCATGAGCAGGGGAGGGGCAGAGAGAGGGAGACACAGGCTCCAGGCTCCGAGCTGTCAGCACAGAGGCCGACACGGGGCTTGAACCCACGAACTGTGAGATCATGACCTGAGCCGAAGGCAGATGCTTAACCCACTGAGCCACCCGGGCGTTCCAAAAATAGACACATTAAAAAAAATCACACTTAACAGTGCTAATGAAGGCCAGATATCACATGCCTCTTGAATATGCAGAGAAGGACAAGGTATTGCTGCCAAAAAAAAAAAAAAAAGTCTAATCGGGAGGAAGCATCAGACAAATGCAAGTCAGGGACGTTCTATAAATAGCTGGTGTGTACCCTTCAAAACTGTCGACGCTGTGAAGGGCACAGGACCCAGGAGGCGTTCCCAATTAAGCGGAGCTAAAGTGACACAAATAAAATGCAGTGCACGATCCTGGGAGGCCAGTGGAAAACACGGCTGTAAAGGACATGGTGGAGTATGGACTATAGATTAGATAATGGCAGTGGGTCAAGGGCACATTTCCTGACGCTGCAAAAAGCGCGGCGGTGCACGAGAGGCGGTCTTGTTCCCAGCGGCAGGCAGAGGTCACGTCATGCCTGTGACATAGCAGAGTATCCCGAAACAAAGTGTGTGCGCGTGTGAAAGAGTAGGTCTCATGTGTATTATATTTATATGTGTATATAAATCTGTATTTTATATCTATGGGTATGCATATCATATATGTCTCTGTGTATGTATTATATGTGCATATATATCTGTAAGTAAATATGACTTCATATACATGTGGAGTTTCTGAGATTCATGTCTGTGTAATACATCCTTACATATATGCATGTGTATTATATACATATATGTGTGCGTTATACATGTCTCTCTGTGTGTGTTATATATATGTAGCTCTCTACGTATAAATGTGTATATTATACATATGTCTCTGTCCATAAAGGTTTGTTACATACATCTCTCAAAATATTTGTGTGCATAGATATACAATAAGGTACACCTATATACACACATGCATAGTGTGTGTTACATATCTATATTTTTTTAAGTTTAAAAAAATTTTTTTATGTCTTTATTTTATTTTGAGAGAGAGAGAGACAGAGTGAGCGAATGAGGGGCAGAGAGAGGGGGAGACACAGAATCCAAAGCAGGTTCCAGGCTCCGAGCCGTCAGCACAGAGCCCGACACGGAACTCGAATCCACGGACTGTGAGATCACGATCTGAGCCGAAGTTGGATGCTTAACAGACTGAGCCCCCCAGGCGCCCCTACATATCTTTATCTATATGTACATGGAATTTATAGATTGATAATATGATAAACTTAGTGGAACAAGTTAACAATTGGTGAATCTCTGTGAAGAGTACACAGAGGTCTATGACCTCTTCTTGCAACATTTCTGTGAGTTGAAATTATTTCAAAATTAAAAATTAAAAAAAAAAGAGGGGCCCCTGGGTGGCTCAGTTGATTAAGCAGCCAACTTCAGCTCAGGTCATGATCTCACGGCTCATGAGTTCGAGCCCCACGTGGGCTCCATGCTGACAGCTGGGAGCCTGGAGCCTGCTTCGGATTCTGTGTCTCGCTCTCTCTCTCTTTGCCCCTCCTCTGCTCACGCTCTGTCTCTCAAAAATAGATAAACATTATGAAATTATTAAAAAAAAAAAACTGAGCCAAGATCAAGAGTCGGAGGCTTAACCAACAGAGCCACCCAGGTGCCCCTGAGAGCATGGATGGTGCCAGACTGAAATCCTCCAAAGGTAGGGAGTCAGCTGCCCACAGACTGGCAAAGACAAGTCCATTTCACTGTTCCCCTGGTTTGGGGAGAGATTCCAGGCCCTATGTCACCTTCCTTTTTTTTTTTTATCTTTTTCTTTCATATGTCACCTTTCTAATGCTATTTGCTTTGACCAAAGTGGCCAACCTGGTGGATAGAACTGTCTGACCCACGATTACGGTCCCAGTACAGTAGCTGCCACACAGTAGGTGCTCAAGAAACAATTGATCAGGGCACCTCGGTGATCTCTGCTCAGGTCATGATCTCGTGTTTTGTGGGATTGAGCCCCGCGTCAGGCTCTTTGCTGACATCTCGGAGCCTGCTTGGAATGCTCTCTCTCTCTCTCTCTCTCAAAATAAATAAATAAACTAAAAAAAACACACGATCAATTGAGTGACGGTGTCACTGCTGGGTCAGAGGGTATGTTCCACAGAAGAGTTTTTATTATTTTTAAAAAGTTTTTTTTAAAGGTTTATCTATTTTTGAGAGAGTGGGGAGGGCAGAAAGCGGCAGAGAGAGAGAGACAGAGACACAGAATCTGAAGTAGGCGCCAGGCTCCGATCTGTCAGCACAGAGCCCAACGCAGGGCTAGAACTCACGCAATAGTGAGATCATGACCTGAGCAGAAGTCAGACTCTTAACTGACTGAGCCCCCAGAACAGGCTTTAGAATGCAATCCAGTGCCAGCTCCGGGGTCCCTGGAAAAATTCCTCTGCAGCACATTCACAGCAGGTGACGCTAAGAGCTTCTGTGACATGGCACAGAGGAAGCAGTCCCTGAAAAGGGAGTCAGGAGAAAAGGCCTTCGCGTTAAGAAAGTGAGTGATCGTTTCTCTTAGTTCCAGAAGCCACTGACGAAGATCACGCACTCTGACACTTGTATCACCGCCTCAGACAGAGGCCAGCGCTTGAGAGGGTGGACAGGCACGCTGCCAAGGCAGATGGTGGCTGTCTGGACCTACTCCATGCAGAGGTTTTCCTCTCTGCCCTTCCCATCTGCCTGTTACTCCTGCTGGGATCAGCTGTCCTGGCTTCCTGCCCAGGCAGGGGCCAAGTGGTGACCCGCACGTCAGCCCCGGGGCAAGCAGCTTCAGATTCCAGAGGCTGAGCTGGCTCTGAGCCCTGCTGAGTCAACTCTGTTCTCACCCGGGTGCCAAGCCAACCTGCCCAGGGTGCTTCCTGGCAGGCAAGATTTTCTTTGCCAGCCTCAATTTCCTGACAGGGTGCAGTGGATCTGGCGGGGAGGGCAGGGAGGAATTTAGTCCACGTTTGTTAAATGAATGCTTAGCCCTTTGAAATGAACACGGTCGGCCCCACAGCCTCACTTAGTTCTTCCTTTGTTCCAAGCGTGTCCAGGTGCAGAGTGTTGGGCTCTCTGGTACAGAACAGAGGACTGTTTGTTGAATGAGTGAGTGAGTGAATGAATGAATGACTGAGGAGTTAGGAGCCCTCCTTTCCGTGCACGGCCTCTTCCTCTTCCGAGGTTTCTGCTTTGATACAGGAAAAGGCTCGCAACCCTGCAGGCCTGGGGAGGGGGTGGGAGGCAGGTGGGGGAGGGAGCCCTGAGCTGGAGTCTGAACAAGACAGCCCCGGGGCCACCCCGAGGGCACTCGGTTGTGGGAAGGGGGGAGGAGGGACGCCAGGGGATACGACAGGCACAGCTGCGGTGACGAATCCTCGAGCGGGAAGGAGCGTGGGGGCCCAGAAACGTCTCCCCGCGGCCCAGCCACGTCGTGAGCTGCTCTCCGGGAAATCTCCGGAGGCGGGGATGTTGGCGGTGTCCCGGGCATGCCCGGCCAGGCTGCACTCAGCGCACCGGGGCCCCTTCTTATTCGTCTCTCTCCCCAGCTTTTGGGTTGCGGAAGGGGGTCGGGGGTCCCGCCAGCCGCTTCAGTCCCCGCTGAGCGCGGCGGGTGCAGCGCGGAGGCACTTGGATTCCGGTGTTTAGAAGGGGGCCCCCTGGGGGTCAAGTCTTCCAAGGTCCGCAGAGAAGACGCTCCAGGGCCTGCTCGGGAAGAGCCAGGGTTTTGCACCCCGAGGGCGCCCCCTCACACCCATAACTACCCGGCCTCGGGCTCCTAGAACCCTACCCCCGGCTGCACGCCCCGCCCCTGGCACTCCCTGCGCCCCGCCTCCGAGGCTCCCCTTGCCCTCTCCCCGCGGCTTATAAAAGGGGGCGTCGCGGGGAGAAGCCGAGCGCCGAAGGCTGGTGCCTGTGATCCAAGACTTCGTCGTGGCCTCCAAACGCAAGCGAGTCTCCGCCAGAGCGCCCGCGTCGCCAGCCCTCGAATCTCGAGCCGCCCTCCCCCACCCCCCACTCCGCCTCCGCCTCCGCCTCGCGCTCGCCGGTCCCCGAGTCCCCGCGTCCAGGCCACCGGAAGGATGCGCCGCGCGCCGACGGCCCCGGCCGCCCTGGTGCTGTGCGCCGCCACCGCCGGACTG
>NC_043711.1:5123773-5130113 GCF_006229205.1 Suricata suricatta | reverse complement strand
CGCGCGTGCGGGGCAGCCTGCACGGAGTCCGGGGGGTCCGCCGCGCCCTCGGGCCCCGGCCCCCGCGGCGACGCCGCCCCTGAGACCCTCGGCAGCCTGCAGGTACATGCGCTCCTACTGCCCTCCCGCGGGGCTCGAAGACGTGGGCGGGAGAGGGCACGCATCCCGGGCTCCCCGGGCTTCCCGCCCCGGTCTCTAAGGAGGGACCGTTGGAGGACCAGGCGAGCGGTGATGAATGGGAGAAGCTGGCCGCAGAAGGCCGGGTCCTCACCGCCGTGCGCGCGCTCCCCCAGACTCAGCTCGAGACTCAGAACAGCAGGATTGAGCAGCTCTTCCACAAGGTGGCCCGGCAGCAGCGGCACCTGGAGAAGCAGCAGCTGAAAATAGAGACTCTGCAGAGCCAGGTGCGCATGCATGCCTGGCCCGGGGTTGGAGGGAAGGCAGAAGCTTGCCCTGTGGGTGTGCACTCAGAGCCAGCCAGACCTGACATCCTCCTCCTGTCCTGTCCAGGTGAGCCTCCTGGCCCCCATGCACCTGAGCCACAGGATGGCCAAGCCTAGCAGAAGGAAGAGGCTACCCAAGATGGCACAGCTCGCTGGCCCTGCTCACAATACCAGCCGCCTGCACAGTGAGTGTCCAGCCCCCTGCTGTCTGTCCTCTGGCAGCCCCTCCCCCCCAACCACCAGACACACCCACTTACCTTTCTCATCCCCCTCCTTGTCTGCTCCACCTTGCTGGGAAGAAGAGAGTCCCTGGCCCCGGGTTCCTGTGGGCTCACTGGTAAAGGGCTGATGCAGGTACATCCCACCTCACCCCTGCCCCTGGCCAGCTAGGCCACCCCACCCTTCTTCCTGGCAGTGGCTTCCCCTGGAGCCCTGCTGGCCACTAACTGGAACTGGGTGTGGGGTCTTTAAGGGGGTCCAAGACGAACTTGAACTGCAGGGGTGGGGGGAAGGGGGCAGTGCAGCCCAGAGACGCCTTCCTGAAGGCTGGAACCTTCTCTGAGGGCATACTGGTGGACAGGAAAGTGCCAGCTACGGAGCCTGGAATTCGGACTGGATGAAGAGAGACGGCTGCCTGGGAGGGGGATTCTGAGCCCCCACTCCCGTCTTGGAATGTAGCACTAGGAGGCAGGAAGGGGCAGGGAACCCCCAACTCCCTGGCCAGACACCCCACTCACTCTCGCATCTGTCAAACCCAGGGCTCCTACCCCACACACGTGATGCCTCCCTCCTCTCTTGGTCCCGAAGTCCCTGATCACCGCCATTCCTGCAGAGAATGGGCCGTTGCCACCGTCTGGGTCCTTCACTGCGCATCCCAGATCGCCCCAAACCTCCTGGCCGCGCAGTGTGTGTCTGTGCGTCTGGCACAGGCTCCCAGCTCCTGGTGTCTCTGAGCTCAGGGCTCCAGACCCAGTTGGCGTCCCTGTGCCTCCTACCCCGGCACCCCTCCTGGCATCCGTAGAGTGCAGCCAACTGGGTAAAAGTTCGGATTCCCCCTTCACACCCCGGGGGGCTGCTTGCTGGCTGCCGGTTCCCAAGTCTTGAGGGCTCCCCTCCCCCTCCCTCCCCCACTCTTCCCCCCCCCATCAGGCCAGTGAGGGTCCAGTACACCGTCCCAACCCCCTCCCCACCCCCTCGCCTAGAGGGGCTTCGGAGCCAGGCCAGCAGGCCTGGGTCTGGGCTGGGGGCTGTTAGGGTGGGGGGTGCGTGGGTCTGGGGACTCCCAGGCTGCGGGCTCAGCCCTGCCAAGTAGGGGAAGGGTCAGAGCTGCAGGAGACAAACAGCTGGTGCTAATGGAAGCCACACTGGTGGGTTGGCCCTGTGCCTCCCCAATTGGAAGAGAGGAAAGTAGGGGAAAGGGGAGCTGCTCCAGGACCGACACCGGAAAATGTCTCCAGTCACCCTGGGCCTGCCCCCATTCCTCTGACCCGCCCCCCCTTCAGTGTGGACTTCCCCCTCCCCCGGGGGCGACCTTTTCCCTACTTTCCGGGCTGGATTGGGGGCGGGGACTTCCCGAGGCTGTGGACACGCCCCAGCCATCCCTCCCTCCTCTTTCCCTCCCGGCTTCCTCCTTGGTTCCTTAGTCTTCCTCACCTTCCCCTTCCTGCACCTGGGATCCCAGGCGGGGCCCCGGACTTTGCAAGCCTCTAGCGGAGACCGCCCCCCCCCCTCCCCCGGAAGCGGCAGAGCGCTGCTACTCAGCTCCATCCCACCTTCTCCACCCTGGCCCAACTTGGCAGTCACCCATGCCTCCAGTCTTTATTAAACACTTCCTGTGGGCTAGGACAGGCCTGGGCACTGGTACCAGACTGTGGACAAAGAGCCACTCTGTCCCTGGCCCCATGGAGTCCTCATTCAGTGTCCGAGAGAGACCACCGGATGACTGGCTCCGGGGTGGAGAGCAGGAAGTCTTTAATGTACCTTTTGGGAGTCTCTCCTGGTCTGGGGGTCAGGGAAGCACCCCTTCTAGAAGCAGGAATGAGGCAAGAAGGGCCTGAGGGAAGAGGGTCCCAGGCATGGTGACTGGCATGTGCAAAGTCCCTGTGGCAAGAGGGTGTGTGTGTACTAGGCAGGCTGTGTGGCCCGAGGTGAGAATGCGGTGTGGGAGGAGGCAGGATGGGGGGTGGCGCAGGGGGCCGTCCGGGACAGGGCATGTTGTGAATCCGAGACTGCCCCTCATGTCCCCTGTCACCCGCTGCCTAGCCCCTAACATGCCTGTTTCCTGAGACTCTTCCTGCCTCAATCACCCCATCTCTCTCTGTGCCTGCCCTTCAGGGCTGCCCAGGGACTGCCAAGAGCTGTTTGAAGAGGGGGAGCGCCAGAGCGGACTGTTCCAGATCCAGCCTCAGGGGTCCCCACCCTTCCTGGTTAACTGCAAGATGACCTCAGGTAGGATGTGCCGCCCACAGGGGTGTCCTGCGTCAGAGCCTGGGCCCTGTGGTCATTCTGTCAAATGGAACTCCCCACCAGTACCCATGGTGCAGTGGGCAGAGAGAAGCTTCCTAGATTTCTACTGCTTCCTCCCTCCCGGGGCCTTGGGACCATGATCTAGGCCAGCCCACCTTTAGCCACCTTCCTCTAGTCCTGCTGGGGTGAATGAGAGGAGCATTGCCCTTTCTGGGTTCGGAGGCAGCGTAGGGTTTGGGAGCCAGATGGGAAATCGGGGTCCCCCACACAAAGGGTCCTTCTGATGACCTTGCCCCTCTCCGGGCAGATGGAGGCTGGACTGTGATTCAGAGGCGCCAGGACGGCTCCGTGGACTTTAACCAGCCCTGGGAAGCTTACAAGGCTGGCTTCGGAGACCCCCAAGGTGCGTGTTTCCAGGGGGAGCCAGAAGCAGGGGTGGAGGAAGGGGCGAGGAGGTGGGTCCGTCTCACCGGCTGGCCTTGCTCCTGTAGGCGAGTTCTGGCTGGGCCTGGAGAAGGTTCACCGCATCACGGGGGACCGCGACAGCCGGCTGGCCGTGCAGCTGCAGGACTGGGAGGGCAATGCCGAGTCGCTGCAGTTCCCGGTCCATCTGGGTGGCGAGGACACAGCCTACAGCCTGCAGCTCACAGCCCCCGTGGCCAATGAACTTGGTGCCACCACTGTTGCCCCCAGTGGCCTCTCCCTGCCCTTCTCCACTTGGGATCAAGACCACGACCTCCGTGGGGACAAGAACTGTGCCAAGAGCCTCTCGGGTGAGCAGGCTCTGTCCCTGTCTGTCCCCCCTGGCCCCACAAGGTCAAGACCTCCCTTCTCTGCCTTTGTGTTTCCCTGTCCTGCCTTCAATGCTGAATTCCGTCCATCCCCTGCCCCCCTTTCTCCTCACTTGCTGTGTGTCTCTGGGCAACTGACTTACCCTCTCTCACCTTCAATGTCCCCATCTTTTAACTGGGTATAACCGCAGTGCTCCCTCCTTAGGATTCTCTTGAGATGACGCTTGTGGCCAAGCCACCAAGATAAATTGTGTCTTGTCCTTTTTTGTTTAGTTTTATTTATTTTGAGAGAGCAAGTGGGGGAAGGACAGAGAGCAAGAGGGAGAGAGAGAATCCCAAGCACACTCCTAACTGTCTGCGCAGAGCCTGACACAGGGCCCGAACTCCCGAACCGTGAGATCATGATCTGAGCCAAACTAAAGAGTTAGATGCTCAACCAACTGACCACCCAGGCCATCCCGGCTCTGTAAAGTGAAATGTATGAAATTGCTTTCTGGTGGGTCAAAAAATGATAAAATACTTGTAATTTTATAGGGTTTGATTGAATATAAATGCAAGAAATGGATGATGATTATAGTCTTTTTTTAATGTTTATCTAATTTTGAGAGAGAGAGAGAGAGTATAAAAGCACATGCAGGTGAGGGGCGCCTGGGTGGCTCAGTTGGTTGAGCATCTGACTTCAGCTCAGGTCATGATCTCACGGTTCATGGGTTCAAACCCCGCGTTGGGCTCTGTGCTGACAGCTCAGAGCCTGGAGCTGCTTCAGGTTCTGTGTCTCCCTCTCTCTCTGCCCCTCCCCTGCTTGTTCTGTCTCTCTTTCTCAAAAATTAACTAAAAAACAGGGGAAAAAAAGAAGCATATGCAAGGGAGGGCCAGAGAGAGGGAGACAGAGAATCCCGAGTTGGTGCCACGCTATCAGTGCAGATGTAGGGCTCGAACTCATGAACCCTGAGATCACGACCTGAGCCAAAATCAGGAGTCAGACGCTTAAGCCAGTAAGCCACCCAGAAAGTCTTTAATAAACGTTTCCCACGTGTCAGGTACAGAGAAGTAATTTGCCACAGTCACAGACACTTCCCAAAGCTGTAGCTACTGGGGAGGGGACCCAGAGCCCCTGAGACTCCTTTGTCACAACCTGGCAGTCCTCAGGACGTTGTGTGACAATCACAAGAAAGCTCTTCCCCTCTAAGGTTTATAAAGTACGGGGCGCCTGGGTGGCTCAGTCGGTTAAGCATCTGACTTTGGCTCAGGTCATGATCTCACGGGTCATGAGTTCGAGCCCCGCGTCAGGCTCTTTGCTGTCCTCATGGAGCCCGCTTCAGACTCTTTGTCCCTGCCTCTCTCTCTCTGCTCCTCACCCCATCTCCACCCCCCGCTCATGCTGTCTCTCAAAAATCAACATTAGAGGGAAAACTCTCTGGTCTCGTCTCCCTCCCTGCCTCAGTGGAGCCACAGGGACCCCGGCCTGACCAGGCTCTGCTTTCTCTGACCCCGGCAGGTGGCTGGTGGTTTGGCACCTGTGGCCATTCCAACCTCAACGGCCAGTACTTCCGTTCCGTCCCACACCAGCGGCAGCAGCGCAAGAAGGGCATCTTCTGGAAGACCTGGCGTGGCCGCTACTACCCGCTGCAGGCCACCACCATGCTGATCCAGCCCACAGCCGCGGACGCAGCCGCCTAGCCTCCCCGCTGGGGCCTGGTTCCCAGGCTCTTTGAGAACAGTGACTTTGACCCTGCCACATGCAGGGCCTCAAGACACGGGCCATGTGGAGCCTCGTGGACAGAGGAGATGCTCACGTCAGGAGGTGCCCCCTTTCTGAGTGGGGGGCTGCAGGCGACAGCCTCTGAAGACAGAGCTCCAGGGTTCCGGGACACAGACCCAGGAAGCGTGAGACGGAGGGGCGCTGAGACCCACTCCTTGGCCGCCTAAGGGGTCGAGGACGCAGAGGGACCACCACGCACGGCAGCCGAGCCAGCGGCTCCGGTCACACTGGCGGGGGGGCTCCCGCGGGCCCCCAGTGACCTCACGGTGCGCCTGTGTGTGGGTGCTGTGGGATGAGCTGGGGCCAGTGGTATCCGGGTGGGGCTCACCAAATTCCTGCAATAAAAGCAACCTCAGAACATTGCGTTCTTTGTCCTTCTTAAGTTTGTTTTAAGAGGACAGTTTCCAGGCCCACATAAATATCTTTCCCGGGGGGCGGGGTGGGGGGGACACTCCCAGGTCCTGCAGGAACAACACTGAGGAGTCCTACCGCCTGACAACTGAATTCCGTGTCCTCCGTGTATTCTTTCACAGCGCGTCTCAGTTTGTAGTCTCGAAAAGCAAAACCCTCATCAGGCCTTCTGGGAGCAGGTGATCGAGAAAATGAGAATGAGAACCGTTTGTTTTGTTTTTTAAGTGCGTTTATTTATTTGGAAGGAGATAGAGCATGAGTAGGGGTGGGGCAGAGAGAAAGGGAGAGAGGGAAATCCGAAGCGGCCTCCACCCTGCCGGTGCGCAGAGCCTGAGCCAGGGCACCAACCCACGACTCCCTGAGAACGTGACCTGAACCAAAATCAACGGTTGGATGTTTAACCGACTGAGCCACCCAGCAGCCCGAGAACCCCGTCCTGATCAGACTTACACGTGACTCACAATGAA
>NC_043711.1:5087896-5123673 GCF_006229205.1 Suricata suricatta | reverse complement strand
GAGATGGATATGTAATAAAGCAAAATGTTAATAGTGGAATCTAGGTATTCTCTGTAAAATTCTTTCAATTTTTCTATGTATTTTTAAAACTTCACAATAAAACGTGGGCAGGAAAATTCTAGCCAGACCCCGTTGCCTTCTGACGGCTCTCAGCCTGCCTTGGGGCCCCATATAGAAAGGGGACATGAGGATTAGCAAACTGTTCAGGATGCATGTGTGAGCAGGAGAGAGTACGCCTCTCTCCCGGAGAGCTGATCAAATACTTCAAAACCGGGAAAAGGTTGGAACTTGCTCAGCATGCGGTGCAATGCAATCTAACGCACTGCCTACAACGGTGACTCATACCTTACGGACTGGCATAACGTGATGCCGCATCTCTAGGACGCATGTTCAGGAATGGCAACATTTGCCCGTGCCCCGAGGCCCAGCTGCTGTGTGTGTGTGTGTGTGTGTGTGTGTGTGTGTGTGTGCGCGTGCACACCCGCAAGCTCAGGTTTTTTGTTTTTTGTTTGTTTTTTTTCTTTTTGCTTAAGTAGGCTTCACACCCAGTGTGGGGCTTGAACTCAACCCTGAGATCAAGGGTCGGAAACTTTGGACACTTAATCGACTGAGCCGCCCAGGTGCCTCCTAGCTGCTGTTTTAATAGGGGAATATATATTTCCAATATCCATCCTATATTCTCCTCAAGATAGTAGGGGGGCCTCTTTCTGTAGAAGAAAAGTCCATGACTTTCCTGTCCTGTGAGTCTTCCTGGATGGTACAGGGGACAGTAACTTCCCTGGGGCCCTGGCTGAGTATGGGTGACGGACTCCTCAGTGGGGGGCCGGACCCTGTCCAGGCTCCTTGTCTGGGGGCGTCCTGTATGGGGCGGGCTTGCAGAGTCCCCCTGGAGCCCATGGTGGCCGGAGCTGGTGGGAAGCCCCGTGTGTGGCTGGCAGGGAGGGGGTCCCCTCACCTACGCCATCTTAATGCTCAAGCTCTGCCAAGAACCTTCGTCCCCCTAAAGCTGTCCCTTGTCCTTCTCTTCCATCTCCAGGAACAACATAAAGAACAGCCATGATTGGGAAGGAAGCAAGAGCCAAGATGTGAGTCCAGACCCATTCAACTCCAGAGCTGGAGCTCTCCAGCGACACCATTCTCCTGGTTGACTAGACTAGACTGTGTACTAAAGCTTGGTGGCCTCAGTTCCTGGATCTGGAAAATGGGGAGGGGGGCGGGGCACTGGTGCCCCACTCTCCCATCCCCAACCCTTCCTGTTCTCCTGATACTGTGAGGATCTCATGCAGCAGTGAGAAGCAGTCCAAACAGTGTTGGCTAATAGTGAGCACATAACACCCATCATCCTTATAAATACTGTTATTACTCTAAGCTCTGCTGGGGGGTGGGGGGAGGGGAGCCAGACCCAGACCCGAGAAAAAGCTTCAGGGTGGAGGTGGCTGTTGAGGCAATTTTCAAAGAAGGATGAAAATTGTACCAAGTAGGTCGGGGAGGGAGGTGGCATTCCAGGAAGACGGCATGGTGACATCAAAAGCCTAGGGACCTTGTCAGAAAGTGAAGTTCACTGGGGAACCAGTGCATAGCACCCCCTGCCTGCAGCATTTGGGCAGGAAGTCAGGCTGGTGACCTGGGGGGTGGGGTGGAGTGGGGTGGGGAGGGAGTTTGAGCAGGAAAGTGCAGGTCTTCAAGCCAGCTGCCCAGGAGCTTCCTGACCAAGCCTGGGAAGGTCCACTCTTGTCTGGCTCTGGTCTCGCTTTTTCACCTCCTCTGATCTCTTGGTCCCTGGACCCAACTCTCCAGCGACCATGGCCATCGGGCTGTTCAGATCCATCAGAGTCTCTCTCACTTGCTGTTGTGTCCCCCTGAAACGCTGTTCCCACCACTTCCTCCCTTTTCCCCAAACTTAGGGCCACTGCCACCTGCTCCAGGATGCCTTCCCTGGGTCCCTAGCTAAGGAACCCAACCATCACACAATGCAAGTTATTCCCCTCACTGCACGCTTCCCATTCTGAAAATAACTTGGGCATGTTGTTTACTGGTTTCTTGTCTGCCTGACTCCATCAGACTGTCGGCTCTGTCAGGGCCGGGACTTTGTCTTATTCAATACTGTATCCCTATCACCTAGAACGCTACCTGGCACTTAGTCCGTGCTTCGCAAATGTTTAGTAAAGGAAGAACCGAAAGATGTTTAAACAGGGGAGTGAGACTATCTGACTTATGTTTTAAAACATGGCTCTGGGGGCTCCTGGGTGGCTCAGGCGGTTAAGCTCTTGATTCTGGCTCAGGTTATGATCTCATGGTTGGGTTCATGAGTTTGAGCCCCTATAGAGCCTTCTTGGGATTCTTTCTCTCCCTCTCCTGCTTGCACATGCACTCTCTCTCTCAAATAAATAGACTTAAAATAATAAACGAAAAGGGTCCTTTGACCGGGGTGCCTGCCTGGCTTAGTCAGTAGAATATATGACTCTTGATCTCGGTGTGGTGAGTTTGAGCCCCATGTTGGGTGAACAGCTTTAAGGAGGAAAAAAAGATTCTTCTGACTGCTACAGGAAGAACAGACAATGTGGGGTGAGGGCAGAGCAGTGAGATCTGGGGACAGAAAACTGTACTGGTCCAGGGACTAATGATGGGGCCAGAAATTTAGGAGGGAGGAGGAACAGAATAAGGCAACTGAGGGAAAGGGGGAGAGGAAGAAGCAGAGGAGTAAGAGATGAGGAGAGAGGAGTCTGTAACCGTTGGCTGTGAGATGGGCATTGGAGCGGAATGGGGGGGTGAACAGTCACAGGGAGAGGGGGAGCCATGGAAAAAGACACCAAATTAGTGTCTAAGATGCTTGTTGGACAACCCAGGGATGAGGCCCAGGAGGCAATTATGATGATTATAATTATGGTTATAATAAAATAACTAGGGCAGAGCTCTCTGGTTACATTATTCATCACTGATCAACTATATATTGAGCACTGGGGACACAGCACCGACAGTGACAAGCAGTCCTTGCCTTCATGGGGACAATGTTCTGTTGGCAGGGGACTAAAGAGATTACTGGATCAAGAAAGAAATATGTAATTTTTTTTTTTTTTTTAATAAGCTCTGTGCCCAACGTGGGGCCCAAGCTCCCGACCCCAAGACCAAGAGTCATAGGCTCCACTGACTGGGCCCACCTGACACCCCCAAAAATACATAATCTAAAGTCCGGTAGTGTAAACCCTGGGGGTGGGAAGGTGGGGAGGCGAAATAAAACAAGGTGAGGGTTTAGAGAAGGGAAGATGATGTTGGAGAGAGTCTAAAGTCCAGGAAGGATTTGATAAATATTTGTTAAAGACGTAATGACAGAAACTGGATGGTTGTTTTACTATGTGTTTAGGGCACTGATCTAGTTATCCTCAAAAGATTCCAGGAGGGGAGTTTCTTCCATTATGTAGCAGAGAAAACTTAGGTAAAGGGGTATCTAAATGACTCACACATGTAGTGATGGAAACCCAACCAAGAGAGGCAAGGGAAACACTAGGTGGAAATCCCTCCTCCCCCACCAGCTCAGAGGCCCCCGGAAACGGTCATTTACTAGGGAGGAGGCAGAGCAGCGCGTATTGACCTATGACGTCACTGGAACGTTGAATAGCGTAACATCACCTGGACGTAGCCCCATTTCCCTTCCCGGACAGGTCCTCTGCTAATCCGGGACCGTCTGAACCAGGCCTCTCATTGGTTACCCTCTCCATCAATCTGTTTCATTCTTACAGTCTTCCGCCCCGCCTTCCAGAGCCCACCTCTGATAGGCTGACGGGGCCGTCACTTCAGAAAGGTCCGCATTCCTTCCGCCTTTCTCCAGGAGACCGAGGGCGAGAGGGGTGGATCCCAGGCAGCGCCCACCCCTGAGGCTGTGCTTCCGCCTGTAATTCGTTGCGCTGGGTGCCAGTCGCTACACCACCCGCCTCTTACTGGTCATCCAGCCGCCGCTCTGCGCGGTGCCGGCTCCGCCCCCGTTGGGTGTTTGTGGTGGGGCTGCGGAGTCGCCGATCCCGCCGGAAGCGCCAGGACAATGGGGACCCGGGACGACGAGTACGACTACCTATTCAAAGGTACGGTCGGTGGGACACAGACTGGCGAGGGGACGACGGCGAAGTGACGAGCCGGGGCTGCGCTCCAGACCGCTGGGCCCAGGCCGGAGCCCGGGACTTGGGGCCCGGCGGGTCAGGCAGCCGGGAAGGCCAGGGCAGTCTGGGCTCAGTCAGCTTTGCGGACCGGACCGGCGGCCTAGGGAGGCCCTGGGGGCCTTGGATGCGCCGAGGCGGGGCTGGGGCCTAGAGGGGGTGGGGCCCGAAGCGGTGGGAGAGGCCGTTAGGGGCGGGGCCTCCGGGAGCGGGGCCTCCCCAGCGTTTGGCGGGCCGGGCTGAGTGGAAAGCTCCCTTCGCGACGGGGGCGGGGCCGCCGGGGGCGGGGGCCAAGGCGTTGTGGGCGTGTCCAAGAAGTGGGCTTGGGCGGGGCAGGTGGGGGTGGTGCTCTCGCGGAGTGGGAGGAGCCATCCCTGATTGGTGGCAGGATGGCTGGGGGCGGGAAGAGAGGGCAAGGTAGGGGTTGAGGTGTGTTGTAGGGAACCCTGGAGTGGGGTGCTGACCCAGAATTGCTTGGAGGGGCGCCTGGCGGGGGGACTGTGTGCGAAGGCTTGCTGGTTAACTGCAACAAATATGTTTGAACTCTCAGAACTGTTAGTAGAACTGTCGAAGGAACTATTGAAGTACCCGCCCTTTCCCAAGCGCTTCCCGCACACAAATTCATCGCAGTGCTCACCCCAACCCTGTGAGGTCGTCGATATCATCCAGCCTTTCTGTGGACCTGGAAGTTGAGACCCAGAGAGAGAGGGCACGTGTTGGAGCGGGATTTGAACCCGCTTTACCACCTAAGGGAGTATATATGGGGCTAATAAGCCTATCAGACCACCTCCCCCACACATGCACACTGATGGGCCTGCCTTGCAACAACTCACTGGAAGATCCGGGGACAGAGGGCTCTAGAGCTGCGCTCAAGTGCGGCCTTGGCAGGTCAGGCAGCCATTGCTGGCCTGGCTCCCTCAGCCTGCAGCTCAGCTGGGAAGACTTTCTCCATCCACATCACTGGCGTTGTGCACTGATTTAAGAGTCACTGGCTTCATGGTGCCAACCTGTGCTTTGGCCAGGTCCTGTGCTGCCCGTTCTGGGCTCCCTGGCCGACAGTGGTTGCCCTTGGCAGCTAACCTTGGGCCCCCGTGAGGCACCTTTGCCCTGCCCTGTGAGGGTCTGCCTCCCACACCAGCTGTTAGCATCTTGCCGTCGTTGGGGAAGGCTGGCCATCACTGACCATCGTGTGTGTGGTATCCTCTAACTCGTTGGGGCCGGGAGCCTGGGTACCTTGCTTGGGGCTGTGGAGAGCCAGGTGGAGTGCTCCCTACCTGGCATATCCATGTGGTGAGAGGCCTCTGGGCTGAGGGAGGGCCCCTGCAGAGGCCCAGAGTTGTCGCACAGCACCATGGGCTGTGTGCAGGCCGATACATCAGTGGCAGGTGAAGCTGTGTGGTCAGCAGGTCTCTGTCCAAGGCCTGGTGCCAAATGACTGAGTCCTGGGGTATCATGATAGGGGTCGGGGAAGCTCTGTCTGGGCTTTGGGGCCTGGCGACAGGTGGACTGGACTCCCTCCTGCTGCAGCTGGTGCCCGGAGGCCACTGCTCCCCAGGTCCTGGCTGGTCACCCACCTAGATGGGGGGGCGGGGTGGACCCCCAGGAGTCACCTCCAGGTTTTGATGCTCCTTCACCACTTGTTATTTTCAAGCACTCGCTGTTATAAATAACTCAGCTCAATGTTTTTCCCAGTCATCTTTTGCCCTTTGGGTTATTTCTTTGAAGTCCATTCCCAGAAGTACAGTTACTGGGTCAGGGGCAGTGGGGCAGCCGTGTGCTTCCTGGAAACACAGATCTGGCTTCGGTAGTGATTGGCACGGGGTGGGGGTGGGGGCGGGGGCGAGGGCTGCCTGCCCTGCCCTCCTCCCCGACTAGCCTGGTTTCCTGAGCTGGCAGGTGCCCTGCTGACCTTGCTAAGCAGAGTTAGAAGTGAAAGTCTAACCCACAAGGTCACTGTTTCCCAAGCTGCGGTCATCTGAGACCTCCTGTCCACCTAGAGGCCTTATTGGAGGTCTCCCCATTGTCTTTTCAGGCATCTCTTTAAATCTGCTGCTTTTCACTCACTTAAACAGGGAAAAGGAAACTGGGTGGGTCTGGCACATACAGAAGGAAGGAGAGAAGCCAGCAGGTAGGCAAGCTACCAGTGATAAGACAGTGAGACAGAAACATGACCCTCCTAAGACCACAGGTGGCCTGCAGAGGAGCAGGTGTGGGCATTAGACAAGGGTCCAAGATGAGACCGCTCCAGGAGGGGTGACAGGGGCCAACTTTGTTTTTTAAATCAAATGTTTGTTTGTTTTTGAGACAGAGAGAGAGAATCCCAAGGAGGCTTCGTGCCATATGCACAGACCCAGTGCCGGGCTTGAACTCACCACCAGTGAGACCATGACCTGAGCCAAAACCAAGAGTCAGATCCTTAACCAACTGAGCCACCCAGGCGCCCCCACCAGGGGCCAGCTTTCTGACCTCAAGGCTCCCCAACCCTGCTGCCTGGTCAGAAGGGGACGTTGGGGAGGGGGGGGAGGGGACAGGGGGCAATGATCCTCCCGCCCCCAACCCTGTGTTCAGTGTCTCCCGGGCTTTAGTCACCTTCTGGCCCTTCCCTTGGCCACACTTCTCACCCGGGACACTGACAGCCCTGTTTAGCCCTCCCGCCACTGCCTTGGTTATGTCGGCAGCCATATCACGTACTGGCTCCCTTGACCTCCAAGACCAAGGCCAATAGATCCCCCCTGGGTGTTTTCCTCACTGCACATTCCCCTTCTCCCGCAGGAGTAAGGTTGTTTATTTGTGCCTAATTATAGATCCGCACGTTTATCCTGCTAACATTTTATGCTGTCAGCCACGGGTTGTTTTCCCAGTCTGCAGATCAATCCCCGGGGGCCACCTCTGACCTCTCTTCTCTAGACCAGGCTGTGAGATCCACGGTGGGAGCCGCTGTGTCCCCAAGGGCCACTGACGACTTCCTAGAGCCCCTGGCCACTCACCTGGCCCATGAGGATGTGGGCTGAAGTGAGACGCTGCTGAGGTAGCCCAGGACCTTGGCCTCCGCGCTTGGTCTACCCTTGGGCCCTCTTCAAGTCCTTTTGGGAAAGGGCGAGGAGAGAGTAGCAGCCAACACCCAGCAAACAGGCCAGTGCTCACTCCCCTCTGCTGAGTGCTCCTGAGGCAGCCTCCCGGCTCCCCAGCCTGGCAGGGCCCCCGCCAGACCCGCCAGTAAGGACACAAGTACACCATCTTCCCCCATTGGCAAATAGTGAGTGGCCTTGCCTATGTCCTGGCTTTGGGCACCTGTCCGTCCCCTGCTCTGATGTCCTAGGATGTGGCTGTGGCCTCCAAGCCCACTGGCCCCCAAGCTCCAGTTCCTGGGGCCTGGGACGGTCAGGGCTGGCATCCTGCAGCAGAGTCAGAATCCTGCTCTTCCTGGAGTTGGGGGGACAGCCCCTGTCACAGCCACTCAGCCCATGAGTGGCCCAAAGGCGGGCTCCAGGGGTGCCGTACTAACGTGGGGCAGGTCAGAGGACCCTGGTCCTTAGAAGGTGCCAGCTCGGGGCGTCTGGGTGGCTCAGTTGGTTAAGCGTCTGACTTTGGCTCAGGTTATGATCTCACGGTTCGTGGGTTTGAGCCCCTGTCTTTGGATTCTGTGGCTCCCTCTCTCTCTGACCCTCCCCTGATCATGCTCTCTCTCAAAAATAAATAAAACATTAAAAAAATTTTTTTAATTAAAAAAAATAGAAGGTGCCAGCTCTTTGTTTTTGCCAACTGGGCTCGCCTGCTCTGCCAGCCAAGTGGCACGTCCAGGGAGGCTGTTTCCCTGGCCGGTGATGCCACCAACTTCTGTGGCAATTCTGCGGGCTGTGTCCTCAAGGGCCCTTTATTTCCCTGGGACAACAGATCGCTTGTGCCCTGGACAATGCCGTTCTCATTCCAAGCCCGCACAAGGGGGCCAGCCTGGCCGCTGCCCCACCGGCCACCTCTTTGCATCGGGCACCGTGTGCCAGCGACTGTCCAAGCAGCCTGGCCTTCCCGTCGTTCGTCTGACCAGTGGCTGGTGGCTCTCATCCTGCGCTGGCCTCCTGTTTCTCACTGGGGGCCTCAGACCAGGAATTTGATCACTCTGGACTGAGTGTCCCCAGCCGTCCAGAGGGAATGATGACACAATCATTTGTCCATGGGGTGGCCCCGAGAATGCAGTCACAAAGCCTTCAGGGCTGAGCCTGGCCCGAGCTGCTAAAGGGATTGTTGGCTAGGCCAGGACAGAGTTGGCGGGGCCATGGGGACTCTGAAGTTGTCTAGTTGCGCCAAGGCTGGGAAGGGAGGGATCAGTGGGGTATAGAGGTGGGGACACAGGGCAGGGCCCAAAAGGGGCCCTCCTGCTCATCTCCTGTTCTATTCCTGAGGGCATAAAAATCGCGAGCACCCTCTCCAGCCTTGGCCAGGGCCCCACGGCCGCGTGGGAAGGAGGGGAGGGCTTGGGGGAGTAGGTGGGGGGCCCACGGCATGGCTGAGAGCCACAAGCCCATGTCCGTCCCTGCCTCTTTCCATCTTTCTCTGCTGTCAGCCCCGCAGTTTCCGCTGGGCGCCCACGGTGTCACGAGAGAACACTGGCCGTCATCACAGGCGTCTGGTCAGGCCACAGGGTGGTTTGAGGGGAGAGGTGAGGCCTCACCTGAGGGCTTTGAAGGATGAGCAGAGGGTTGCCAGCTACTCCAAGGGTCAGGATGCCGCCGTCCCCCCTGCCCCCGCTCCCTGCCCCCAGATCCCTGAGCTCAGCCCCGGTTGCAGAAGACGAGGGTTCAGGGTGACCCTGGGCAGGTCCGAGTCACTGTCTGGTGAGCATGGATGGGAGGTAGGAGCGAGCCCGCAAACGGGCATGAGCCCCCAACGCGTCAGGCTCGGGTTCTCTTGGTTCCTGACCTGGAAAGGCTACGGGAGACCTATGTGACGCAGAGCACATCAGGGGCCGTCTTAGTACAGTCCCCTTAAACCCGCTTCTTGCTCTTAGTCCTCTTGGCTCGAAAGCAGCTGACCGAGAGAGGGTGCTGGGTCCTGGGTGCCTTGTCTGCCTCCTCCTCACCTGTGGCCTGAGGAGGGTGACCTGGGCATCTTCCGGTTGCGGAGGGGCTGTGCCTGGGAGGCTCCACCAGCCGCCTTGGCATTTGTTCATTCAGCAGGCGTGGATTGGGTGCTTCCCGTGTGCCGGGCGCGGCGCCAGGTCCTGGGGACACGGCAGGGAAGGAGCCTGAGGTGCCTGCCCTTGCGGCCCAGTGGGAAGAAATAAATAAGCGAAGGCCGGAGTGGGAGAGAGCGGGGAGAGCTGGGGAGGAAGGGCAGGGAGTGGGCTTTTAAGAGGATGGCAGCGAAGGCCTCCCTGGTCGAGTGCCATCACAGGGACCCCGCGGAGGAGAGGAGGGCAGACACCAGGCGGGTACTGGGGAAGGATGGTCCAGGCAGAGTGCACCATGCCATGAATATCTCCTAGTCCCGGTGAGGAGGCCCGTGTGGCTGGAGCAGAGTGGGTGAGGGGAGGGCATGGGGCAGGTCGTACAAGGCTCTGTGGGTGGGCCTGGACTTGAACTTCTACCCCAGGAAGGTGGGCTCCGTGGAAGGCTGTGGGCAAAGGAGAGCAGGACCTGATTTAGGAGCTCGCGGGTGCCCTCTGGTGGCCTCCAGGAAAACAGCCTGGTGGTATGAGCATCACCACACCGGCTGGAGGGGGCGGCGGCGGGGGGAACCCGGTGTCCTAGACCAGAGTGGGAGCAGTGAGCGGGTCAGAAGCCATGGGAATTTGGGCATGCGCATATACAACTTCCCACCGAGGGAAAACTTTTAACTGGGGCTGTGGGTGACCAAGCCTACAGCTCCCATGGCTCTCCACTGGACAGACCCACCCTTGGGTGCCAGAGCCCAAGGCCCACACGTGGGGGTCAATGTGCTTTCCGCCTAGCGTCTCTGGTCAGACAGCCATGTATTATTTGCTCTACGTTGCACATAGAGCCGCATGCGCATGTGCAGCACACACACCAACGCAGACTCCAGTGTGCCCCGGGTCTAAGGACAGCGTCTTGGGCTCAGACCCCTCCTGGGCCATCCCATGTGGCCCTACCACTGGGCCTGGCGCATCTTGGCCCCTCGAGGCAATGCTTCTATGGCTGGGGCAGGAAACTTGAGAAAAAGAGTGATAAAGCCAGACCCTGGAGGGGCTGCTCTGCCCTGCTCATATCTCTTGCCCTGGATGTCTCTGCAGAAAGGGCTGCCTCTAGTGGCATGGGGGTGGCGGGCTCTGTCCCTTCCCAACTGCATCTAGAGGGCACATTCCTGTTCCGCATGAGCCAGCCGTGACTGTGCTGGGGCCCAATGAGGATTTGCTTGCAGCAGCTTTCCATATGGAAGGAGCGGGTGGGTGTGGGGATGAGGCTTCCCGTTTCCTGTTACAGCTCCAGAGACAGACCCCTAGGCTTCCCCTAGGTGCTTACCTACATGCCAGGTGCTGGTAGAGTTCTGATCCTGCCATTTCTCCTCTTGCGGAAAAAGGCAGCCCAGAGAGGTTACGTGACTTGCCCAAGGTTGCCCAGCCCTGGAGGTTTCTTGCCCACTGGGCTGCCGTGGAGGTTCAGGGGTTCAGACTGGGTGCTGCCGACCGTTCTGCAGGCGGACGTGGGTGGGGTACAGGCCTTGGCTCGGGGACGCTGGCCCACAGAGTCTCACCCGTGTCCCTCCTGCCCCCAAAGTGGTGCTCATCGGGGACTCTGGCGTGGGGAAGAGCAACCTGCTATCACGTTTCACCCGCAACGAGTTCAACCTGGAGAGCAAGAGCACCATCGGCGTGGAGTTCGCCACCCGCAGCATCCAGGTGGACGGCAAGACCATCAAGGCGCAGATCTGGGACACTGCCGGCCAGGAGCGCTACCGTGCCATCACCTCCGCGTGAGCAACAGGGCCGGGGTGGCGCAGGCGGCCACGGGCGGGAGGTCGCTGGGGGAATGGGTAGGAGTCACGAAGGAGAAGGAGAGAGCGTATAACTGAGGGTGGGGGGCCCAGGGTGGAGGGGCAGGACCCCCAGGAGCCCGGGGACCCTTGGGAAGACCAGTGTGCCCTGTGTCGGCCACCCTGTGACCCTGAGGTAGGCGTGTCCCTTGGAGCCTTAGACCCCTGGAGTCCTGATAGGCCGTGTGGTTTTGCTGGGAGCTGGCGGCTCGGTGAGAGCTGTTACCCCAGACTGGCCTGGGCGCCCGTGGCCGCTGCCAACCCCGCCCTCTGCGCTTCACCGCCCCTGCCCCTCCCCCCACCATCCCGCACCTGTCCTGTGCTCCCCGGCCACCAGTACCCACTGGGGCTGCCTCTTCCCAGACCTCCCGTGTCAGTCCGCTGCGTCCTCCGGACTTTCTCCGCTGGTCACTTTCTCCTGTCCATCCCTCGAGGCTGGCGTGTGTCCGTCAGCCTCCCTACGGGTCAGGCTGGCCGAGCCGCAGTGGGCGGCAGAGCTTTGGCTCAGTGGAGGCCTTCTCCTTCCCCCCTCTTGTGGCCCACCTGTGGGCATCCCCTGACCCTGGGTCCCAGACTGCTTCCTCTGGTCTGCTGAACCTGGGGGGCCGAGGCTGCACCTCGGGACACAGATGTCTCCCGTGAGGCCACCACGGCTGCCCCGCGGACGGGCCCATGCCTGCTGCCCACAGAGCCCCCCACAGGGCACAGACGGCTCAGGCTCGGGCCCTGTGCCCCGCCCCCACAGGTACTACCGTGGCGCAGTGGGCGCCCTGCTGGTGTATGACATCGCCAAGCACCTGACCTACGAGAACGTGGAACGCTGGCTGAAGGAGCTGCGGGACCACGCCGACAGCAACATTGTCATCATGCTGGTGGGCAACAAGAGTGACCTGCGCCACCTGAGGGCCGTGCCCACCGACGAGGCCCGGGCCTTTGCCGGTGAGCCACGCTGGGCTGGAGCGGGTGTGGCTGGGGGCTGCTGGGGCTTCACTCTGGGCCATCTGCCCCTGGGCTTCCCCCATGGGGCACATTCCAGAAGGTGGGACTGTGACTGAGGCATTGGAGAAGCGTCTGGAAGCCAGGCAGCACCCCCACCCGGGCTCCTGGTATCTTCCCTGTCTGTGCCCATGGCCTCAGCGCCAGCTTCCCCTTCCTGATGCGTGGGCATCTCAGTCCCCTCTCTTTGGTCCCAGCCGTTCTTTTCATGGGCCAGGCAAGCGGCCAGGCAAGCAAGGTCCCTGAGAGGGCACGGGACCGCACCCTCCACCATGTCCGCACTCACATGGGCAATATTCTTTTTGTTCCAGAAAAGAACAACTTGTCTTTCATTGAGACCTCGGCCTTGGATTCCACCAACGTAGAGGAAGCTTTCAAGAACATCCTCACAGGTGACGTCACAGGGCCTGGCTGCAGCACAGTGGTTCCGATGCCCCTGGAGGGTGGGCATGACAGGGGCACCTGCCACTCGGGTTGCCTGCTCCAGCACACAGTCCCTGGGGTTTTATTCTTTAAACCTGCAAGTCGGTCTGGATGTGAGGACAGACATGGCATGCTCCATGGGATCAGCCTGGACCCTGGCTCTGCTATCACTAAGGACCTAGAGACCCTCCCTACACGCAGCTTCTCCCTCCATCCAGCTTCTGCACCCAGCTTCTCCCTCTACCCAGCTTCTCCCTTCACCCAGCTTCTCCCTTCACCCAGCTTCTCCCTTCACCCAGCTTCTCCCTCTACCCAGCTTCTTCCACACCCAGCTTCTCCCTTCACCCAGCTTCTCCCTCTACCCAGCTTCTCCCTTCACCCAGCTTCTCCCTTCACCCAGCTTCTCCCTCCATCCAGCTTCTTCCTTCACCCAGCTTCTCCCTCTACCCAGCTTCTCCCTCTACCCAGCTTCTCCCTCTACTCAGCTTCTCCCTCTACCCAGTTTCTTCCACACCCAGCTTCTCCCTTCACCCAGCTTCTCCCTCCATCCAGGGTCTCCCTCCATCCAGCTTCTCCCCCACTCAGCTTCTCCCTTCACCCAGCTTCTCCCTCCATCCAGCTTCTTCCTTCACCCAGCTTCTCCCTTCACCCAGCTTCTCCCTCTACCCAGCTTCTCCCTCTACCCAGCTTCTTCCACACTCAGCTTCTCCCTTCACCCAGCTTCTCCTTCCATCCAGGGTCTCCCTCCATCCAGCTTCTCCCCCACTCAGCTTCTTTTGCACCCTGCTTCTCCCGTACCCAGCTTCTCCCTGCATCCGGCTTCTCCTACACTCAGCTTCTCCCTGCACCCAGCTTCTCCCGCACCCAGCTTTTCCCTGCACCCAGCTCCAGGGGGGCTCCACTGTGGCTCGACCAGAGAACAGCCAGCTTGGGACGCTGGGGAGGCAGGTGGCTTCAGGGGCACAGGGCCCCTGGGCTTCTGGGAGTTTATTCTGAGGAGGAGGGGCCTCTGAGCTTACAGGAGAAGAGGCTGGGAAGGGGGTACATCTGTGACCAGATAGGGGCCTCGCCTCTCTGAGCACACAGCCCTCACTGGATGAGGGTGGGGGCCTCCAGGAGCCCACCCCCTTCTGCTGCCCCCCTTGCCCTGACGGGGTCACAGTACGGGTTGTGGGCTCAGCCTCGGGGGTGCTCCCGGGAAGGCATGAGGTCCAGACGAGACCTGCGAGGGGGCCGGAGGTGCGGCGCGCTCACCTCCTGCTCCCCCGCCCCCCGCAGAGATCTACCGCATCGTGTCCCAGAAGCAGATCGCAGACCGCGCGGCCCATGACGAGTCCCCCGGCAACAACGTGGTGGACATCAGCGTACCGCCCACCACTGACGGACAGAAGCCCACCAAGCTGCAGTGCTGTCAGAACCTGTGACTGCCCCACGCCCCACCCGAGCGTGCGTGCACGTCCTCGTCCTCCGCCCGCACCCCCTCCCCACCACCCCCCTCCGCCCCTCCGTGACTGGCTCCTGCCCTCCCATCGAGCTCCGCATGGCTGGCTGGGGCCCAAGAAGAACAGGAGTGGGTGGCACGTGCCGGCCCGCTCGAGGAAAGCCAGGAGCACCCCCGTTTCTTCCGGGGTCTCTGTGCATCTCGGCGGGGGCGGGGAGGGCCAGCCGGAGGCGAGGAGGATGGGCGCGCCCAGCGGGCTTCTCCGGTTTTCCACGGCAGACTCCGGGGAGCATTTGCCTCCCGCCCTCCGTGGCCAGTTGGCCCATCTGGTCCGCGGTCCCCCTCCAGAACCCCCTTCCGGGCTGATGCTCGAAGAGCAAGTCGCCAGGGGGCCGGGGCGGGCGGACACTCTTGGCTCTCGGCACCCCTGCCCCCCCACGCACAGCCAGCGGCGGCACACGCCTTCGACCTCCCCCGTGCGTCCGCCTGTAGATTTACGCTGGGAGAAGGCCCCGTCTCCCCCCCCCTTCCTTTTGCACGCAGCGCGCTCTCCAGCCCTGACCTGTGCCCGCCCACCCCTCCCCGTCTGTCTTGTCTCCCGTCTGGTCAGGAACCTGTTTGCAAGTGAAGCAATATCTCCGTGTTTTGTATATACAACCGCTCTTGTAGTCTTTGGTTTTTTGTTATTGTAGAGAAACACAGATTCTTTATACACTTTGTAAGATTTTCGCCAAACCCCAGCTCTCGATCTCTTATTCTCCCTGTGGCCCCTGCACTGTTGCCCGGATGCCTCATTTCTTCAGCCCGTTACTAAAATGTATAATCCGACTTCCTGTACAGAAACCTGCGGCTGCGCCTTTGTCTTCTTTCTCTCCGCCAGGCGGCCGCCCGTGAGCCAGGGCTCCTCGCCACCCGCGTCCTGCCGCGGCCCGCGTAACCCTGGCGCGGCGGGGCCCCTCGGGGAGCCGGGAGACCAGGTCCAAGCCCCACGCGGGACAGTGCGGAGGCCCCTGGGGTCAGCTGGGGCCTTGGCCTGGGTGGGAGGGACGGGTCCTCCCCAAGCTGCCCCTGTGCCTGGAGGGTGCATTACATTTCCTGGCCCGGACCGAGGGCGCCTCCTGGCAGGGGGTGGGGTGAGCTGTGCCCACTGCTCCTCGTTCACAGCCCTGGGGTTGGACTGCCAACCCTGCCCTTGGCTGGCCACGCCTGCCTCATCACCTGGGGTCCCAGGTGCTCTGGAGAATGTTGGGGATACCAGAGCCCCCCGGCTCTCCGCGTCCCAGACTGACCTTTGAGGAGGGCTCAGTGGGAGGACTCTGGGGAGGGGTCCTCCCATGGGGAGGGAAGGCAGGTAGCCTGGAGTTCCTCTGCCTCTCCGCAGGATCCAGCTTCTCCCCTGGTACCTGTGGGCAGAGCCGGTCTTCCCGTTTCCCACTATATGGGAAGCAAGGCTATCCTCCCCACCCAGCCCTGCACTGGCCACGTGACCTGCCGTGTTTCCCCTCCTCCCTCCCCCAGCTGAGTGTGGACAGCTGTTTGAGAGGCTCCACCCTCTGGCATGAGGCCACTTACATACCCTTGACCCCTAGAAGAGCCACCAGAGAAGGGGGCCCAGTCTCTTCCAATTTCAGGCTGAATCGATCTGGGAAGCATGGGTGTGGGGGAGGGGGCAAAAAGTGGGGGCTTCAGGTGGGCCCAGGGAAGTAATGGGGCACCCTGGAGGGTTTCAGGTAGATCAAATTTTTCCCGAGCCTCTGTGATGGGCCAGGCCAGAGGCACAAACCCAGGAACAAGACTGACCCGACATTGTCCCCCTGGGGGGTCACACAGTCCAGTGATGCTATTTCAATTACTCTGATTTCAGAGATTTAATGAGGGCGGCATGTTCACTCAGTGCTAGGCACTATTCTTTTTTTTTTTTCCTTGGGAAAGTATACTTTATTTAAACACTCAGCTTCATTGTTGTAGGCACTATTCTTTTTTTTAATTTTTTTTTAATGTTTTATTTATTTTTGATACAGAGAGAGACAGAACATGAGAGGGGGAGGGGCAGAGAGAGAAGGAGACACAGAATCTGAAGCAGGCTCCAGGCTCTGAACTAGCTGTCAGCACAGAGCCCGATGCGGGGCTCAAACCCACGAACGTGAGATCTGACCTAGCCCGAAGCCGGAGGCTTAACCGACTGAGCCACCCAGGCACCCCATGTAGGCACTATTCTTAAGTCTCTCTTTTTTATGGTAAAATAAACACATTAAGTTGGCCATCTTGACCATTTTTCAACGTACAGTTGAGTGTTGAGTAGCCACCCCCACCATCCCTCTCCAGATCTTTCCATCTCCCCAAACTGTCCCCATGAGACACGGACTCCATGCCCTCCCACTCTCTGTCTATCTACTCTCTGTCTCTGGGGACCTGGGTACCTCCTGTGAGTAGGATCCTACGGTATTCGTTCTTCTGTGTCTGGTTTATTTCACCGAGCATACAGTCTTTAAGGTTCGGCCACGTTGTAGCAGGTGTTAGAATTTCCTTCCGGATAAAAGGGCTGAGGAAGAGCACATCGTATGAATACTCCTCTTCCTGTTTGTCAGTTCATCCGCCGACGGACACCGGGAATGTACAGACCTGTGTTCAGGTCCTGCTCTCCAGCCTTTCAGGCACATACCCAGAAACGCGACTGCTTGGGTCATGTGGGAATTCTGTGTTTACTTTTCTGAGGACCTGTGTCAACCTAAATAAATTCTGACCTGTAAAAGACAAGCACGTTCCACAAAACGTGAGTCTTTGACATGTCATAGTGTTCATAATGACCTTAGGAGGTGGGCATCCTTACTAGCTCTGATTTACAGACGAGGGTCAGAAGCGAGGGGCTTGCCCTGGGTCCCGCAACTTCTAGTAAGAAGCAAACAGGTTTCAACTTCAGAGCTGTTGGTGACCACTAAGCTATGGGACCTCCCCTAGGGCTTACTGAGTGCCTACTAGGAGCCAGAAAGCCCTAATAAATGGAGAAAATATGGGGAAGAATTTTTTTACATTAAGGAGATTTATTTATGAAAAATGTTTAAAATTTATTTTGAGAGAGAGAATCCCAGACAGCCTCTGTGCTGTCAGTTCGAACTGTAAGATCATGACTTGAGCTGAAATCAAGAGTTGATGCTTGGGGCGCCTGGGTGGCTCCGTTGGTTAAGCGTCCGGCTTCCAGCTTTGGCTCAGGTCATGAGCTCACGGTTCGTGGGTTCCAGCCCCACATCAGACTCTGTGCTGACAGCTCAGAGCCTGGAGCCTGCTTCAGATTCTGGGTCTCCCTCTCGCTCTGCCCCTCCCCTGCTTGTGCTGTCTCTCTCTGTCTCTCAAAAATAAAAAACATTTACAAAAAAAAAAGAGTTGATGCTTAACCGACTGAGCCACCCAGATGCTCCACAAAAGATTTTAAACACATAAAAGTGGAGAGAAGAGAATATCTAAAGAACCCCGGAAGCCCACCCGTCACCCAACTTCAACCAATCTGGTTTCACCCTATTCTCTACCTGTGTGCAAATCCCGCACACATTCCAGCCCTAAATATTTCAGTACATCTCTCTAAAATACAAAGACGTACGCCCGGGTGGCTAAGTTAGTTCAGCGTCTGACTCTTGATTCTAGCTCAGTTCATGATCCCCTGGTCGTGGGATCGAGCCCTGTGTTCAGTCCTGAGTTGGGCTCTGCACTGGTGGGGTGGAGGCACTTGGGATTTTCTCTCTCTCCCTCTCTGTCTCTCCGACACTTCCTTGCTCACATGGGCGCACATGCACTCTGTCTCTCATAAAATAAAATAAAATAAAATAAAATAAAATAAAATAAAATAAATAATAAAATAAAATAAAACAAAACAAAGACTTATTTTGGTGACATAGCCTCGATACTATTACCATGCCTAAAGAAATGAGCAGTAATTCTTTACGGTTTTTTTTTGATGTTTTATTTTTATTTTTGAGAGAGAGACGTGTGAGCAGGGGAGGGTCAGAGAGAGAGGGGACACAGAATTCGAAGCAGGCTCCAGGCTCCGAGCTGTCAGCACAGAGCCCGACATGGGGCTTGAACCCACGAGCCGTGAGATCATGACCTGAGCTCAAGCTGGCCGCTTAACTGATTGAGCCCCCAGGCGCCCCGAGCAGTAATTCTTTAATATCTATTATCCAGGCACTGATTATCTTCACTTTTTCTAATGATTGTGTGAATCAGTATTTAAACCTTGTCCCCCTTGGCTCATGTGTCTCCACAGTCCCTATAGATTCTTCTTTCAACTCTTATTTTTATTGTGTCCCCTCCCTTTTTTTTTTTTAAATAGGTCATTTGTATTGTAGTCTCTCCATCTGAATTTTTGCTGATGGCATCCCTCTGATCCCTTCCTTTTCGCTTTTTAAAAACTTGAGATAGGGGCGCCTGGGTGGCTCAGTCGGTTAAGCCTCCGACCTCAGTTCAGGTCGGATCTCACGTTGGTGGGTTCGAGCCCAGGCTCTGTGCTGACAGCTAGCTCAGAGCCTGGAGCCTGCTTCCGGTTCTGTGTCTCCCTCTCTCTCTGCCCCTCCCCATCTCATGCTCTGTCTCTCTCTGTATCAAAAATAAATAAAACATTTTAAAAAACTATTAAAAACATTTAAAAAATAAAAAATAAAAACTTGAGATAAAGTCCACGTAACCTAAAACTCTCCATTTCAAGCATTTAAAAATGTACATCCAGTGGTTTTGAGTACGTGCGCAAGGTTGTGCAAACATCACCAGACTCTAAATCGGAATTTTTTTCACCGCTCCAGAAAGAAACCCTGGACCCATGAAGCAGTTTCTCCCCGTTTCCCCTTCCTTCCCTGGTCCCCAGCAGCCACCAATCTGCTTCTTGTCTCTAGGGACCTATGGTGTCATTTAACATTTCCCTTTGTCCCGTGCATTTCCTATAAATGAATAGATCGGGAGGTCGATCAGATTCAGGACGGAGCTCCTTGGAGGCGATGTGCGCATGTGCGGGGAGGCAGGCGGTGTGTGTCTCATTTGTGGCTGTTGCAAAGTATCCCCTAGATTCACTGTCCACGAGGGTTACAGAACGGTGGTGTTCAAAACCTAGCCCCCCCCCCCGCTTGTTTCTAGATTACACCTGTAAGAGAAGTTTCCCTTCGTCCATGCAGTTACCCTGAGACACGAATTGTACTGGCCAGCGTCAAGGTTTAATTCTTGGCTTGTCCACTTCCGAATTTCATAATTTTTGAGATTTTGAGTTGGTTCCCAAGAAGCGTTCAGGGACTGATTCAGTGTTTCGGTTTTTATTTTATTTTATTTTATTTTATTTTATTTTATTTTATTTTATTTTATTTTTACTTAAGACACATGGACTTAGCTCCTTTGTTGGGGACATGCTTTCATCCACTGTGCCCCATGGGAGTGGACTTGAGTGGGAGGTATATATATCTGAGACTGAGTCTTGGCCAGTGTATCTAGGAGTTAAATTGTACATGGGGTGGGGGAGGGGAAAAATGAGTAGATGCACTGGGGACCATGGGGCATAGGTTTCTCAGTCAGAGGAGGAAGTTAGAAATACGTGACGTGTCTAGGCTAAAGTTCGGTGTTAGATTAGAATTAGAGGTATTGGTGTGCACTCGTGGTTTTAATGATGGATGGATGGATGGATGGATGGATAGATAGATGATAGACAGGTAGATAAGTGTCTATGTATAGACACATACACACATGTGTATTACAATGAGAAAAGTAAGAATTGATGCCACGGTATCAGTTAACACACCTAGCAACTAGGTCTTGGTCTTTAAACGTCATTCCCCATTAAAACCAGGGCTCCTTGGAGAAATGGTTGCTTCCAGAGCTGGGGAAGGTAAAAATAACAAGAAAAAGTCACCTTGGAACATTTTATTGAGCCAGTACGTAAGCAAGTGCTCAAAGACAGAGGTAGAAAAATGATCATTTGGCAACTGTAATCTGATTTTTTATTTTTTTGAATGTTTTATTTATTTTTGATACAGAGAGAGACAGAGCATGAGAGGGGGAGGGTCAGAGAGAGAAGGAGACATAGAACCAGAAGCAGGCTCCAGGCTCTGAGCTAGCTGTCAGCACAGAGCCTGACACGGGGCTCGAACCCACAAATGTGAGATCTGACCTGAGCCGAAGCCGGAGGCTTAACCGACTGAGCCACCCAGGCGCCCCCATAATCTGATTTTTTAAAAGGCGAACACCTCCGTGCCACTCCCTTCTTACTGCCTTGATTGAGGATGTGATGCCCGGAACAGCAGCAGTCATCTCCCTACCGTGAGAAAATGACCAAAAGACTCTCAGAGTCACTGACCAAGCCAATGCCAGCACCCATCCGCCTCCAGAATTCTTGGAAGTAAAAACGAAACCTTCTGTATCTAAAGTAACAACACTGACAACATTAAAAAAAATTGGTGTGCCATCAATGGATAATGAATCTAGTGGGTGAAAGTTTGTTGAAGGGCCAGATACTTAGTTAATTTCAAAGCCTCCCCCCGCCCCCCCAGTACTATTGACAAGTGCAACGTTCTATGTCCTGCTGGAGACCCGGCAGACATCTTTTTAAACAGGCTAGCGTAATCAGAAGTGGAAGAAATCAACATTCGATGAGAACCCTTTACCACTTCTGCTGTTCCTGTTCTCAATGCATAAATCATGACAAGACATGAGGCAAACACAAACTGAGGAACTTGCTACAAAATAACTAGTTCATACTCTCCAAAAGTATCAAGGTCATGAAAGACAAAGATTGGAGGATTGTTACAGAATGAAGGACACTAGAATTAGAAAAATACAGTGTATGATCTGGAATGGATGCTGCAGCTTTTTTTTGTTTGTTTGTTTGTTTGTTTTAATGGAGCCAAGAAAGCCTTTATTGGGATCTGAGGTTCCGTGACTGGGGGTGTGGGGAGTCAGGGAAGTCGCTGGATGCTGCAGCTTTAAAGGACTTTATTGGAAGGGTGCCTGGGTGTCTCAGTCAATTAAGCATCCTACTGTTGGTTTTGGCTCAGGTCATGATCCCAGGGTGGCAGGCTCGAACCCTGTTTTAGGCTGCATTGAATGTGGTGCTTGCTTAAGATTCTCTTTCCCCCTTTCTCTCATAAACAAACAAACAAACAAACAAATAAAGGACTTTATTGGAAACTTTGAATGGGATTTGGGAATTACATGGTACTATTGGATCAGTATTAACGTCCTGATTTTGAAAGTGGTACTGTGTTTATATTGAAGAGTGTGCTTATACTTTCAAAATATATGGGGTGCCTGGGTGGCTCAGTCAGTTAAGCGTCCAGCTTCGGCTCAGGTCATGATCTCACAGTTCGTGGGTTTGAGCCCCGCATTGGGCTCTGTGCTGAAAGCAGCTCTGAGCCTGGAGTCTGTCTTTGGATTCTGTTATCTCCCTCTCTCTCTGACCCTCCCCTGCTTGTGCTTTCTCTCTCTATCCCTCAAAAATAAATTAAAAAAACATAAAAAATAAAAAAAAAGAAATATATACTGAAGGGGTGCCTGGCTGGCTCAGTCCATAGAGCACGAGACTGTCAATCTAGGGGTCATGAGTTTAAGCCCCACATTGGTGTAGAGATTACTAAAATAATTAATTAATTACTTAATTAATTAAATAAATAAAATAAACAAGGAAAAGAAAACATTTTTAAAAATAAAGGATTCAGAAATATTAACAACTGGGGAATCTGGGCAAGTATTTGTAGGAGCTCTTTAATTTTTACTTCTGCCACTTTTTTGTAAATTTGACTTTTTAAAAAGTAAACTCTGTGCCCAACGTAGGGCTTGAACTCATAACCCCAAGATCAAGAGCCACATGCCCTACAGACTGAGCCAGCAAGGTGCCCCAACATTATTTTAAGGTAAGAATTTTGAAAACCCCAGTGAATGGATTTAAACATTTGACATGTTTCGGTCCACTGCAATCATTCCCCTTGTTACACGGCAAATAATCTTGTTTGTGGCCAGTGTGGCTTCTTAGCTGGGTCCCACTGACACCACACTAGGTAATGGCTTTGTTAATGCCTGTGCCACGTTCATCTTGTACGTTTCCTGCCCTAGACCCAGACTCAGATATATGCCTAAGGCTCGCTGGTTCATTCAACTGGAAATGTTACTTAGAGCCCATGATCTGGACTTAAGGAGTGCTCATTGCAACAAAGTCAGTCTTTGTTTCAGACCTTTTCAGTGGACAGAGCTAGGACATGTATTTTTTTTAATGTTATTTATTAATTTTGAGAGAGAGAGCGAAAGAGAAAGAACATGTAAGCAGGGGTAAGGCAGAGAGAGAGAAGCCCCAGCAGGCTCCGGGCTATCAGTGCAGAGCCCCGGCTCCATCTCATGAACTGTGAGATCATGATCTGAGCTGGAATCAAGAGCAAGGCGTTCAACCGCCCAAGGAAATGTTCGCTTTGTATATAGATAAACTATATCACAACACTCCCTATTCAAATTCAAGACTACAGGGTTTTTAGTAACGTAATCAACTTTCTATTCCCTACTTCCTTCACTCCCTCTGAAAATTCCAGTCCTTGATCTCAGTGTAAGTACTCCTTTGCTCTTGCTTTATCCCATACTAAATATGCAGCAGGCTCAGAATAACAATGGAAACATCACCATCAACAATACAGTAGTGGTATGCAACGGTATGGAACGGTATGTAAAGGTATGTAACGGTATGTAACGTCAAGCTGTCCTGATTTAAGGTCAGTAGGAGTTCATCTCAGTGTTGTTTTGTACCAACTGGATTCAGAGGTTCCTTTGCTTTATTTTTGTTTTTAGGGCTATCTTTATGCTTGAAATTTTGTTTTATAATTATATGAAATATTTACATGGCTGTAAAACCAAATATATAAAACAAGTATTTTTTAAGAGTCTAAACTTGTATCTCCGCCCCCTTCCTCCTACCTCTTCCCTCTAACCTTTTAAACAATGTTACAATATATCTTTTCACTTTTGAAAAATAAAGCTGGTACAACACAGCAGCATGGAACCGAGGTAATTGAACTGGCCTGTGTGTTCCACAAAGGTAGGTCGGGGAGGGAGGAAGGGAGTACTGAGGCAATTCTCCATCCTACGTCAGCTCTTTGCATGTACTTGAACTCTGCCTGGGATGATTCTTCCCTCTTTTTTCCTAGTTCACCTACATTTTAGTTTTCAGTTTCGTTGCTTCTTTTTCAAGGAAATATTTTTAGACTTTCCAAATTATTCCATGATATGCCCCCCACTTGAGATAATTTATACTTTTTGTAATTAATAATTAACTACTCAACTCGTTGTTCAGTTCCCTGGATTAAGGTCCGTGAAGGCCACAGTATTTGTCTTACTCAACCTTGTGTCCCCAGCGCCAAGGACATTGCCTGACACATAATAGGCCCTCTAATTGATGTTTATTGCATCCCGTGAATGAACCTATTGCACGAGTGAATGAATAAGTGAATGATGAGTAAATGACCTTGGCTTTAGGCTCTTCCACGGCCCCCTAACCTCTCTAGGCTGTTTTCCCTCTGTAAAGTGTGATCATACTGTTCCTCACTTTCTCTCTCGGGATTAATGAGAAGCATAAGGGAGGTGATGAACACTTAAAAATCCCTTTGCTATGAGTCACGTTCATTTCTGTAACGGTTTTACTTATTAACTGGCACTGGTCGACGGCAGGGGGCGCCATCAACCCCTCGTGCCCCCTGCCGGGATGGGGCGGGGTCAAGGCTGGGGTGGAGCCGCGGCTGTGGGCGGAGCTACCACGCGGCAGGGGCGGAGCCAGCAGCCGCGGCGCAGCAGGGCCTGTGCGGCCCAGGACGTCCCCGTCGCCTCCGGCCCCGCCTTCTAGGGCGGGATGTGCGCGGCGATTGGCTAATGCGAGCGAGAGGCGGTAGCCATTGGTCCGCCGCACCGTCGGCTCGGCGGGCGGTGTCCGGACGCAGGTGCCGGCCGGAGCGGAGCTGGCGGCGCTGTGGGGACCGGCCGGGCCGGGACCCGGGCCGTGGCTAACGAAGGGGCCTGCGCGGCCGCCCGGCCCGGCCGCGGATCAGGTAGGCACGGGCGGACGCGTGGGACCGGGGGGGGGCGCGGGTCCGCGCGCTGGCCCCGAGTCCGAGGCCCGAGCCTGGCTCCCGAGCGGGATGATCGGGTTCAGACCCTCGGCCTCAGCCTTCCCTGAAACGAGGGGATCGCAATTCTCGTCTCGAGGTCGGCGTGAGGTCCCCGGGGCCGGGCACACAGTAGGTGCCTCTCCGCACCTCGGTTTCCCCGTCTGTGAAACCGGGTCATCCCAGCTCCAACCTAATGGGGGCTTGTTGGGAGAATTCATTAGGTGGTGGATGAGGAAAGAGCCCTGCGCACAGTAGGTGGTCACTAAGTGCCTTACCCAACCTTTTTTTCCGGGGGCCTCTGCCTGGAAAATAGTAAATATTGTAATGACCCAGGCACTGTATACAAAGGACTTGCTGAGCAGAGTCCCTGGCTGTTAGTGGGTTGCTCAAAACAGGGTAGTCAGAATTTGTATGATTAGCTCATATGATCCTCTAGGGACCGTAAGAGGTGGAAGTACTAGGAATGTTCCCTGTTATACAGATGAAGAAATTGAGGCTCAGAGAAGGCAAGTCTCTTCCCTTGGGGCCGTACAGCAAATGAGGGCAGGGCTGGAGTAAACCTGGCCTCCGATGCAGGGCCACACAAGGCCTGAAGGACACACAGCAGCCTCTCTGGGTTGAATGAGGAGGACTGGATGCATGTCACAGGCTCCACATCTCTCCTAAAAATAACAGCATCTCCTGAGCCCTTACTGGGTGCCAGCCCTGACTGTGCCTTGTCTCATCCAGCCCTCTAACGACAGCTCTGTAAGTGGATGGCAGTAATCGTAAGAGCTCGTATGTATTTACCGACTTCTTAAGAATTATGGGTGTAGGACCTTGGGTATGCCCCCCATTTTACAGATGAGAAAACTGAGGCCCAGAGAGGGAAGCAGTTTGCCCGAGTTGATATTGTAGGGAGGTAGGGCCCTCTGATTCCTCTTCCTTTAGTTTCTTGCTCTCAAGAAAAGAAGGCTGGGCAGGCTGGAGTGCCCAGCGCCACCCCAGATGGGCCTAGATGCTTCACTGGAGGAAGCGAGCCTGGGGGCTCCTTCTCCAGATGTCTCTCAGCAGACATAGTCCACCAGCTCCTTCAGTTTATTTGAAAGAAGTGAAGGATGAGGCCCAGAGAGGCAAAGTGGCTTGTCTCCGGACACACAGCATCAGTGATGGAATCCAGACTTCAAAGACTCCAGGTCTTTTGAACCCCAGACCCACTCACTGGATTAAATTCGAATCTTGGTACTATCCCTTCTTAGCTGTGTGACCTTGGGCAACTAGCTGGCCCTCTCTGAGCCTCAGTCTCCTCACTTGTCAGATGCCGGGTAATTATTAGACTCGGGTTGTGTGTTTGTTGGGAAGACTCAGTGAAATCTGTCCCCCGCCCCCACCCCAGGCCCTGGCTGAGAAATTAATGCGGCAACTTTGTGCCAGACCCAGGACAGGCACTGGGGATGGTGGAGCGTTTGTCCAGCTGGGTCCCCCCCTTCCCAGAACTCACTGAAAGACGGAAGGCAGATGTGGGTACTAGGTAGATGGGGAAATGACCCTTCAGAGAGGGGCCCATTCCATGAGCGTGATAATGTGGACGCCAGGGGCCCTCAGGCCAGGGAGTTCGGGGAAGGCCTCTCTGGGGAGGTAAACTTTGAAGGGGACGCTTAACAGCAACGGCTTGGAGTTGAGTGAGCGTCTCAGTCCCCGTGTGTGGCAGGCCCTCCACGAACTGTAGCTGGTGTCGGCATTTGGGAACTTAACCTCCGGGAGCCGTGCTGGAATGTCAAGGCCGATGCTTGGAGGGGGCTGGCTGGACGGATCTGTCTGCACGCGTTCTCTTGGACAGCCCAGCGGCTCCCCTGTTGACCTCTGAGCTGGAAGCTGTGGTTGTAGGCACCCCGGGTGGGGGGGGGGGCAGGAGCACACACAACATGACTGGCGCCGCTGCCCTGAGGATGCTATCTCAGTCATGCAGCCTTCCTCCGGCTCCTCCTGCTTCTGGGCTGATACTTGCTTATCTGGCCGGCCATGGCCCCAGCGTGGAGGCCCAGGAGGGCACCGTGGGCGAGGAGGGCTTCTGGCGGAGCTCTTCAGAGGGTGTCGACGCATTGGCAGATGGCCTGGGTGCAAAAGTTCGTCAGTCACCTCCTCTGCCGATCCCCTTCTCTCTTGGGTCCCAGATTGGGCCCCAGCACCGGGGTGGGATGGGGAGAGGCGCCCCCTGGAGTGTTTCTGGCGTCCTGGAGACAGAGGCCTGAGGATAAGACAAGTTCAGCACAGGGACCCTTCACGCCAGAGTTCCTCTATTGTGTCTGTTACTACCAGGAAATTCTCAAGGGAAACACACCAAGTCTCTGCCAGCTCCTGGGATGGGGCTGGAGGTTGCCATTGCCAAGGGTTCCTTTTGGCAAACTGGCAAACCAGGAGCCGAGGGCGGGTGGTGGGGTATTGCCGAAGCCACCTGCCCAGAGCAGACTTCAAATTGCCGTCTGTGGCTCCTACCATCTCCCACTGCTTGTCCTTGAGGACACAGGCGTGGCTCCCAGCTGCCCTGGTGGGAATGGAGGCAGCTCTATCCCCCCCCCCCCCCACCGCAGCCTGGGGCCCTTTCCCGATGGCCTGAGGCATCAAGCAGGTGCTGTATGGTGCACCACCTTGGTCTGTTGGGCCCGGTTTCTTTGAGTTGAGCCCAACTCGAAGGTGGGCTCATATGTTCTGAGCCGAGCCCCAGAAATCCAGTCCATGGAGGACAAGTGTGTACGTGATTTGTGGCCATGGTTCCCGGCCGAGGTGGCACCAAGCATGGAGCCTGCCACACAGTAGGCCCTCAGTAACTGTGAGGTGCTGTTACCATGTCTAGAGGGGTGATTGGCCTTGAGGGCTGGACCCCTGACTTTTCACAGGAGAGTTAGAGATAATATAACTGAGCACCTACTGTGCGCCAGGCCTGGGGTGAGGTGCATGTGGCCTCTCCTTAAATCCTCCCAGCCCCCCCCCCACAGAGTCCCATTTTACAGATTGGGCAACTAAGGCTCAGAAAGCTGGACTCAAACCCCCCTCTGTGTTTGGCTCGAAAACCTTTCCCCTTAACCTCCCTGCTGGGCCTCTCCCCAGGCTCCTGGGACCATGGGCCTTGGGCCCTGAGGACGCAGGGCTCCCTGTGGCCATGACGACTGGTGATTGCTGTCACCTCCCTGGCTCCCTGTGCGACTGCTCCGGCAGCCCTGCCTTCTCCAAGGTCGTGGAGGCCACTGGCCTCGGGCCACCTCAGTATGTGGCTCAGGTGACTTCAAGGGACGGCCGGCTCCTCTCGACTGTGATCCGAGCCTTGGACACATCAAGGTGAGTGGTGACTGAGCAGGTGTCTTTGCCCAGGCTCAGAATCATCTAGAGGGACCAGGTGGGCAAATACACCAGAGACCGGGGCCCTGATCATCATCGCCATGTGGAAACAGAGGCCCAGGCTGGCCAGGTGTGTTTCTTCAGGAAAAGCGGAAATTCCAGATGTCAGCTGAAGTCTGCAGATCAGACGTTGGCAAGTAGCTCATTTTGGAGTGGCATTAAACAGAAGTGGTTAGGGGCGCCTGGGGGCTTAGTTGGTTAAGCGTCCAACTTTGGCTCAGGTCATGATCTCACGGTTCGTGGGTTCGAGCCCCGCGTTGGGCTCTGTGCTGATGGCTCAGAGCCTGGAGCCTGCTTCCGATTCTGTCTCCCTCTTTCTCTGTCCTTCCTCTGCTCATACTGTGTCTCTCTCTGTCTCTCAAAAAATGAATAAATGTTAAAAAATTGTTTTAAACAGAAGTGGTTAGCAGGGCAGGCTGGGCTCAAATCCTGCCCGGCAGCATCTCCCCTTCTGGGACGCGGGACACGTCACTCTACCCTCGGCTCTCTGAGATGGGGACACCTTTCCCGTGGCCATGGTTTACATGAAGCGTCTGCCCTTGGGTCTGCCACCATGCACGTATTCAATAAAAGGACTTAAGACTCGGGCCGGCTTCTGAGACCCTTGGGTGAGCTGAGCCCTGCCTGGTTTGCCGATTCGCCATCATTTCCAAGGACAAGAGTTTGAAGTAAACCCCACACAAATTCAAATCCATCTAACTTAATTTGATCAATTTATTCATTCATGTATTTATTTTAAAAGGAGATAGAAGTTTACTGAGTATGCCACAAGGGAGCGGCAGGCAGGAGAGCAAAGGACAGAATGCCTGCCTCCAATCCGTTGTAACTCATTAAAAATGTTTTAGTGTTTCTTTATTTTTGAGAGAGACAGAGACAGAGCATGAGTGGAGAAGGGACAGAGAGAGGGGGACAGACAGAATGTGAAGCAGGCTCCACGCAGGGCTCAAACTCATGACCCACAAGATCATGACCTGAGCTGAAGTTGGATGCTTAACCGACTGAGCCCCCCAGGTGCCCCCATTTTAACTTATTTAGATTGAAACCAGCTGAGTGGTTGGCTAAGGGAACAAGAGTCTAAATGACATCTTCTACTTTTAGTGCTTCAGGTTTTATGTGTTTTCATCATGTTTATCTAATTCCTCTGGGTGTGCGCTAGAAGTCCAGTGCGCTATCCATTGCGCCCCGGAGCCTGCACATCATGTTTATTTAATAAGGTTTAACTCATATGCGTTTTCCAGTCTTTTTTTTTAATTTTTATTTATTTATTATATAGTTTATTACCAAGTTGGTTTCCATATAACACCCAGTGCTCTTCCCCACAAGTGCCCCTCTCCATGACCATCACCCCCCCCTCCAGTCTTTTTAGAAGTGTATTTATTCATTTTGAGAGAGTAGAGAGAGGGGCAGAGAGAGGGCGAGAGAGAATCCCAAGCAGGCTCTGCTCTGTCAGTGCAGCGCTTACTTGGGGCTTGATCTCAGGATCTGTTAGATCTTGAGCCGAAATCAAGATTTGGATGCTTAACTGAGTCACTCAGGTGCCTCTCCAGTTTTTTATATCATGGTAAAATATATATAACATTAAATATGCCATTGTAATAATTTTTTATTTTATATTATTATTTTTTTAACTTTTTTGTTGTTTTAATTTTATTTATTTATTTTTATGTTTTTATGGGTTTTTTTTTATTTTTGAGAGACAGACAGATAGTGCACGAGCAGCGGAGGGGCAGAGAGAGAGAGGGAGACACAGAATCCCAGGCAGGCTCCAGGCTCTGAGCTGTCCACACAGAGCCCGACGCGGGGCTCAAACCCATGAACCGTGAGATCATGACCTGAGCCGAAATCAAGAGTCAGACGCTCTACTGACTGAGCCACCCAGGTGCCCCGCCTTGAAACACTTAACAAAAAATTTTTTTCTTAATGTTTATTTATTTTTGAGAGAGACAGTGTGAGCAGGGGAGGGGCAGAGATAGGAAGACACAGAATCCAAAGCAGGCTCCAGGCTCTGAGCTGTCAGCACAGAGCCCGACCCGGGGCCTGAACCCACGAAGCGCAAGATCATGACCCAAGCCGAAGCCAGACGCTTAACTGACTGAGCCCCCCGGGCGCCCCAGAAACAGGTTTTAAGTGTACAGTTAGTGGGTGGTGTTAGGCCCACTCACTGTGGTACAGCCGTCCCCACCATCCATCTCCAGAACTTTCTCATCTTCCGCGACTGAACCTCTGGCCCCGTGAAAACCTGACTGGCACCTGCCATCTGCTTTCTCTGTGAATTGGACTCCTCCGGGATGCTCATCTAAATGCATTCGCACAGTGCTCGTTTTCCCGTGACCGGCCCGTTTCCCTGAACCTAACGTCTTCAGTACTCATCCCTGGTGTCGGTGCGGCAGAATTAATTCACGAGTCACTCGTTCAAACCTGAAAAGAAGCAGACAGAAGCCTCACAGTGCTTGGGGAGGGGGAAGCTCGCTGCCACTCACCGTCCAAGTCTCTGCCTGGCGTCACCTTCCACAGGAAGCCTCACCTGAGCCCAGATGATATGGAGAGTCGTGGGCTTCCTCCAGGGGGTTGGTTTTTATATCTGTACCTCCCTGCGCCCCCGTGAAGGCAGGACAGAGTCCGTGCTGGTCAAGCCAGGCTGGGGACGAGGGGACCTTTGGTAGGGTAAGGGGCCTGGGAAAAGGCTGACCAAAGCTGGGGTCTCCATCCATGGGGCTTTTGGGGGGCACAGAGTGAGCTGACCCTACCTCAGCCCACCCTCCCTCCTGACACCTGGGAAAACTGAGGTCCAGAGGGACGGGGCCACCTGCCAGTGTCGCCGAGTGTTGCCGAGGCCTGAACCCAGGGCTCCTGCTTGGGTTGGGGGAGCAGGTGAAGCAGCTCATTCAGCCCCGCCAGCCAATCGGGGGCTCCTCCTAGGGGGGGCGAGCAGCCGGGAGCAGAGTTCCTCTGTGACCCCGCTAGTGGCCAGGAGACCCCTTGACCCTCTTAACCTGCCCCTTGGCCTCTCTGCTCATGGCTTCTTCCCTCTGATTTTTTTGTTTGTTTGTGTTTTACTTTTTTTTTTAAAGTCATCTCCACACCCAGCAGGGGCTTGAATGACGACCCTGAGATCAAGGGTGGTGCGCATGCTCCACCGACTGAGCCAGCCGGGCACCCCTCCCCCTCTGACTTTTGATACATCTCAGCCCAAGGTTGAAGACCAGGGCAGAGCCACCTTCCCAGGGAGGAAGGAGGCTGCTGTTTGTCTAAAGGGCTTTTATCATCCTGAGCCTCTGGCCCTCTGCCCACCAATCTGTGAGCAGGCCCTTCTCGAAGCTTCCCAGAGCATTTCCCTGGCCCTTCCTCCCGACCTCCCCCTGCGGTCTCTTCCACGTGGCTTCTGCCTGCTCCCCTGCTCTTTCTCTCCCTTGTCTTGCTCTTGGTGTGCGCTCTGGGCGGCCCCACCGCGGCTCCCCCGCTCTCTCAGCCCCTCCCTCCTCACGCGGCTCCTTGTGTGCTTTTCCTGCCAGTTTTACGAGCGAGGCCTGTTTCTCTTGCTCGGCCACTTGGAACAGGCAGCATAGCCGAGCTGCCCGGGGTGCACGGGCCCTGGAGCAAGGCGGCCTGGGTCCAAACCCCCGCTTCACAGGCTGCCAGCTGTGTGAGCTCGCCCCTCGGTGCCTCAGTTTCCCCTTCTGTGAGCACCTTGCTCGCGGGCTCCCTGTGAGACTGGCAGCTTGGCCCACCTCACAGTCCGTAATAAGCCCTCCGGGAGAAGTCAGCTCTCGCTTTGTTCTGTTTTCTGCAAACTGGCGCTTCCGAAATCGGGTTCCCCGGCACAACCCCCCAGCTTGAGGCTCTGCCTCAAGGTTCCCGTCCCATCCACTTCCTGGAGTTGGTCTCCGGAGCAGGGATTCGTTTTCCTGTTAACTCTGGGCGAGGCGGGTGCGGGGGTCAGGGTGGAGGCCGGCAAGGCCTTTGATGTCGTCGGGAAGGTGGCCGCCGGGCACAGGCCTGGCGAGAGGGCAGCCGTGAGGGTCTGCTCAGGGTTTCGGCCTCAGAGCGGCCCCTGCAGCAGGAGATGCCGAGGAAAGGAGAGAAAACGGTTTCTGAGGGGAGACTGGTGTCATCTGGAAAGCGGTCCGCGTGCTCCGCCTCCTTCGAGTGTCCCTGCAGCCCTCTCTCTCTCTCAGCAGAAATGTCTGGAAAACAATGACTCATGTGCTGGACAACCTCCGCCCACCGAGGCCACACCCCCAGTCCTGAGCTGCCCCAGGAAGGCCCCAGGATCCCCAGAGCCCAGGCTGGGGCGTCCCGTGGACACACACATTATGTCCATCTGCCGGGCCTGGGATGCAGGGGCGGGGAAACTGCTCTCCCTGGACGCACAGACCTTCAGGCGTGGCGAGATCCAGGGCCTCTGACGGTGTCTTTGAGAGAGCAGGGCCCCTCCTGCGGCCTGGCATCATTCACACACTCCGCGTGGAGACCAGACTGCTGCCAGCCGCTCCAGGCTTGGATCAGCCTTGCTGCCTATAGTTCAGAGCTTAGGGGCGGGGGAAAAAAAGAATTTCAGGAATTAATTCCCAGTGACTCTGATAGCCTCACACATGCCATTCCCTGAATCAGCCCCAACAACCAGGGGTATGTGGTGTTCTCCCCGGGCAGGCCTGAGGTCATCAGGGCTGTTGTCCGCTCTGTTCTAGTCCTGGAGGACCGAGGGTCGAGAGTGGGTTTGGTTGCTCGGGACAATTAGGAGAGACTGGCAGGGAAAGGAGGCTGGGTGGGCAGGAACAAGAGGTGCTCCCTTTGGGCCTAAAAACGTGCCACGGGAACCCGGGGGAGGGAGCACGTTGCTACGCCTCTGGGAAATGGGGAAGCCTTCACAACAGAAAGGCATTCGGAGCTGGGCGTTGAGGGATGAGTAGGAGTTTGCCAAGCGGCAACGCTGAGCTTGTGCTCCAGTGGGTAGGGATGCCGCGTAGGCAGGAAGCTTTTGCTCATGTGCCTCGTCTCCGTGTCTAGTGATGGTCCCTTCTGCCGGATCTGTCACGAGGGAGCGAATGGGGAGAGCTTGCTGTCTCCCTGCGGCTGCACCGGCACGCTGGGCGCCGTGCACAAGAGCTGTCTGGAGAAGTGGCTTTCCTCGTCCAACACCAGCTACTGCGAGCTGTGCCACACGGAGTTTGCAGTGGAGAAGCGGCCCCGGCCCCTCACAGAGGTATGCTTGTGAGCCTGGGGCGGGCGTGGCCAGAGGGAAGGCAGGAACCGCATGGGAGGATCCTTCTCTGTGGGATGGGCCTCCCTTCTTCCCCCCACAGCGGATTCAGCTGAAGGGGGTGGGGAACCAGGCCTGAAGTGCCAGACTTGACAGACCCTGTGACCCCCATCCCTCCTCATTTGGTCATCCCTGAAGCTGAGACCTGAAGAATGAGGAGCCAGCAATGCCAAGGGACCTGGCCTGGGGAAGGGCAGTCCCGGCAGCAGGCACAGCAGGTGCAAAGGCCCTGAGGCCAGGATGAGTTTGGTGTTCGTGAGGAAGCCTGGGTGGCTGGAGTGAAGCGAATTCCAGGAGGAGGAGAGTGACCTGGAAGGAGGTGGTGGCAGCCACCCCGGGCTTAGTGGGCTGTGCCCAGGAGCTTAGACTTTAGCGTGAGTGTCATGGGTCGGGATGGAGGGGAGCAATGTCGGGCGTAGTGGCTGTTCCCTCGAGCTGCTGGACGCACAGATGTCCTGGGGGCTCCTTGGGGCCTGCTGGATGCACGGATGCCGTCAGGGCTTCTCTGGGCCTGGCTTGGAAGGAGGCAGCAAAGCGCTGCAGACTGATGTCTCTGGGTGCCTTCGAAAGCCCCTGACCCCACCTGGGGCCGGGGCTCTTAGGAGAACACTAGCGGGGGAGGCAGCCCCTGACGGCCCCCCTCCCCCTTGCTCTTGTGCTCCAGCCATGTAGGCCTCCCCGCCAGCTGTGCCTGGTCCGGGTCCCATGCCCCCACATCAGGGCCTCTGCATTAGCTGTCCTGCAGCCTGGGGCCCCACCTCCCCCACATCTGCTCATTCGGTCCAGCTCACTGTCGCCTCCTCAGCAAGGTCATCCCCTCCCTGACCATCCACCCCATTTCATAGCTCCCTCACCGGCCCAGAAGCTCTGGGCGGGTGGGGACCTTCCTGTTCCCTCCACCAGAATCTCCACGAGTGAAGCCCATTTCTCTTGCCCCTTCCCCTGGGGCGGGCAATGTAGCATAGAGGCCAAGCGCACGCAGGACAGGGCAGGACTCCCTGGGATCCAGGTCTGACTTCATGGATGACTAGCCGTGTGAGTTTGCCCGGATGAGGCAGGCCCCCTGTGACCTCAGTCTCCCCGTCTGTACAGTGTACGCAGGATCAGTAAGTATATGGAGGAAGGAAAGGTCAGAGGGAGGCTCCAGGCAGGAGGCTGGTCCCGCAGGGCCCACCGATCAAGATGGTCCTGCGCCCCATCCCCAGGCCGGGGCAGGCGGGGTGCCACGTGTAGCCCGCCTCAGCAGCTCCTCCCCCCACCCCCGCAGTGGCTGAAGGACCCAGGGCCTCGGACAGAGAAGCGGACGCTGTGCTGTGACATGGTTTGCTTCCTGTTCATCACGCCGCTGGCCGCCATCTCGGGCTGGCTGTGCCTGCGCGGGGCCCAGGACCACCTCCGGCTCCACAGCCGGCTCGAGGCCGTGGGGCTCATCGCGCTCACCATTGCCCTGTTCACCATCTACGTCCTCTGGACGCTGGTGAGTGGCTGCCAGCCGGAGCGCAGGCATGTGGGGGTCTCAGCCTCAGAGCAGTCAGGCCAGGGGTGCGGTCAGTGGCTTGGGGGCCTCCCTACCTCCTCCTGCCCCTGCCACTGCCCCTGGTGGGATCGATTCCCAGCATCTCGTGGAGCTCCAGATTCTGAGCCCCGCCAAGGTCTGGGGAAGCCACGAGTCCAGTGAGAGCCTCCACCCCAAGGAGATGAAGGCACCCGATCGGCTGCGTTGGGTGTCAGCCCCACCACCCACGAGCCCAGCGAGACTGGCTGGGGTGAGGGGAGGGGGAGGCCGGGAGGGGGAGAGGAAGAGCAGGAGAATGAGAGACAGACAGAACAGGTTTCAGAGAGCCATTAGGACCCTCGCTCAGAAGAGGACGCCAGGTTCCCCCTTAGTATGACCGCTGGTGTCCGCGGTGGGGCGTTCCCTACGCAAACAGTACGTTCCAAGACATCCATTAGCATTTTTTAAAAATACAAATAGTATGAAACCCTGGGTATTGCTCTGCAGTCTGCTTGTTTTCACTTTGCTAATGTCCTTTAAAAAAAAAGGCAGCCACCCAACAGGGATTCATGGTCTGGATGTACCATATTTATTGAACTAATCTCTTTTGATGGACTCTGGGATTCTTTCCAATCTGGTTTTTTTTTTCCCCCTTCTTTCCTTCTGTCCTTCCATCTTTCTTTTTTTTTTTCTTTTCTTTTTTTGCTGTTACAAACAGTGTTGCCTTGGGCACCTCATGTGCAGATGCTTCTTGGAACTTGCTTGGTCGAAGACTATTAACCCTTGACACTGATGTAAAAACTTTTATGGACTTTATTTATTTATTAGGGCAGCTTTAGGTTAACAGGAAAATTGAGCAGAAGATCTAGAGAGTTGTGTATCCTCAGACCCATACGTGCTTCCCTCGCTGTCAACATGGTACCAGAGAGGCCGTTTGTTACAAGAGATGAACCTACATTGACACATTGTTCTCATCCAGAGCTCACGATTTACCTGAGACTTCACACGCAGAGCTGTACATTCTGTGGGGTTTGGACAGATGTGTAGTGAAGGCCTCTATCACTATAGTGTATGTACAGTCATAACATACGGTAGTTATATACATCTAGCGTGTGTACAAAGTCATGTACAGTAGTTATATACGTCACGGCGTGTGTGCAGTCATCATATACAGTAGTTATGTATGTCATAGCGTGTGTACAGAGTAGTTACGGACGTCACGGCATGTGTGCAGAGCAGTTACGTGCGTCACGGCGTGTGTGCAGAGCAGTTACGTGGGTCACGGCGTGTGTGCGGAGCAGTTACGTGCGTCACGGCGTGTGTGCGGAGCAGTTACGGACATCACGGCGTGTGTGCAGAGCAGTTACGTGGGTCACGGCGTGTGTGCAAAGTACTTACAGACGTCACGGTGTGTGTGCGGAGCAGTTACGTGCGTCACGGTGTGTGTGCGGAGCAGTTACGTAGGTCACGGCGTGTGTGCGGAGCAGTTACGGACGTCACGGCGTGTGTGCGGAGCAGTTACGTGGGTCACGGCGTGTGTGCGGAG
>NC_043711.1:5041436-5087796 GCF_006229205.1 Suricata suricatta | reverse complement strand
GAGTACTTATGGACGTCACGGCGTGTGTGCGGAGCAGTTACGTAGGTCACGGCATGTGTGCAGAGCAGTTACGGACGTCACGGCGTGTGTGCGGAGCAGTTTCCACTGCTCTACAAATCCTCCACGCCCCACCTGTGCATCCCTCCCTTCCCTAAACTCCTTTTACTGTCTCGATTCTTCCTCCCCGAACATCATAGAGCCGGGATCCTACAGTGTGTAGCCCTTCCGACTGGTTCCTTTCACTTAGTAATATGCACTTAAGGTTCCTCAATGCCTTTTCATGGCTGGAGAGCTCATTTCTTGTTAGCGCTGAATAATATCCCTTGTCCGGATGCCCCCCAGTGTATCCGTCCACTCACTTACCAAGGACGTCTTGATGGCTTCCAAGTTTTGGCAACTATATGACCCAGTGACATTTAATCCCTTTGGAGAGACTGTACCACTTGGGTCCCATTCTGAAACAAGGAGCCCCTTGCTCCCTGCCGCAGAGCCTGCACTTTTGCAGGGTCCCGATTGCCGGTGAGGAGAGAAATGGGTGTATGTACACAGTCTGTGTGAGAAATACATGTGTCCCTGCTTCTGGAAGCATGAGCCCAGCCCTGGTTTGGGCCAAAGCATGTGCCCCAGGGGCTCAGTCTTCCTCCCTTGGGGGTGGGGACCCTCCAGCTGGCACTCCCAACCCCGGCCCCCCACTCCCCTGCAGGTCTCCTTCCGCTACCACTGTCAGCTGTACTCCGAGTGGAGAAGGACCAACCAGAAAGTTCGCCTGAAGATCCGGGATGTGGACGGCTCTGAGGCCACCCCGCACTCCTCGCTGGCAGCCGGACTCCTGAAGAAGGTGGCAGAGGAAACCCCTGTGTGAAGGCCGGGCCAATAGGGCCAGAGGCAGCTGGTGATGCTGCGGCATCCGGAAGGACGAAACTGCCCGACCCTTGCTGCCCGGCCACAATGCTTTTTAGGCCAGGAGCCACCAAGCAGAGCTGGTTCTGTGATCCCACCCGAAGATGTTTTCCAGCTGTTTTGCACACCGTCATACCCGGGGACAGATGGGTGTGGTCCCGGGCTTCGGACAGAGCAGGCACCCTGAACTCGTTCTGAGGTCCACCTTGTGGGCTGGCAGCCGCAGCCGTGGGTGAACCAGGACACCCATGGGGCTGGGAGGCTCCGCAAGCTTCTTGCACTTCTCTGCACTGGCAGGTTCGCTTTCCTGGCACCCTTGACCTTCTACAGTTGCACTGCATTTCCCAAACCCACCCTGACAGAATAAAAGGAGCCCTTGCTGGACAAAACGGACTTGTCAGTTACGTTTCTGAACCGTGGCCCAAAAGGGAGGCTCTTGGGACCCGAGGGGAGTAAGGGACCGCTCAGAGGTTCGAAGGAACAAAATGGAACCCCCAGCTGGTTTTGAGGGATCTGTTGTGCAACACTGGAAGAAGCCAAGCCCGAGTGTTCCAGGGAAGAGCAGGGAGCAGGATTATATAATAAACAACTTAAAATAAATAGATGTAAGAGGAACAGTTTCCACTTACTTTGCCTGTAGAGTAGACCACACATCTTAACAGATAAGACCCAGGCTCAGAGCCGAGAAGCCTTTGAGCCCCCTCCAGCTCTAGGAAGTAGAGTTAGGGCTGACCCCCGGTCCACACGACCCCCCCACCTTGTGCTGAGCTTTCTGCTTCCTGCTTCTGGGAGGACTCAGGAAAGGAAGCAGAATATGGTCCTGCTCGTAACAGGATCTACTTCTTGAGCTATTTCTGAGCTGCATACTTTTGAGGGTTCTCTGCATTGGGCCCTATTTATTCCTCAGAGCAGATCTGAAAGGTAGGATCTGGGGTTCCCTTAATTAATCCCATTTGCAGATGAGCACACAGAGGCTCAGAGCCGTGGGGTTCTCACCCAAGGTCACACATCCCTGACGGGCCAAAGCAGTGTCTGGTATGTCCTATTGTTTTCTTCAAGAATGCTCGTCTGGGTTGTGGCTCACCCAGAGACAGAGAAAAAGCCTTTCTGCCTTAGAGAATAGATGAAGCCGGCCTGGCCATGGGGCAAAGGTCTGGACACTGGCACCTGCGTGTCTTATGGGAGGAGCCCAATGGTAGATAAGCCATTCCTGGAGCCCTGGATTGAGGGGCGGAGGGGCAGGACGGAGGCAGCCGGAAAGGTAAGCGGGGCTCTCCAGGCTTCTGGTGGCCTGCAGCACAGGTCCTACCCAAGCGTCTCAGCTCGGCCGGTGCTCGGGGCCCTCTGCAGCCCTTTCCACAGGCCAGGCACCTGCCTCTCTCGGGGCATTGGAGAGTGCTGCGCCTGGGGCTGGTGCGGAGGCCCCAGGATGCGCCCTTATGCAGAGAGAAAGTCGTTTCCTTTGCAAATCTCTTCAAATCCTTTTTTTTTTAAGTTTACTTATTTTTTAATTTTAAAATCTTTATTCTTAAGAGAGAGAGAGAGAGCATGAGCATGGAAGGGGCAGAGAGAGAGGGAGACACAGAATCTGAAGCAGGCTCCAGGCTCTGAGCTGTCAGCACAGAGCCTGACATGGAGCTCGAACCCACAAACCATGAGATCATAACCTGAGCCAAGGCCCGATGCTCAACCGACTGAGCCACCCAGATGCCCCTTAAGTTTACTTATTTATTTTGAGAGAGAGAGGGAGAGGGGAAGGGAGAGAGAATTCCAAGCATGCTCCACACCCTCAGCATGGAGCCTTATGAGGGGCTCAAACCCAAGACCCGAGAGATCATGACCTGAGCTAAAATCAAGAGCCAGACCCCTAACTGACTGAGCCACCCCGGCGCCCCTCTTCTAACACTTAGATAAACGAGGAGAAGGTTGTAGTTTGATGGTAGGCGGTCTTTAATGACCCTCAACTCTAGCAAAAGAGAGAGCAAGCCTTCGGCTCAGAGCTGTTGGCAGGGAGCATGACTGAATTTCTAACAGCATCATCCTATTTTTCACATTACGCTATTTTAGCAACTTTTCAACATGTGCTGTGATGTAAAGCAGAGTTTAAAAGCACATTTCTGGGGCGCCTGGGTGGCTCAGTGGGTTAAGCCTCCGACTTCGGCTCAGGTCAGATCTCACATTCGTGGGTTCGAGCCCCTCGTCAGGCTCTGTGCTGGCAGGCTGGCAGTTAGCTCAGAGCCTGGAGCCTGCTTCTGGTTCTGTGTCTCCTTCTCTCTCTGCCCCTTCCCCTCTCAAGCTCTGTCTCTCTCTGTATCAAAAATAAATAAAACATTAAAAAAATAAAAGCGCATCTTTTTTTATGCTTATTTTGAGAGAGAGGGTGTGTACTTGCACACGTGCGTGCAGTGGACAGGCAGAGAGAGTGGGAGAGAAGGCATCCCAAGCAGAGCCTCTGACAGCACAGAGCCTGACACGGGGCTCCAGCCCACAAACCCTGAGCCAAAATCAAGAGTTGGACACTTAACCAAATGAGCCACCCAGGAGCCCCTAAAAGCCTATTTCTTGAAAGGAAAAGAAAGTGTGCTAATTAAAGGAGAGTGAAGAAGATAATAGTTCAGGAGATGGCAAAACCCGGTTATGTGGGCAGTGTTGGATTAAGTCAACCAGCCCCCAGCCCATAGGAGCCTAGCCTGGAAGAGCTTGTCTCCTCAGTGAGAAGGGATTGGAGAGGGGCACCTGGGTGGCTCAGTGGGTTGAGCGTCTGACTTCGGCTCAGCTCATGATCTTATGGTTTGTGAGTTTTGAGCTCCGCGTTCGGGCTCTGTGCTGACAGCTCAGAGCCTGGAACCTGCTTCAGATTCTGTGTCTTCCTCTCTCTCTGCCCCGCCCCTGCTCATGCTCTGTTTCTCTCTGTCTCAATAATAAATACAACATAAATAAGAGAAGGGATTGGAGAGACAGGTGGCTTCTTGTCCCTGCTGCTTTGCATTGGATTCGGACTTCTTGCCCTCATTCTGATAGACGGTTATGGTCTCATCCACTACGTCTGAGGTTTGCTGAGCAAAGGAATTCAGAGGTTTGTGAGGCTCCTTCAGTCCCAGGGACCCCTCAGTCTAGGGCCAGGATGGGTAAGCCTAGATTCCAGTGGGCCACGGGAAAGAGTTGGTGTGCCCAGGAAATTTTAGTAGAGCAGAGGGGGTGTGGGAGGAGGAGGTCCTTGAAGACGGGTGATACGAGGGCATTTTGTGAGACACGTGAGTTTGGGAACTTCATGGGAGTGGGGCCTACCCTCTTGTCAGGCTGAGCTACTGGGTTTCTTCTCTGGGGCAGCACCACCAGGAAGAATTAAGCAGCTAGGAGGGGTGGAGGATGAGATCTTCCCCCAGAGCTCGACGATAGCCATTCTGTGAGAGAAGGGGTAGAGAGAACTTTCCCTTTGTAAGCCCAGAGAGAGTTTGGTGGTGGATGGAAACTTCTGCAAGATTGCTCAGCGAAGCACTTCAAAGACACTGGGGACAGGACAGGGGTGCTGTGGGGAAAGGGAGCCTGAGGCCTCTGCATATTCTCCTGGGCTCTGGCCTCTTCCCAAGCCAATGTGGTTTCCCCAGGACACATTCTGTAACAGCCCTTGAAAACCTGTTTCTGGAAGGAGCCAAGCCTTCAGGACAAAGGAATCCAGGGGCAGGCAGAAAGGGGTCCCACTAAAGATTAATGGGCTCTCCTGGCCTGTGACTAATTTCTTCCATCATGTTTGGAATCTTGCTTGTTCATCCACTCAAGAAACATCCATGTTTGGGGAGCCTGTGTGGTTCAGTCGGTTGAGGATCTGATTCTTGGTTTTGGCTCATGATTTCTCGGTTCGTGGCATCCAGCCCCTCGTCGGGCTCCCAGCTAACAGCACGAAGCCTGCTTGGGCTTCTCTCTCCATCCACCCCTCCCTTTCTCTCTCAAAATAAATAAACTCAAAAATTAAAAAGAAAGAAAGAAACATCTATGAGCACATGCTAAATCTTCAGCTACGTGTTTTGGTTGTTGGTTAATGGGTTCGGTGAGAGGAATGTAGCCCACGAGCTGTGCCAGGAGACAGACCAGAGGCCACAGACATTCTTGGTACAGGATTATCCTTGCTTAGGGAGACAGCATCTTGCACAGAAGTTCTGCCTGGCTTGCCTAGTATCCTCCCCTCCTTGCCTAGCTAACTCCTTTATATTCTAGTAAACAGAACTTTCTCGTTGCCTCTGCGCCAGCTCTGATTACAGAAAGCTGGGAATGAGTAGGTCCAGGTGGGGACGTGGGGAGATATTCTCCTACGAGACTTGGAGCGCGGGTGGAGTATCCACTAGGTGCCTAAAGCAAATTCTCTGCGGTAATGAATGAATCACAGCTGCAGGGCGCGCTTGCGCGCGGCGGGGGCGTGGCCTGGAGCAGGGGCGTGGCCCGCGGCAGGAGGGGACGAAGCGGAGCCGGTCCCGGCGCGCGCAGGCGTTACTGGTCGCGCCGAGTCACGTGAGCGCGCAGGCGCAGCGCCGTGCAGCCCGCTCCCTCACACAAAGCCCAGACGCGGAGAAAATGGCGGCAGGGGTCGAAGCGGCGGCCGAGGTGGCGGCGACGGAGCCTAAAATGGAGGAAGAGAGCGGCGCGCCCGGCGTGCCAAGCGGCAACGGGGCTCCGGGCCCGAAGGGGTGAGTATTCCACGGCTCCTTGTCCCTGGGCCGGTCATCTTCGCGGCGGCCGGCGGCGGCTCCGTTAGGTCTGTTGGCGGCCTCCCACCGGCGCGGCCTCGGCCCGGGCCTTCCCCGCCGGGCCTTCCGAGGGTGGGGGCGGCCGTGGCCGTGAGGAGGGAAGCCGGGCGGTCCCGTGGACCCCTCGAGGGTCGCTCCCTCCTCGCAGGCCTCAGTCCACCACCCCGCCGGTTCCTCTAGGCTCGGCCCGACGCCGAGGCCTGCGGCCGGGGCCCTGCGCGTGGGGATGATGGCGCGGGGCCGGGGAGTCGCTGAGTCCGCGGCCCGCTCGCCTGCCGGGTGACCTTGGGTCGAGTGGTTTCACAACCCCCCGTCCCCTACCGCCTTGGGGTCTCAGTTTCCCGATCCGCGAAGTGGGGGGGAGGGGAGGGACTGCGCGCGCAGGGTTTCGCGCGCGGTGAACCCCGGTAAACGGCAGCCGAGGCGGGTAGGTTTCATTCGGCCGGGACCGCGAGGCCGCTCCGTGGCGCCTCCTCTTCCTTTTCCCCTTCCCCCGCCCGGCGGGAAGTGCCTCGGTCGGAACCGCGCCGGCTCTGCGCGGTGGCCCCGTCTCGAGTCCGTCGTGGCGTCCCTCGCTCCTCCCCAGGTGCGCAGTACGTATTTGTAAAGAGGTCGGACCCTGTTGCTCGGGGTTCACGCGTAGAAACCAGAAACAAAGAGGAGCGGAGAGGGGGGAAAAAAAGCCTCTTCCGTGTTCCAGGGGAAGATTTTCCATCATCAGGCGGGCTCACGCACCTGCAAACTTGGTCACCTTTTTAAAGCAGCGGAGGGCTCTGAGGGAGGGGTGTCCTCGGTTTTTCAGGTTTAATTCCTGTGTCCCCATGCAACCCATTCATTCTGATTACAATCACCTGAAAGACGTGGCTACGACCCAACCGTTCTCTGGCGAGGGGATGAGGAGTCTGGGCCCACGTTTGATTTCCTACAAACTAAAGGGGGAAAAAAAACCCTTTGTGGTAATACGCATAACGTAAAACTTGCAGTTTTAACCATTTTTGATCGCGCGATTCAATGGCATTAAGCGTATTCACAGTGTTGGTGCAACTCGTCAATCCCTGTCCACGTCCAGAACTTTTTCCTCTTCCCAAACTGGAGCCTTTATGTGGGGACTTATTCTCGCCCTTTCTCCAGGTTCTGGTTGCTTTTATAAGACTTTTCTGTCTCTCCTGAATTTGCCTTCCGACTAACTTTTAACACGCCTAGAGATTGAAAGTGAAATTAGTTAAATTGCTTTTCGTTAACGAGCATTCACTAAATAAACACTAGCTTTGTTAAACTTTCTCTCCTTAGGTGGAGAGGAACAGAAAACCACGAGAAATCAGAAAAGGCATCCCGGAAGTATTTCCAACACGTTAGTGTTGAAAACTGGGAAGAAATGTGTTCATTTGGACGCTTTTCATCATTTGTTCAGTGGAACTTTGTAGGATTTTTGAGGGCCATATTTGGGGGCGTTTATTTCCCCTATTTTTTCTGTGAAAGGATTTATCCCAGGGGGAAGTGCTGCTGGACTGTTCCGGGAGAAGTTGGATTAATTTTAGATTGTAGCAGCTGGGGTGCAGTTCTCAAACTTCCCATTTTCCCCTGTGCTTTTTTCAGGTAGTCACTTTGATTGATTAATTTAAGATGTGGACTATTAGGAAGAATGGAAGGTTTTTAGAGATAAAATAGCTCTTGTTGGAAAGAACCCAGAGTTAGGATTGCTTAATAGAGGATATTTTAATTAGCTAGCAACATGTAACTCGGTTTCTTGGGCCTGGTGGAATTTTTTTTTTTTTTTTTTTTTTTTTTTTTTTTTTTTTTTTTTTTTTTTTTTTTTTTTTTTTTTTTTTTTTTTTTTTTTTTTTTTTTTTTTTTTTTTTTTTTTTTTTTTTTTTTTTTTTTTTTTTTTTTTTTTTTTTTTTTTGTATAAAGCAGCTTAGGAAACTGAGCTCTTTGGAATAATGTCTTTGCCCTGAAGAGGAGGCAATTTACATTTCTGTACGAGGGTAATTCGGGTAATTCGGCTGTGAGAAGTAAAAGGATTTATCTGGCTGGGGGCTTGGAGGGGCCACCCTCCCTCCCCACTAACCTGCCCCCAGGGAGCTGTTGGAGGAGGCTGAGAGAAGAAGAGTGGGGAGGGGCAGGAAGGGGAGGGTCCCAAGCCTAGGGATTTAGGTGTCAGCTTTGCTGTTTGTGGAGAACTGGAGCTGCGGTAGCATTTATGCTAAAACTGGGGGCCCAGGTGGTGGGCAATGAATTTCTGGCTAAGGAATCCAGATTGTTATCTTGAAGGCCTTTGAGGGAATGGAGTGAAACGGTTCCTCTGACCTGTCTGTACTGGGAGAGGAGTGTGCTGAACTCCAAAAAGGCAGTGAGCAAGCACGCTTGATCAGGACCCCATAGGAAAGCTGCTTGTTTTCCAGTCTTTTTCTCCTGGGTGTGGGAGGACTTGTTTTATTTTGATGAGAAATTTTCATCTAAAGGCAGTCAAGATTCAGAGTTAGAGTATATTTAGTATGTTTGGTTGGGGACAAAGCATTCATTTTAGAGGACTATATATGGGTTTAGGTGCCCTGCCCCCAGTTAAGTAAAGGTTGCACCATATATTTAAAATCAGTGACTTAACCTGTTCCTTTTCCAGATTAACCTTGTGGCTGCATCAGAAATTTGAGAGATGGAGTGGTCATTTCAGAAATAAAGTGTATTTAGCATAGCTTCCCAGGGAGGTAACGTGTTAACTCTGTTTTAGAACCGAGAAAGAAAGATTAAACAATTGAGAAAACTCGGGTTAAGGAAATTGACCCAGAGACTGGGTGGCCATCCTGACTCCAAGGGCCTTGTTGCTTCCACAGTGCTACCCTGGCAACCTCTCCAAACACGGTCACTGGAAGTGTTTTATTTAAACCGCATTCTTTGCTTTGCAATGATTTGAGTGCTGTATTTTAAAAAGTGTATAGTTGATAAAAAGGATTTTTGAGGCACATAACATTGTGAGCTCAACTTTAGAATGGGGGCCCCGCATTATTTGAATGCATGCTGCCAGCTCCACATTTACTTGTTTCTTTGATTGTATTCATGGCTACGCAAAGAGGTGCTCTGCAAAGATTAGATTGTTTCTTTTTGGGGTTCTCAGGTGGGCTCTTCCATTTCTGTGTTGCACAGTCAGTTGAAAGCTGAATTGCTCTTTCTGTAGTCTGTAGTGGCAGTGCCTAGGGGGCCTCAGCCACCGCCCTCACGTAACAGGAGATGGCTAGGGGTGAATCCATCCCCGTGAAAATTATTGGTACAGAGGTCTGTCAGTGCCACTGTTACTGAGTGCTGAGTGTCCTTCAGTCCTGTAACTGTGGACAGTAAGGAAGGAGCTGAGGCCTAGCAAAGACCTGGATATGTGCTGCTTAATTACCGGTCATGCTGCTCCTTTTGATATAGTGCTTAACATTTACCAAGCTGCTTTTTGTTCGTTTGTTTGTTGATTCTCAAAGCATCCCTGTGAGCTATCCTGGGTACAGGTTATGCTGGTTTTGCTGCTAAAGAACCAGTGAGGCAAAGAGCTGGGGCCAGGAGGAGTGCTCTGAGCACTGACTATGTTAGCCGAGCTGAGGACCTAACGTGAGCAGTGGTTCTCAAGGGAATTGGCGGGGAGGAGGGACTCTTTCCCCCAGGAGATCTGATCAGGTTTTCAGGCTGTTGGGGTTGCCATTTCACACTGCACTCTTGGTTGAAAAACTAAAAGCAATGAGAGCATTGAATGTCATGGAGGCATAAGAGAAAGAGGGTAGGAATTCAGCAAATGTAGCAGTTTCTTTGTGGAGCAGGCCCTGTCTTTTTAGTTGTGGTCTTTAGGTACAGTATAATTCTAGCATGGCAGAGCAGGGACAAGCAAAACGATCAGTTCTCAAAGAATGCAGTCAGTGAAACAAGTCCAGAGCCGTATGAAAATTCATCTTAATGACTTGGAAGATATTTAACAGATACTTTAGGTTTGGTTTTTCTTGTATTATGAGATAGGTTGATAGAATGTTAGAAAAAAAACTTATTTATATCGTGCCTGTTTAGGACTTCCAGAAAGGTGGGTGATTGGGGGCCAGAGGAGATGGATGTTCATTGAAGTTGGGAGTTGAGAGCCAGTTAGCAAGCAGAATATTGGTGAGACGTTTAGCTGGCCTGGGTATATCTCTTATTGTGGCTTCAGTCTCTTTGAAAGATTACTTTAAAATCTACTTTATGTTGGGAGTTACAAGTCAAGTTATGGGAGTTAGGTTTGAAATTTCACAAGCATAATTAGGAACTTTATGGAAAGTCTGCATTGTCGAGGTGCCTGCGTGGCTTGTTTGACTCCTGGTGTCGGCTCAGGTCGTGATCTCATGGTTTGTGGGATCAAGGCCCGTAATGGGCTCTGCACTAACCATGCTGAGCTTGCTTGGGATTCTCTTCTTTCCCTCTCTCACTGTCCTTTCCCTGCTTGTGTGTGTGTGTGTGTGTGTGTGTGTGTGTGTGTGCGCGCGCGCTCTAAGTAATAAAAATAAACATAAAACTATATTGTATTATTGGCACAATAAGCACACATGTTGGAAATGTGTAGGTTGGTAAGTGTCAGTATTGTGAATCCCTCACTGAATCCATGTAATAAATATATCTGTGAACCCCACAGATTTTTTCTCTCCTCTTTGTAATTCTGAATGCCCCCTATCCGCCCCCCCCCCCCAACTGTAGATCTGCTTTCCGTCAGTGTCATCAGTGGTTCTCTGTGTAGTTGGGGCCCCCCCGCCCCGGGGACATTTAGTTAGAAGTGTCTTGGAGACATTTTAGATTTTCACCGTTAAGACTGAGGGCTGGGGTTGCTCCTGGAGCCTCTGGGTAGAGGTCAGGGACACACACACATGGCAGCGCCACACAGCAAAACTGGCCAGAGTGCCGGCAGTGCTGAGGTTCAAAGACCCTGGTGTGGATTTGTTTGCCAGATTAGATTTTCTCACATATAAAATTTTATATGATGGAATCCTAGATTATGCTCCTTTTTTTGGTCTGGTTTGTTCAAGTAGGATTATATTGAGATTCCTTTTTGTGAGGTATAGTTTTTTACTTTTTGTTGCTGAATAGTCTTTCAGTTTATGGTTCTACTACAATTTGGTTTTTCATTTACCTGTTTAGTAGACAGATTTCCAGTCAAGTGTTGCTGTGAACATTTAGGTACAAGTTTTTTACAAATGTATGCTTCATTTTCTCTTGCGTAAGTGTCTGGCTGTGAATGCCTGGGTCATATGGTAGGTGTGTGTTTAACATTTTTAATGTCTATAATCTAAATTTGGGGTATTTGGGAGTAAGCAATTTATTTTATCTATGTCAAAATAGAATCCACTTACAAAAACGTTTTTTTTCTTTTATTTTTTTTAATGTTTATTTTTAGAGAGAGAGAGAGAGAGAGACTGAGTGCAAGTGGGGTAGGAGCAGAGAGAGAGGGAGACACAGAATCTGAGGCAGCAGTGCAGAGCCCGATGGGCTCGAACTCATGAACTGTGAGATCATGACCTGGGCTGATGTTGGCCACTTAACCAATTGAGCCACCCAGGTGCTCCTAAAAACTTCTAAAAAGATTTTGGAATTAAATGTTATAAATATCTTAGGGCAACAGAATAATATTCCCTCAATTTTATCCTGAAGATAAGTGAGAAGATCAGATTGGACATTCAGCATACCATGTTTGTTTGTTGTGTGTGTGTGGTTTTTTTTTTAACTTTATTCTGAGAGAGCACAATCGAGGGAGGAACAGAGGGAGAGAGAGAATCCCACTCTGGGCTTCACACTGTCAGCACAGATTGTGATGGGGCTTGAACTCATGACCTGAACCGAAATCAAGAGTTGGATGCCTAACCGACTGAACCACCCAGGCACTCCCAGGATACCACCCTTAAAACCCTCACATTCTCCATCCTTGAATATATGTCTTGAGTGAGGTTTCTTTGAGGTTGATCTACAGTTCTGTCAAGAAGGGTTGATGGAGGGGCGCCTGGGTGGCTCAGTCGGTTAAGCCTCCGACTTTGGCTCAGGTCAGATCTCACGTTCGTGGGTTCGAGCCCCGCGTCAGGCTCTGTGCTGACGGCTGGCTCAGAGCCTGGAGCCTGCAGCCTGCTTCCGGTTCTGTGTCCTTCTCTCTCTGCCCCTTCCCCTCTCATGCTCTGTCTCTCTCTGTATCAAAAATAAATAAAACATTAAAAAAAAATTTAAAAGAAAAGAAGGGTTGATGGTGTAGAGGTCACTTAAAAAATAAAAAAAAAATGAAAAAGAAAAAATAAATTTAAAAAATTAGAAAGGGGCCGGTGCCTGGCTGGTTCAGTCAGTAGAACATGTGACTTTTGATCTTGGTCATGAGTCTGAGCCCCACGTTGGAGGTAGAAATTACAAATTTTTTTAAAAAAAGAATTGGTGGTAATCATTGGATTTACAAAAGTCAGTTTTTTTTGAGAAGCTGGAAGTGAAACGAGATAATTCTCACCCTTTTTACTTAGAATGAAATGTCTCAGAGTGGAAACGATTAGCCAGAGAAGGATTTGGGTACAGAGTGCTGTGCTCACATCTTGGGCATAATCCATTCTAGGCTTTCTTGATGGTGAGCCATGTGATCTGGATTAACCCAAACCAAATACCCAGCTTCTGTGGTCAGGTTGGGTAGTTAGCTGCTTCTTAGCCGGAATAGTCTGCAGAATATGGGCTAGCCACTATGTTACCTGCTTTGGCTGTAATTCATTATTTATACACTTTGTAACCAATAACTGAGCTGAGCAAGTCTGTGAAAACACAGACTGGAACTATTACTGTGTCATGGACCTTGTGGCAGCATGTTTTTAAATGTAAATCAGAGTATTTAGGTTTTAAAAGAAACTACGTATTAAAATACTTCTTTATGCACAGACTCTTTGTACGTCCATGAATGCAGATTGATCTGTATTTTAGGAATTTTTACTAACACTTTGCTCCTGTCTGCCAGGAATAAGAGACACGTTAGCAAATACACTCTTCGGCACACTTGGGTGTTGGACTTTCACATGGAATAGACAGGTGGCCTCATGGTTGAGAGATTTCCTTGGGATCTGCTTGTGTGCAGTCAGCCTGAGGAGGATCTGTTGTTAACCTGGGTAGACAGGAATTTGGGGACTAGAGTGGCCATACCCCTCCACATCTGCCAGCCTCTGTGAAGGAAATCTACTTGTTGCCTGTTGATGTAGTTAGAATCGTGGAGGAAGCTGCTTTCCTTAACTTTTGCCTAGGAGGGTACTTTCAGTGGGTTACCACTTGGCACCCTTGTGTTTGGATATGAGGGACCAGCAGAAACAACTTTGGGGTTTACAAAAATGTTGCTAAGTAGATAACTTTAAAATTTTCCAAGTGGGTGGCTGGCTGGCTCAGTTGATGGAGCATGCGACTCTTGATCATGAGTTAAAGCCTCATGTGGGGCATTTAACTTACCTAAAAATTTCCCCCCCAAGTAAATATGTAAATATGTTAAAGTTCTTCTTCCATGCAAGGAAGACATGTCATAGAACAAAGGTCAGCCCTTTAATTAAATGAAGATAGGTTTGTAAATCATTGATCCCGTGATTTTTGGCTTTTTGTTTTTTTCCATTTTTGTCATAGATCACAAAGTCTCTGCTAAGCTCTGTGCTTTGGGAATTTCTGGATATTCACTGGTGAAAAGCATAGGGCTTGGTAAGCAGAAAGTGCGGGACACCGTGTAGGAAGTGAGAACTTCCTGTGTCTGTTGGATCCTGTTTGTTCCCTGATCATTCCTCACGGGGGTCTGCCTGTGGTCACGGGGCTGAACAGGCGTGGGCTGCTCATGGACTAGCTCCCCTTGGCCAGGGGCGCGGGCCCTGCCCTGGCTCTACATGCTGACCTGTTTCTCTGTGCTGTCGCCGAAGTTTCCAACTTAGTGTCTGGTTCTGTGCTTTGGAAGTTCGCTTTTCTTGTGAAACCTATGTCACATTTTAATTTAAGCTGAATTTGTATCTGTAGAGCTTAGAAATGAAGTGTTAGGGCATGGAGCCTCCTGACACACAAAGATAAAGCGTATTATGGGAAAAGCCATGCCAAAAAAATCATTCACCCTTTGCTGAAGGTGGGATCGTTTGCTGTGTATTGTCTTTTACCTACCTGGGCTGCTCAGACTTTGGTTTTCCTGGGGTTGTATAGAGAATGGCTTCTTTTCCTGTTAAAAAAAAATTGTGGTAAAATATATGTAAGATATGCCATTTTAACCATGTTAAGTATACAGCTTAGTGGAATTAAGTGCAATGTTGTGCATTATACCACTCTCCATTTTCAGAACTTTCTCATCCCAAACAGAAACTCTCATCCATTAAACAGTAACTCCCCATTCCCACTTCCCCCCAGCTTCTGGTAACCTCCATTCTGTCTTCCTCTATGTCCAACTTGCTTTGCGTAGCATACTGATTTCAAACTTCACCTATTTTGCAGCATGTATCAGCATTTCATGCCTTTTTATGGCTAAGTAATAGTTTGTTGTACTGCTATGTGACGTTTCTTTACTCCATTCACCTGTTGGACACTTGGATTGTTTCTACCTCTTGGCTATTATGAATATTGGTGTACAGGTATCTGCTCCTTCCTGTCATCTCTTTTGGATCTGCACCCAGGAGTGGCGTTGTTGGGTCATATGGTAAATATGTGTTTTACCTTTTTGAGTGACTGCCAAACTTCTTTATAGTGGCTGTACCATTTTATATTCCTTCTTACAAAACATCCCCCCCCAACAAAAGAGTTTTATTTGTGAAGTTAAAGTTGATTGGGCTTATGTGCACCAGATCATTTCTGTTCCATGAAATCTTGCAAATCTTTCATTCTCTTGTCCTGTTTCTGGCATGAAACGTAAGCACCTTGGGCAGGGAGTTGGCTCCTGGCTCCCATCTGTTACAGCCCCTAGGAATGTGTGGAGGCGGCGGAGAGCACCGTTGATTGGGAATGGCGTCTTGATCTGTGGGTTTTAAGGAGCGCACTATTGTACTTTCCTGCTCTAGGAGCACTTCAGTCGGAATGCCTCAGAACAATGTCAATATTAGTCTTGTGTTAGATGTAACTATGTGGAATTCTGAATCTGGCAAATCAAGTACTGTCTTTCATGTTGTGCTAACATATGGACCCTTTTTTTTCCCCCCTTCGAATTCAGTGAAGGAGAGCGACCTACTCAGAATGAGAAGAGGAAGGAGAAAAACATAAAAAGAGGAGGCAATCGCTTTGAGCCATATGCCAATCCAACTAAAAGATACAGAGCCTTCATTACAAACATACCTTTTGATGTGAAATGGCAGTCACTTAAAGACCTGGTTAAAGAAAAAGGTAATGGTACTGGTGGTTGAGTAGGGTAAGAAGGCTGATGTGTCATCTTTTCTGTGGCTAATTCCTTGGTTATTTTTTGTCAGTGGAAGTTGATCTGGGTAGAGCATGTGTTCTGTCCAGGCTTGAGAGTTAAGCCGCTTTACCCGCCCTCCTTTTTTGTGGTCATGCCCCTGTGTGTCAAACAGGGCAGTTTGTATGGTCCTTTGGCCTACAAATGATTTCACTGGCTTAATATGGTTAATAGGGCTTCGATTAAGCTTGAGAGGGGCCTCTTTGTGTTAAGGACATTTTTTGATTTCTTCATATTAGGTGGGAGAGGTTTTTCCTTTTCTTCAAAAGATTTTTTTTTTCTTTTAGCTTATAATTCTGGAGGGAAGGTAGTTTGTTTAAATTTTGTGGATGTCTTCCTGGGATCAAAATTTGGTAGTTGGAACTTGCACTGCTCAGATTCTAAATTCCTAAAACATGAGCTCCTATTTAAACTGGTAGCTGCCCCCCAGCCGGGGAAGAAACGGGGTAGACTGGCAGTTAGAGAGCTCACAGGAAGGCATCTGCCAGAGTGATCCCCTCTGGCGCACTCTGGTAGGCCTGGTGTTCGGATCCCCGTGGGGGGGGCGGGTGGGGGGGGGAGCAACCGAAACTCTGCTGCCACCAGGAGGTCCTAGGAGGCCGGTTGTCCCCAAGGTCCTCTGCCTCACTTCCTGTGCACACCATGTGGATCCTCTTCCTTTTCACATTCTTGTTCTGCTTTTGTCTTCTTTCTTTCCTGATTCTTGGCCCTGCTGGTGGCATTCAGGGCTGAAAAGATTGCTCAGTCCTGGTTTAGACAAAACTATTGATTGAGAACAATTTGTGTGGATGCCTTGAGGTCTCCCCCAAGGGAAACTAGAATCAAATAACCCTTAAATGGAGTCTTTTTGAAGGACTGAAAGTTACTGGTTTTCTGGAGCATTCATAATGAAAAGAGATTCAAGTTTGAATTGTCCAATGTTTAACATTTCAGTGGCAGAGATGCCACTTGGATAGGCCATTTTGGTATGTGTACTGGTGCTCCCAGCATTGAGTTTCGAAATTATGATTGGCCCACTGCCATCATTGTCCCATCACTTACTTTGACCATGACATGCCAGAAGCACTAGGCACCGTGAACTTCTGTGTACAGTCATGTAGGCCGCTCCCGTGTAGTAGTTCTCCAGATAACACGGATGGAAAAATGTTGCGGTGTGAGATTTGTTTTCCTGCCTCGATCGGCCATATCATTCCTGCCAGTGCTCCTAGGGCAAGAGTGAAGTTTCTTTTTGTCTGAAGGGCGTGTCATGTGGCATCCCAGATGCAGTGTTCTTGGTTTTTGGGACTGCTGCTTCAATACAAGCTTAGAATTTCTGTATAGTACAGTTGGGTCTCATTCGAATTAGTTTTTGGAATAACTCCCAAATTTGTGTTTTCGTGATTTGGTTGAACCGCTGAATTGCTACTTCCATTGATAATAAGGTATAGTAGTTCCAAGAACCAGGAATGTGGCTTTGAAAACGCAATTGTTAGAATTTTGTAAGAGATGGCAGGCCAAATTATTTTTTTATTTTTAGGAGTGTGTGAACCAGTTTTGGGACATGAGGGATAAAGTAGGTGACATTTTTACTGCTTTACCATTCAGGAATTCAGTTTGGAAGCCTTAAAGCTGGTAGCAGCAGCCATGACGTTTCTGGATGTAGAAGCAGTTCACCTCAACTTCCTCTTTTGCACTGTATTACGCGTGGGGCCGGCCTGGCGGCTTACTCGGATACTTCCAAACTGGTTCTCATATTCCCCCGGCATACTGCTACGAATGCCCTGGCTCAGCCCTTTCAGCGTACTTTTTGGTGGCGTACTTAGAATTACAGGTGTGCAGTAAATCTGTTATTTGAAACAAATCTTACAGTGTTCTTGTCTAGAGCTCCCCTGTATAGGTTAAATTAATTATTTTTCTGTTTAAATTATTTGCAGTATTGTGGGTAAAAGGAATTCATAAGAGAAAGGTAATTTTTTATGGTAATGCTTCTGTTCAGCATGGGAATTCTGAAGAAATGTACTGTTCACATACATAGGCCTCCTTAAAAAAGTTCTTATTTTTATCATGAAGTTTAAGATTGGGTTTATTCGTTTCTTGGTATACTGAAAATACGGGTTGGTGCTTATTTGAAATCTGAAGTATTTACTTGAAACCTGTTGCAAGTAAGCTTTTATTTTGTGAAGGCTTGTCACCACAGCCAGGGCGATGAACACCCCAAAAGCTTCAGTCTCCGGATACTCTCCAGAGTGGACCAGCTGCAGAGACCTGACTTGTTAGAACTCAGGCACTTTTTATTGGTCTGCCTTTTAAGAGTTTTGCTGTTTCAGGAAACCAGTGGAATAAGCTTTATTAGTTGTCTTCGACTGAAAGGTCTAGAAAATGTCCTGTCACTGCAGCACTGTCTAATTGACGCCTCTCATGCCTGAGGTGGCCTCTTGTACACCTCCGTGAGGCCTCATCTTCACCCCCTTTCATGGCCACCCGGTGTATACTGTCCATCTTAAGGTTTAGCCTTTAGCAGCATTCTAGGACATCCTATCAATAACACGTGTACTATGTGAATTGGTCACTTTGCCTTTTCCCCTCGATGGAGTCACAGAGCTTGTTTGGTGCCCTGCTCTTTGGTGGCACTATCCTGAAATCAGGATCTCTGAGTTTAAAGAGAAAATGCATCAGGTGCTTTGTTTTGTCCTGAGCAGGGCTGCCTTTTTGCTCACTAACGCCCCCCCCCCCCCAGCTCCCTTATGGGTCAGGGATGTGGATTCAACGGTTTTCACAGCCCAGAGAATTGAGTGCTGGATTTTCCTCTTCCTGTTCTAAGGATGGAACAAAGGAAAGGTTTCTATTGTCCTTCCTCTTGACCATGTTTGTTTTTAACAGATATTACATGAAACAAATAAATGGCTGCAGTGAACACCATAGAGTTGCTGGATTGAACCCAATTGTGAGGCAGGGTAATAGGAAATTTGAATTGGTGATTGTCACAACAGGTGTGAAAATGATTTCGCAGTCAGTCTCCCAGTCACCCAGTTTTCATCACTTGACAGACAGGGGTCACATCCAAAGTGTTTGAGCTCAAGGACTGGGTGCAAAACGGTGCTCTTGGGAATTTACCCTTAGTGTTGTGCTTCGTTACTGGGAAGTCCTGCGTGGATGAAGAAAGCTCCTTACTGGGCTGCCTGTTCTCCTGGCCTAACCAGGGAGTTGGCACCGTCGAGGTGGGGGGCGGTTGTAACCAGACAGGCCTGAGCTGGACCTGCCCTGAGTAAATATCACACAGTTGGAGGAAGAAAGGAAAGTCCATGATGGAGTTTACTCTCCGTCAATCCCTAGTTTATCAGCAGTCAGGTTAACCTGTGTAAGCACGGATTTCTTTAAGCACTTAATCCGGTCTCGACTGAATGCATCACTACTAAGTAAATTTCAGATTCCAGCTGACCAAAAACTGAGGCCCAGAGGGCAAGTGTAGTCCAGAAGCAAGTCTCCGTTGGCTCTTGAAGACAACCTACGTTGTGGATTTATGGAGCTGAACTTTATTTTCCATTTAAGTAAAAATCCACATCCAGTCCTTTTGTTCCTTCATATTTTCCTGTTTTGGAAACTCAGCCTGCATTTGTAAAGATCTGTTCTACTAAAGGATCTGTGTCTGGGTACGAGGGCTGAGCCTGGACAATGCAGCCTGCCTTAGCTTACTTGGTAGGTTGGTCCAGTAAGAGAAGTCATGCTCCTCTGCTGTTGCTACAAAAGTAGCAAGAACGGCTGGATAGTTACCCCAATCTGTCCTTCAAGTAGACGCTGTAGAATGATAATTGTGCCACGTTTCAAGTTGTCCGTGTACTAAAGACACAAGCTTTGCCATGAAAACCCGCATTTGTTCCACGCGCCCCTCTGTGAGAGCAGCCGCCTGAGAGTTGAGTGTTTGAGGTGAATGTGTTTGATAACATGCCCGACTGGTGAGCCTTCCCCCTTCAACCCCATCTTTTAAATTATCGACCTTTTCATCTATGAATCCTCTTCGGTGAAGTTTTGGCCTCCATACACCCTCTTTATTCATTTATTTAGTCCGTTTCGGAGTAAATGAGAACAGAAACAAATACCTTTCACAATAAAAATATGTGCAGGAGTGTTAAATCACAGTGGCTCCTAGAGACTTTCTGACTTCATTTTGGGTTGCTTGTTCATTTTGCTTATCCTCATGATGTGTTTTATTCTTGAGGCAATGTTTTTAATAACCCACGTAAACGTTGGTTAAAGGTGACTTGCTGGAGCATTTTAAAATAAAGGTAGGTGATAACATTTGCCATTAGACTTTTTGAAGTGCTAGTGTTTTCATATAGATGTTTTGATGTTTAAAGCTCAGGTTTCCTAGCACCTCCTCGTGAGATCCCGTGGATCCCATCCATGTTGAGGAAGGGAGAGAAGCAGCAGTAGTTGTCATCAGTACCTGCGAGTTCCATTTTGGAGAGACTTGGCTACGGCCAGTTTGTTAACTTGGCCTCTCAGTCCTAACTCATCTGCTCTGGTGGATTTGCTCTTTTAAATGTAATTTCATTGGACGTGACCAGACTGTGCATGGTTGGCAAATCTGTTGCTAGTTGTACTGACTAAACAGGTCTTTGTTTTAATCCTGTAGAACAAAAAGAGATGCTCTTCATCATGACCTTCCCTAGGGGGGCATGAACGAGCACCTGTTGCACACCTGGTAGCACTGATTTGCTCGCATCTCTGAACTGACGCGCTCTCTCAGGGTGGAGACTGGGAACCCCTGAGGGACACGGTTATCGTTAGTGGTCCTCGGAGCGGCACTATTGTGCGAGAGCCACGGTGCCTGCCTACGGGCTAACGGGATAGGATGGAGGGGTTTTTTAAATGTAATTTTTTGTTTTTTTACTAAACAGCTGTACCATTTGGGGGAAGAAATAAGGGACATTTTAAACAAAGTTTTGGTGCTAAGGATTGAAGTTGGATGTGTGCCATCACTAGAATGTTAAGTGGGAAAAGCCCTAATTTCTAAACCTGGCTTTTTGGCAAAAAATTTGGTTTGGACTTGCTTGGTTTCTAGGTTGCAGTGACAGCTTTTTGATAAAGTGTCTTTATGGACACGGATTAGAAATTTATCAAATGCAACAGTATTTGAATTCTGACAACGTAGTTACAGTTGTCTTGAGTTAGGGATTGTGATTATTTATTTTTAAGGTCACTAGGTGGTAGTCCCCGCTTGTAGAAAATATATTTGAGGTCTCTTCACTGTCTTGACACTATTTGGCATTTTTTTTTATCAAAGTGGAGATAAAGGCTGTTGGTCCTCAAATGGCTGCTGCTGTTGAAATGAATGGCTGTTTAAACACACGGCCTCAGGAATGGCCGCGACTTGTTTGGATTTCTTCCCTTTGTAAGGATAAAATAAAGCCAATTTGTATGACTGTCCCTTGGCTGTGATCGTTTTCAGTTTGCCCCACAGGAGTACACACTCCCAAAAGTTAAATTACACCAGCCCCTGTTTCCATTTTTCATCTCTTTGCACTGATTCTCCTTTTGTTTTGTGCAAAGTGCTGGTTTGGTTCTGTAACATCCCAAAAAAGGGCAAGGGGAGGTGACTTTGAATACATGGCCTTCTTGTGTCAGCTGCCCTGCAAATATATTATTAATAAATACGCCCTTCAAATTGTTAATTCTATTTTAAAAGTAGTTTTATCCTACTTCACGTTTAAATCCTTGATGTATTTTAAATTCCTTATAATTTTAATTTCCTTTGGTCAAATAAATTAGAACAGACAGGACTTGCCAAGGCCATTAAGAGGTTTGCTTTTACCCTTGTACTGTTAAACCACACTTGAACCCTGAATTGGAGAAGGCTTTCCTCTCATAAAGATAACCCTTCTTCTAAAAGGATATTCCTGAGGACAGAAGCACTTGCTTGACTTTGGAGAGCCTGCTTAGAGACCGTTTTCTCCAAGTTAACACTTTATTCTCTTTGTGCCATCTTCAAGTTCAGCAGCCATTTTGGTGGTTGTCTTCTTGATGGGTTCTAACATCTGGTCATGGTGGTCATGAATTGGCAATCCAAACCTTGAGGAAAATCTGCGGAATCTTTTGAAATGTTTCATTTTTAACCCTCTCCCCAGCTTTGTGTAGAATAGAATCCTGTGTCTTTTTAGCTGTTTAGTTGCAAACTGAGCTCTAAATTTGCATTTATCTTTGTCTTTCAATGGGAAGGTTGAGAAAGCAGGAGGAATAAAAGCCTGGCTTAATTTCCTGAAGAGAATCCAGATGCAGCTCTGGTTTTGCAATCAGATATGCGTACATCCTACTTCTGGCCGTTTCGGAGCCTGGTGCCATGTGCAGGACCAGCTACAGATTTTGTGGGGGCCCCGTGCAAAATGAAAACGCGAGGCCTCTTATTCAAAGATTAGGAATTTTGCGATAATAATAGCACTATGCTATGCGCATGGCCCTCTTGCGTGTAGGGCCTTTTGCAGTCCTGTAGCTGCCCAGGCCATGTGTGCCTTTGGGCACGTTTGCGTGCACACCCTTGGATTTAGCATTTGAGCTCAGTTTGGTGGCATTGCAGCTGGCATGCTGCTTACCTGCTTTCACCAGTAAGAGTGTACATGCAAAACTCTTCCTCCTTTCCCTCAAAAAGTGAATCACGCAGTCTTCTTTCCTATAGATTTGGATTGCCTCTAGTCATGAGTATTTCAGACAGGGAAATTGATACGGAAATCTGTGGAAATAGCTTGTTTGTGGTGGGAGGAAATCAAGGACATAATTGTTAACGAGTCTCACCTACTTTTACTGCACACCTGTAATGCCTAGTTTGGTGGTTTAGAGAATATGGAGTGTTTCTGGGCTTTCTTATAAGGCAGAGGCTCCATACAAGGTTGCTGATGATTGTTCTAAATTCCCATTGTTTTCTTGGCTTTTCTCCCTTGGTTTATGTGTCGTCTGGAAACTGATTTGTAGTTGGTGAGGTAACATACGTGGAGCTCTTAATGGACGCTGAAGGAAAGTCAAGGGTAAGTGTCTGAGAGAATTTCTTCTGTGGATTTACTACTTGAAAAATGTAACTGTATGGTGGCGTGGAATCGAATGAAATCAGGAAGGCAGTGAGTGCTCATGTTATAGTAGCTATGTTTGATTTTTGCCAAACATTTGAGTGGGGTGGGAAGGGATTTGCAAACGGGAGTCCCGCTTTTCCAAATGGCTGGCCAAAGAGCTTTTTGGTATTCTGTTTGGATGCCCAATTTGGGTAACTGGGGACCAATAGCAGCATTGTCTCTTTGTTAACAGAGGAATTGGCTGTGTGTGAATTATGCATGGAATTTTAGCGGTGGTATATTAATGTAAAACGTGTGTTCTTGTCTAGAAAATGTTACTCTTGGTCGTTTGCTGAATTTGAAAGTTGTGTGAACCAAAGATTCCGAAAAGTTGCCTTTGTGCCAGTAAATTGTAAAACAATTTCTTAAACCTGAATGTTTAAAATTGGCCTAGTTTAAAGAGAAAATAAATTATTTTGTCGTGCAATAGAATGGCTTAGAATAATCAAAAGGATGAGCTTTAATTTATGGAAGGGATGGATTTAAGAGGAGTATGATAAGGAATTGATTTGAGTACAGAGAGAAGCAGATCTAAAGTTTGTGTGATTTCTTGGAGAACCTGAATTTAGGTCTGCTTATTATAACTTCAGCTATAGTGCAATGCTGGCAATGTGCAGGCAGAGGAGGGAACAGGGAGCCCAGCTTTTAATGAGGAAGGCGAGGCGAGACACTCCTGTGAGCGCCCCTTAGGAGGGCTAATATAAAAACTAACCTTGTTATAGAAATCATATTTCTGACTTTTATAAGTGTCATTGATATTTACTATGTTTTTCTTTTCTTTTTTCCCCCCTTTCCTTGCTCTTCTGACTGGGCTGTGGCTTCCTCCAAAGGGATGTGCGTAAGTATTGTCTAGTTACTTATTGGCAATTGAGCCTTCTAAACCGTAGGACTGGTTTCACTCATCTCCTTTTGGCTCTTCATAGCGTTGTTGAATTCAAGATGGAAGAAAGCATGAAAAAAGCTGCCGAAGTTCTAAACAAGCATAGTCTGAGTGGAAGACCACTGAAAGTCAAAGAAGTAAGCTCTTGAAACAATGTGGATATCATTTTTAATTGTCGAATTGTCCCCGTTTGGAATTAGGGAAAGACAAAAAACAATCCTTGACTACATTTCACGGAGCCGACCAACCTGTTGTTTTGAATGAAGAGGGTCAGTCATGGGCTTCCGTAGTCACTCCTGTCGGAGCTTGGAATTGGAATAATGGTGGAGCACATCCTAAGCAACTGCTGACTGTCCTCCCGATGTCTGTGATTTGTCTGAGACCAACTTGCCTTGTTTTATCGACCAGGGGCGCTCAGACTGAGCCCCTGGACAGTGTGTGTTCTTGTGTGTATGTGTTTTAAGGGATTCTACACCTGACGTTTACCCAGCCTGAACCCTGTTCTCAGCCCACCTTTTTTCTTCTTTAAACCGAGTTTATCATTCCTCAAATCCACTTTTGTATTTAATCCAAACCAGAAACCTTCTCTCCCTTGAGAAAGTGGGAAGTTTTTGTGATTGGACCCTCCTTGCCTTTTACCTCTTCCTTCTTAGAGAAAGATCAGTATATTCAGAGCTCAGAGAGGAGAGTGCAGTAGGGGTTAAGGTTTCTTTGTGCTGAAGAGATACACGAAAGGGTAAAGAGTTCAAGACTAGTGTCAATGCCAGAGTCTCACACACCTGTCCAGCCCTTACACGAGTCAGACGCCTGCGTAACATGAAGGATGGAGTGCCTCGGTGATCTAGAGCTGCGTTTTCAAACTTACGGAAAAATCGCTGATGGGGATAGCAGAAGTGACAGAACCCCATTGAAAATGCGTGAGATTCAACTATACGAAGCCTGTGAAGATCTTACTTCAGTGTGGAAGTGTTCTATCCACCACCTCCCGCTCCTTTTAGTTAGTTGATAGCTAAATTTGACACCTTTTCTTTTTTCCTCATTGCTTTGGCTGGAATTCTTCCTAACCTGATGGTTGAGTTCATTTGAATTTCTTGTTATAGATTTCGAGAAATACTTTCTAAACAATCTCTCCATCTCTGGAGTTTTGGGAATATCACTTTTTGTGAGATTGTGGTCTTAGTTGTCACTGGGTCAGTTAAGTGTAACACTTTTGTGCTTGTTTTAGGATCCTGATGGTGAACATGCCAGGAGAGCAATGCAAAAGGTGATGGCTACGACCGGTGGGATGGGTATGGGACCAGGTGGCCCAGGAATGATTACTATCCCACCCAGTATCCTAAATAATCCTAACATCCCAAATGAGATTATCCATGCATTGCAGGCTGGAAGACTTGGAAGCACAGTATTTGTAGCAAATGTAAGTAAAAAGTTTTCTGTCTAAAGAAGAAAACCAGAACTTTATGAAAGTCTTGCTAATATATTACAGAGGTAGTTCTGATAGTTGAGAAGAATAATTTAAAAGAGGGTGATGTTCTCTTCTTGATCTGTTTAAAAATAAAACCAAACAGCTTTGAAGTTGGGCTTTGTCCCACAGTGACCAGATAGTGATAAGTCACAAACTTGACCCGAGTCCCTTTGGGGTCGAGTTTACTGGTTTTTGCCAATTACAGAAGTGGCAGCTGGGCGTGCATTCCCTGGGGGTGCAGGCCAAGACTGTGCGAGCCAGGCTGACATTTCCCTCCCTCTGGTTGTGCCTGGGGTGAACGACCATGCCTTTGCCACTTGCGGCTGGAAACTTAAAGAAAAGTGTGTTGTGAAGGGTCAGCTGGGGAACAATTTTTTCCCTTAATTTTTAATGTTCACAGAGTAAGTGTTAATTTGAAAGGCATGAGGTGACTTTAACCTGTTCTTTCAGAGTAGAGACAGTAACTAGCAGTTAAGGCCAGGCTTCATAATCCTATATGAAAAATTCTGCAGTGGATAAGTCCTTGTGACATTATTTTAATTAATTAATTAATTTTTTGAGAGAGTGCACAAGAGAGTGAGATAGGGCAGAGGGAGAAACAGGCTCCATGCCTAGCGTGGGGCTCTCGATCCTGCAACCGTCAGGATCATGACCTGAGCCAAAATCGAGTGGGATCCTCAGCTGATTGAGCCACCCAACCGCCCCTGTGACATTGTATTTAAATGTTTGTTTCCAACCAAAGCGTATTGTATTCAATATGTTTTGTGTTCAGGATGGTTTTTCTTGAGATGTCTACATTGAGATTTTTCTCTCCTTTCTCTTGATTAGCTGGATTATAAAGTTGGCTGGAAGAAACTGAAGGAAGTTTTTAGTATGGCTGGTGTGGTGGTCCGAGCAGACATTCTTGAGGATAAAGATGGAAAGAGTCGTGGGATAGGCACTGTTACTTTTGAACAGTCCATTGAAGCTGTACAAGCTATATGTATCCTTTTATCAGAATTCAGCTCTTGGTGAACAGTTTGGCCTTACAGTGTTACGTGAATAATGGAGGTTTGGGGAGGGGAGAGTGGTACTGTGTGCGCTAGTATTTCCCAGGTGACCTCAGGGGGCACAGTACTGTGGAATGTAACAGTTGTCCGTGATGGAGCAGCTTCAGTACTGCACAGACGGAAAATAGACATGCCTGTGAGTGGTCTTTTCCAGTGTTCTCGCTGTAGAGTCTGGTTGGAAGGGAGAAGTCTAGAGTGTGCCACCGGAGAGAAATTCAGTTGTGTATTTCAAGTGTACGTTCTTGGCGGTATTTCTCCGATGGACTGACAACATTCTAGAAACACTTCTCTCTCTGACCCTGAGCTGGTTACCCTGGAGTTTTTATCTTTGTAGTCACAGTGGAGAATGCCACGCATGATCATAGTCACTAAACTTGGATAAGACTGTTGCTGTGTATCTTAATCAGAAAACATGGTACTTGAGAAAACTGTACTGTATGTGGCCCATTGGACACAGTAAAAACTGATGCCAGTACCTGCGAGGATGGTTTGGTGAGAAGTGTGGGGTTATGTGAATGGCGCTCCACACCTGAGGGGTAAGCTGACACTTAACTTCCGCCTCCCTTGAGCTTTATTAATTGTTGCCTTTATGCCTGTTGTAGAAACAGATACTTTAAAAGTATAATGAAGAACCAAAATTACTCATAAATTCATTACGTAGAGGGACTGGTAGCAGAGTATTTTTCTCTTCTGTATTTCTCCTGCTGTGCATGTTTTTAGAATTGAGAGAAATAGCCTTAATTGTACTGCCAGCTATGTTTAATGGTCAACTGCTATTTGATAGACCAATGCACGTGAAAATGGTAAGTTAATAGGATCTCTTTCTGTGTAATATTAAGTCTAGCAAAAACATGGGAATATTGAGTATGCATAGCTATTGCTGTATGGGTCAGTCTAGGTTAAGGAAGGTGCGGTAGGTTGAGCAGATTTAGGACAAACACTTGCTCATGCAGCTTTTCAGATGTTTTCCTTGGCACAGTTGTCTGTTACTGACAGTCAGGAGATCAGTTGAGTATCCTGCTCAAGCAAGTGAACAGTTTCAAAGAATGTTTATGTACCCGGGTTCGGCTCTTCAGAGTATCACATTACAGTGTTTGGCCTTTTATCTGTTGTGAACTTAATTAAGTCTTTGATGCACACAGCCTTTTAGGTTCTGTTGAAGCACCTCCGCATAAACATTATCCCTGCTTTGGCTGCACCAGGAAAATAGTGGATTAATACAGGCATGACTAGAACATGCTGAGTGCAATCTGGTTAGGGCTCAAATTCAGGAAGAAAGTAAAGGGAACTATGAAGGGAAATTTTAGTTACTTTAAACGTTCAGTTTAGTTTTGTGAATTGATTATTGCTTTACATGGCTTAAAAAGCATGAAGAGACAGTGTGAGAGTCGTTCCCTTACTTTGTGCCCAGGTCCCATTCATCCCCCACAGTAACGTGGATGCATACTTTTGTCCTTCTTTTTACACAAGGGTGCACATACTCTCTCTCTCTCTCTTTTTTTTTTTTTTTTTTTTGCACTTGTATGTTATTTCGTGGCACGGGCAGACCATAATTTCACTAGCTAGTCCTCTGTCACTGGGAGTTATTTCCATCTTTTGTTGTTGCAAGCTGTGCTTTAATACTGAGATGTATCCACTTTCTCTTTCAGGATGAGAGGGCCTTACCAAAGGGAGATTTTTTCCCTCCCGAGCGTCCACAGCAACTTCCCCGTAAGTGTCTCAATATGGCTCACATTGTGAATTTGATGAGTACTGACCTGAGACCTACACTTACCCTTGAGCTTGTGCCATGTGATTCTGCAGTTCTCTTGATCCTTCTTGAAGGAAAGGTTAAAAAAGGGTTTTGTGGTATTTTTTCCCCCTGTAGATTTTTCAGGGTGAAAAATGAGCAGAGAGATTCACAACTTAGGAAGGGTTCTTAGGATTACTTTGTGGCGAGGCAGGCTATATCCTATAGGGTGCAGTTGAGTGTTTTGAAAGTGTCATGTAGAAAGAAGAACCAGAAACTGGAAAGGAATTAAAGCCTGAATGCACTTGGGATCAGAAGAGATTGGTTAGCACCGTGCGGCTCCCAGGCGCTGAAGACTGTCCGTGTCAACACCCGTGTGCAGGTGTTCCCAGCAGCCCGGTTTCAGTTGATAAATGGACAGAGAAGTGGTAAATTTATGCGATGGAGTATTACTCAGCCAGCCATGAAAAGGAACCAAGTACTGATGCCTGCCATGGCATGTGTGGACCTTGATTTCGTCTGTAGGAAATGTCCAGAAAGGCAAATCCACACACAGAGAGTAGATTAGTGGTGCCTTTGGAGAGTTGATTTTAGAGGTGATGACAGTGTTTTGGAATTAGATTGTGGTGATAGTTGTATGTACCCAAAATCATTGCAGTGCACACTTCGAATGGGGCATCTTACGGTTTGTGAAGTGCAGCAGTCCATATTTTGTATATGGGGTCACAGTGAAACATCCAGGTGAAAGTCTCTCCCGTGACCAGTGACCTCGAAGATGGAAGCGGTGCATATGAGTGAAGCCTTAGGCACTTTTTCTGACAGGCCCACAGGGCTGTGCAGAGCCTGAGCGCAGACTGCAGGGAGAGTGAAGGCCTCTGACAGCAAGAAGGGCTGGGGAGTCCCTGTGAAGTGTGGGCGCGAGGTGGTGGTGGGAGGGGAAGGCTTGCTTGTTCTGTGTTTGCAAAACTTCTACCAGGTGAGGCAGTTGGGTTGTCTGTTTGGAGGGCCAGGGAGTGTCTCTGGTTTGGAGTGGAGACTCAGGCCTAAGGCCCAGCATCAGATTGGATTGAATGAGATCCTAGACGAGAACACCATCATGAGTGCCTTTGTGGTTTAACATTAAGAAGCGTAAATGAGGCAGATTTTGGGGGGAGGTCAGTGGCTTCCAGAATAGATGGCTTATCGGGGCACCCGGGGGGCTCAGTTGGTTAAGTGTCCGACTTCGGCTCAGGTCTCGTGGTTGGTGGGTTCCAGCCCCGTGTCGGGCTCTGTGCTGAATGCTTGCTCGGAGCCTGGAGCCTGCTTCAGATTCTGTATTTGCTTCTCTGACTCTCCCCGCTCACACACTGTTTCACTCTCTCTCTCAAAAAATAAGTGTAAAAAAGTAGATGGCTTATCTGTTGGAAATTAATATTTTTTAGAGAAGTACCACATATCCTTGCCTTAATGTGGTCACTTGCTATGATCACCCAGAATGAGGGTGATGGCTCTTGTTGACTTCTGTGCCTAGAGGAGGTGGGGCAAGGGCTGTTAGGGAGCGGCGGCTGGCACACACTGGGCCCCGGGGAGCCCATTATCCGTGGGTGTTGGTGTCCCAGCACATTTCAGAGCGTGGACTTCAAAGTCATCAGGGCCTTAGGGAGCATGTAACCTTGGCGATCTCTTGCTGCTGTTTCTATGCAATTTAAAAACACAGGTTTGTTAAACATAATTAAATATCTGGGAACTGGTATCCAGGTTCATTTTTAAATCCCTCCCCCCCCTTCTTTTAATGAACTTCGTTACCATTTAAAAGTATCTCACCTGATCTTGTTTTAAACCTCAGACCAAGGTTGCTCACAGCGTGGCAGGTGTCTTGCACTGTCTAGTCTTGTTTGCTAGTTTGAGGCCAGTCTATCCTTACCGCCCCTGCTTTATTTTGGGGCATGGAGTTGAGGGCGGACTGGGTATTGATTCACAGGTTAGGAAGCTTTTGGGGCGGAAGATAACACTAGTTTCATTGTTGCTAAAATGTCTGTAGAGTCAGAGAATAGTGTGTGCCCCGGGTGTTAATTGGCCAGTTTATAGCATTGTTTCCCATTCATTGCGAAAAGTCCTTTGGGTTACCAGGCTGTGAGGTGGTGATTGGGCGTGTTTGCACTGCTGGCCTCCCAAGTCCTTATCTGCCTTCTTACTTGTTTACTTAAGTTTATTCCTTGGGAGAGAGAGCAAGCCCTGGAGGGGCGCAGAGGGAGGGAGAGAATCCCAAGCAGGCACTGCACTGTCAGCACGGAGCCTGATGTGGGACTTGTACCCATAAAACATGAGGTCAAGACCCGAGCTGAAACCAAGAGTCGATGCTTAACTGACTGAGCCACCTAGGCGCCCCTCCTTTTTAATTTTTTAAAAAATGTTTAGTTTTGAGAGCGAGAACGTGAGGGGGAGGGACAGAGCAGGTTCCATGCAGACAGCAGAGAGCCTTATGCGAGGCTCAAACTCAAAAAACTGTGACCTGAGCTGAAGTCGGAAGCCTCCCTTCCGGAACCTTAATTGCCTGTTTTAATCAAACATTTCTCAGTTTGAGATTTAGAGAAATGAGTAAGTGTCTGTGATTCTTACATGTGAGTTCATGATTCTTCGCTGCTTTTCAGTTGTCCTTGTTTCATGCGTCTCACAAGCTCCAGTCTGTACTTGCACATGAAAAGTTAGCCTCGAAAGGGATAGCTGCCAATGTGCCCGTGTTGAATTATGAATCAGGCCCCGGGCTTGCTCTTGGAGGTGGTGGGTTGGAATGGAGTGTGACGTTTACAACACCGTAAACAAAGACTCTTTCTGCCTTGGAAGGTCATGGTTTTCTAAGTGGAATCTACATTGTGGACTTTTTCTCTTTTCCTTTCAGATGGACTTGGTGGTATTGGCATGGGGTTAGGCCCAGGAGGACAGCCGATTGATGCCAATCACCTGAATAAAGGCATTGGCATGGGAAACATAGGACCCGCAGGTGAGAGCTACAGTGTGCTTCGACTGGAGGTTTCTGGGGAAGTGAGTTGTTCGAATTACTGGGATAACTGGACATTGAGTACTTCACATTGAATGAAGATTTAATTGGGGCAGAATTTCCTCCTTACTCCGCTCTGATTCATTTTGATAAAAGCAGTATTTTGTATTTTTAATGAATTGAATCCTCTTTTCTAAAGTTGTTATACTTTCGCATTTTATCCTTGCATGACCTTCTGAGCTGAAGTAGTTATGCTATTTGATAAAAGGCAGGCCAGAGAGTTGGTCTTGCTCAAGGTCACACTGTCAGTTAGTGACAGAGACTGTAGATCTGACCATGGGACCGTAGCGCTGTCTAGTCTCTTACCCAGACGCCCTCACCCTGGGACTGTCGCCTGGTGGTGACAGGGCTTTTAGAGGCAGGGCATTGGTGGACACAGAAAGGCATGCAGGGCCTGACAGCATGGCCGTCACGGGTCACAAAGACATGGTGTGGAGCGTTCTCGTCTTCGCGCACGAAGAGAAGTGGCTAATGAATAAAAGCTTTGTGGAGAACGTACTCTAAACCTTGCTGTTCAGCACTTTCCTTCTGTGCCATGAGGTGTTCATATACTATTAAGAACAATTTCGCTTTTGTGGCCAAAGACATAACAGCTGAGTTTCTTGAAATCCTTTAAATGGCAGCCTGGGTGCCCCTTCCCTCTGCTTCTGTTCTGCGGGTCCCTCGGCTCCCTCCTGGATTAACCTCTGGGCTGGCCTCTGTGCCCTCAACCGCCACTTCCGCTGCCCCTTTGAGTCTGACGGCCACTCCCCTGACTGACCCCTAAGAACAAAGTCTGGGGTGACACGGAGAGAAGCCTCAGTGTTTTTAGAAACTGCTTTTTGTTTAGAGAATTTTATCTTTAAAAGGGAGTTTTAAGTCTACTTACGCTCCCTAAAATAAGCGTCTAAGAAAGTGCTCCCGTGTTTGTACGTGGTAATTATATATCATGTTAAAAATGGTCTGGTCTGGTTATTTATTAAAACTATGTGGGCCCCGCGTGATTATTATTAAAGACTTAACGTAGTCTCTTGGAATGTGAGTGTCACAGGGGAGACGGTAGAACCCCTTTCCCCCTTTTCCTTGACAGTTAAACTCGTAATCAAGGATATTTTTTGTTCATTTTCTGGTTTGGAATTTCCTGTGCTTTTTAAATTCAAACATTACTTACTGCTTTGACATAATTTTAGTTTGCATTGACTTTTTCTTTTTAAGGAATGGGAATGGAAGGCATAGGATTTGGAATAAATAAAATGGGAGGTAAGAGATTTAAAATGAAGCACAAATGTAATCACCTTTAGGTATGGTTTTCTCTCACCTTTCCTCTTTCTTTTTTCTTAAGCTTTGCATGAATTGTCACTTTGGGTTTCCTAAAAGTTGGAGTCTAGGAATTAATTATACCTGTCAGTCTTTCCTAGTGGGTATCTTGGCTTTTGGTTCTGGCTTTCTCACTAACTAGCTCTGTGACCTTGGGCAAATCACTCCATCTCTCTGGGCCTCTTTTTACTTGTCTCTTGAGGGGGTGGATCTGATTAGCTTTGTGAAGGTGGTGATTTTTAGGCAAGGGGACTAGCATTTCCCCCCAAAGCCCTTACACTTGGTAAGGAAGTTCTGGCAGAAAACAGAAAACACCCAAGGTAAAACTCGTGAAAACATGATTCTTTTCCTGATGGGCGTAAGTGGTCTCATAGGGATGGTGCTCAAATGCGGCTATCTCTTTGCAGGCATGGAGGGACCTTTTGGTGGCGGTATGGAAAACATGGGTCGATTTGGCTCTGGGATGAACATGGGCAGAATAAATGGTAAGACTTGGGTTTCCTTCCTACTTGCACCTGCTCTCTGCTGGCTGTCGGCTCTAGGTGACCCTGAGGCAGCACACCTGTTTTTAATGAATGATGTGCCCCTTCCCCTTGTCTTACTGAATCAGATGTCTTTGAATTGCCTTATTTAAAGTCATAAGTTTATATTTCAGAAGTTAGACTTTCTAGTAGGTAAGTGTTAATCCCCTTAGTCCCTAAACTGTGTTCTGATTCTCCCCAGTAATATGCCAGTAAAATTTTAAAGCATTTTTATTGCCTCCAGCACTAGCAGGCATCCTGGAAACATCTGTGGTTATGTTTTGCACGCTTTAAAATCGTCTTCAAGTGTCAGGGATTGGTTTTAGTTTCTTCGGAGTGTTTGATAAAGTTCCTCTCTCCTGGAGTGCCGGGCTGCATCAGCTCTTGAGCAGCTGCTCTGGTAACGCGGGCGTTGGGAGCGGAGACCTTGCCTTGATTTGGTGAGACAGTTACATAGTGAGGATTTTGGTGCCCTTCAGATCTCATAGCCCTCTCAACCCCTTCAATTCGGTGATGCTGATGATCACAATAGCAGGGTGTTTCATTTAGTCCTTGCAAGAACCATGTGATTTGTAGGTACTTCTATCACCATTTTATCAGAAACTGAGGCCCAGAGAGTGACTTGCCTAAGGTCACATGGCTAGTAATATTGGGAGATGGCTCCTGGCTGTCTGGCTCCAGAGCCTGGCTCTTAATCACACTGTGATCCTGCCCTTCAGAGCTGCCTTCAGCTTGGGGCATCAGCCTCTCCTCAGTGGGGCTGCGAAAGGTGCCTTGAGAAACCCACAGTCTGTCTTTCTGGAATTCTCTAGCGGTTGGTTGCCTCTCTTCCCTCCAGCTGTGAGGAGGATTCTTCCCTTACACACATAAGCTTCCCTGGGGAAGGTCATTGAAGGTCTGCATGTAAATGTTTCTTACCTGACCTGGCAGTGTCATTCAACGTGAAGATTGGATTAGAGCAACTGCAAGGCTCGGGGTAGCCGTTAACTGTCAAGCTAGAAGGAAAGGTATTTCTCATGAATAAACTGCCTTCGTGGGGTTGCCTTGTTCTAGATGAAGGTAAAAAGATGGAGGGCAGTCCCCACTAGCAGTAGGAATGAAGGGACAAAGGCCTGAGTTACCGGTGTGCTTTCAAGCCAGCCTGCAGTTCATAATATGTGTAGGAAGTTTAATAAAAAGAGTTGGAGAAGTCTGGCTTGGTAAGGTGTTTGCTTAAAACAGACGAATTGTCAGGAAAGAGATGGGGTGTTGTTCCGAGGAGTGGAGTGGTGTGATTTAGAAGCGGACGGAAATGAGCTGGGGCTCTGGTGAGCCGTGTGGGCAAAGTCCTTGGTGACCTGGCAGGTGGAAATGCGCAGTCAGGGTTCTGAGTCTGGTGATCACAGGGTTCAGGGTGCTGAGTGGGGAGCACAGTGGAGGAGGTGTTCGGATGCAGTGTTCTTAGATGTTCACGGATGTTCACGGACACAGATACTCCATAGTCCTTCCCCTTGAGCTGTGTTCTGAGGTTTGAGTGCAGTCAGCTTAGTCATGGGGAAAATGATGAAGATGTTTTGAATTTAGTATTTGGGGACTCTAATGTATCTGTTACTGTCACAGGTGCTGACATCCAGATTGGCCCTGAGGTTGATTTCTAATCAAAGTAGAGATCAAGGCCTAATAGAATAGATGTTTAGGAATTACAGGTTAAAACATCAAATACCAAACAACGATTTGATGCAATCTTTGACAGTGAAAACACTCTCTCATTTTGGGGGGACTACATTGGAATTCACAGGGGTTCCCTGAGCTGTAGAGCCCGTTGACAGTTGGGAAGATGAATTCTGAGGCCGTTGCCGTATTAAATGCCTACACATGACTTCCTCATCTCAAGGGGGCAGAGTGCTGCCGCCATCAGTCTGTTCCGGTGCCGCTCTGGGATTTCTGCTCTGCCCGCCACATGCGGGCTACACCAGTTAGTTCCAGTTCCAGCAGATGGCATGCCACCAACCTGTGACGTTCAGTTGGGTCGGTTCACACTATGGCAAGTCTACCAATGCTAAACTGTGGCATTTTTAAATTCATAATGCCATGTCTTCGGGAGACTTGTTTATTACTTCATTGAAAGGGTAAGGGCTTGAGTGGCATGTAACCGTTTTGGGCAGTTGTGCAATTGAAGGCGATCATTATATAGCACCTATTTGCCTGAGCAGGATGAATGAACTAGAATTTTCAAGGCCCTCTCAGTATGGGAGGGGGACACAGTGTGATGCATACTCTTCATAAGTCTTGCTTTGGAGGAAAGAAGTAGCCAGTGATGGGACCACCAGAGGCTTTTCAAGCACGTGACAGTCGTGGCAAGCCTTTCCCCGTAGTAGCTAAGACCTCCGGTTTTATTTTTTATTGTTACTGTTTTTTTTATTTTTAACATTTATTTTGAGAGAGAGGAAGAGAAAACCCCAAGCACTCTCCGTGCTGTCAGCACAGAGCTAGATGCAGGGCTCAATCCGACATGACCTGAGCTGAAACCCAGAGTTGGAGGCTTAACTGAGCCACCCAGGTGTTCCAAGACCTTTTATTTTATTTTTATTTTTATTTTTATTTTTTTTAAATGTTTTATTTATTTTTGATACAGAGAGAGACAGAGTATGAGAGGGGGAGGGTCAGGGAGAGAAGGAGACACAGAACTGGAAGCAGGCTCCAGGCTCTGAGCTAGCGGTCAGCACAGAGTCTGACGCGGGGCTCGAACCCACGAACGTGAGATCTGACCTGAGCCGAAGCTGGAGGCTTAACCGACTGAGCCACCCAGGCACCCCAAGACCTTTTATTTTTTTAAGGCATTGCAAAACAACTGCTGCTGTCATCATAGAAGGTGGTAACGGAGCTCCCCACGCCCTGTGTGGAGGAGACCGCTCCAGCTGTTCCTAGAGAAGGCGTATCACACTGCAGGGCTGTTTCTAGATTCTACTTGGATGTGCTTGTGTTAGTAGAACTTGGGGTCTTGCATTGGGTTTAGGTCCCAGCCTTTGCCTCATCCTTTAGCAGGCACGTGACCTTCGTCATTCATCAAGTTACTGAGTCATTTGAGCCTTAGTTTCTTTGTAAAGGGGCCGTGATGGTGGAGGGTGATAGAGCGGTACAGGCTGTCCGGAGGGTTCCGTGGACTGCTGGCGCCCAGGGACGTAGCCGCTGCCGCCCGTGATGGGGCGCGCGCTCCTCCGGTTGCCACAGTGGGGGTGGGGGGAGCTCCGAGCGGCTCCCGTGAGAGTCGGAGGTTCGTCCTTGCTGGACTGAAGGTGGGTCGTTCACAGGGACTCACTTGAGGTGAGGTGATTTTTTTTTAAGGAATAAGGGATGAATGACAGTTTCTCATAGAAAGCGTAAGTGTGCTGACTTGGGGTTGGCCACCGTGTGCCTGTAGCCGGTTTTCTTCACGTCTGAGCACAGCGGTAGTCCTGGGAAGGCCTGGGATAATGATTTCTTCCACAGAGATGGAGTATGGCTTGTGTGGAAGATTTGAGAGGGACTTTGCCAGAAACAAGACGCGAGTGTCTCGAAGCTTTGGAGAGCCCCTTGGCAGAGGCCTGGGCGAGAAGGCCTCGGGTGAGCGGAGCTCACGCTCGGGTCAGAGGGCCTTTCTCAGAGTCCGCTGTCTTTCCGTCTTTTAAAACATTGTTTTCTGGACTTAGGTAAAAACTTTTGATCCTTGAAGATTTCTTTTTTTCTTGTATGTTTGATATGACTGTCTATAACTTTATTCTAGGTTATTCCAAAAGTTTAGAATTTGGGGGATGAATTCGTAATCTGTATGTGACTAGGTCTGTTGGAACTTTCTTACTGTCCATGATTGGCTTTGCTTTTGTGAACTGGAATGGCCGTGTATTGTCAAAACATTTAAAATCTTAGTGCATTTGGCTGCAAATCTCAATTTGTGTATCCTGAGGGTCCGAAGAACAGAATGGCACAGGACTTTGCTCCCAGAGGCACTTTTTCCTCCCCTGAGCCTTTAAAAAAAATTTTTTTTATGTCTTTTATTTAGTTTTGAGAGACAGTGCAAGCAGAGGAGGGTCAGAGAGAGAGGGAAGCACAGAAGCAGGCTTCAGGCTCTGAGCTGTCGGCATAGAGCCCAATGCGGGGCTCAAACCCACAAACTGTTAGATCATGACCTGAGCCAAAGCCGGACGTTCTACTGACTGAGCCAGCCGGGTGCCCCACCTGCCCTGAGCCTTTAATCCTCTGCCACTCAGCGGCACCTCCCATCCCCACGATGAGGTGGGCAGCCTCGTCCCGTCCCGTGCAGTGCTGTGAGAGGTGGGGCAGGTGGGGCCCTTCTTCCTCATGGCAGCAGGGAAGTCTTCCTGTCCTCACCTGACCAGAAATGTCATCTGTCGGCCCTGCTGTCTCCTGCTGCTCTGCCATCCGCTCTCTGATGGAGACTAGCTTGTCTGTCTGTCCCGGGGCCTCCCAGAGCGACTCGGGCAGGAGCAAAGGGCTTTGTTCTGGAATTCCTGGTGCTACTTGTGATCAGACCCAATTTAGTAAAAGGGTCTTTGTACCAAATAAGTTAAGTCAGATTTTCTGACTGGTTGACCTGGATTTTTTTGTTTTGTTTTTTATATTCACTTCTTGATCTTTTTTTCCCCCTTCACTTGAAAGATGAATCATTTTGGTGGCATTTTCTACAGTGCCTCCCCGTTCATTGTCCCTTCTCTCCTAGGAAGGCAGTAGACCTTTGTTTGCCCTGGTTTCTGCAGGCCATTGTAATTGGTGGTACAGGGACATAGGTGTGTAGTCCTTGATCTTGGAGGTGGTGCAGCTGCGGGGACAACGCTCAGTGGCTCAGGGCAGCACCAGAGGCCCCTCCACAGAAGAGGCCTTGTGAGGGTGCCCGTGGAGACGTTGCTCCTTGGCCCTTGGCAGCCGTGTGAGCATCACACAGAGGTGATCGTTTTCTCTCTGTGTTAAGATTTGAGAAAGCCCTGCTCTTGGTGGTTAATAGAGAGAACATGGGATTTAAACAGGAATACGGGAAAACGGCGCAGGGGCTGTTTAAGCTGGAGGGGCTGGGTGTCGGCTCAGCGTAGGTGACGGTGTACCAGCAGGTGCAGAGTGCTGGCAGCAGCAGGTGCAGAGGCTGCGAGGTGAGGGTCTCCCTGGGGTGGGGAGAGCAGATTCAAATTGGTAGTTGGAGCAGGGAGGTCTTTGCCCATGAAAAGAATTTTTCCTTTCTCTTTAAATCAGTGGTGGGCTGATTGTGACGCTTTTGCAGGAATAGTTTGGTCTTAGTGCTGCTTTAGGAAAGTGAACCTAGGCTGGTCTGGCGAGCAGGATCACAGGTGGAAGAGTGAGTGAGCCCTGCACGTGCTTGCAGGCTGGAGAGGTGTGGCTGCTTCCTCCGCTTCCCCACGCCCTTCCTTTATTTAGCAGGCAGCACCAGAGACTGCTCTGGGCTTAGGGTTACTCTCTGTGGTCATGGCCCTAAAACGAGATGTGCAGACAAACTTGGAAGAGGTTCAGATGAATTGTTGGCAGGCAAGTGACAATGCTTTCTCCTTTGGACAAGGTGTTGGATGAGTTCTGGATGTGCTGGGGTTTTTTATTTCCCCGAAGCGTGGTCTGTCACTTAGCATCGCACCCAGTTCCCTCCAGGCGGGGCTGGTGGGCTCCGCTTGCTTCAGGCCGTGCACGGCTCGTTAATGCGGCCACACTTCAGTGCTGCGTGCAGGCGCTGCAGCCTTTGGGGCTTCGGCAGTGAGTGACGGTAACTACAGCTTCAGCGTGCTCTGAAGGGTGACCACGAGGCGTGGGGTACGGCCGGGAGGGTGGGTGCTGACGGTCTGGACTGTTGCAGAAAACTGCTGCTGGCCCCATCCTTGCTTTCACAGTTCAGCTTGTTGGCGCGCACAGGCTCGTACGTAGCTCTGCTGGACGCGTTCCCAGATGGTGTTGCCACCTGGGTCTCAGACTCTGGAGCTACATGGGATCCTAATGTGACCCATCAGCAAGGACTCTTAACAGTTTTCCAGTAAAATGGTCTTGTCTCTATGTGTGTATTTCTTAACCCCTTCCCTTGTTCCTTGTTGTATTTTTAAATTAGTAATATTTTTATTCTGGAATCTGTAATAAACAAATTTCTGTTACCATAGAGAAATTTGGCTAATTTTTTTTTCTTCCTGATTTCCTTAGAAATCCTAAGTAATGCCCTGAAGAGAGGAGAGATCATTGCAAAGCAGGGAGGAGGTAGGAAACGCTTAGTTTTGATGTTCTGATTTTTAGAATAGGCTGTTATTAACGGGGGTAGTAGAGTGTAGTGGTGGAAAGCATGGCTCTAAAATAGACTGCCTGGGTGGGGACCAGCTCTGTCTCTGCCTCGCTGTGTGACATTTGGCAAGTTACTGAACGTCTCTCTCTTCCATACTGTAAAATGAAAATATAATGGTACCTACCTCATAGGGTTGTTGTGCAGAGTAAATGAATTAATTCATAGAAAAGAGTACCTACTAAGTGCTATGTAAGCATTAGCCATTGTCATTATAATGTCTGTGTAATTTGGGCACTTTGATTTAAATACTATAAAATTCAAATTCCTAAAAGTAAATACTTAATTATAAAAGTATACTACTTCTATACCAAATAAATGCTTACTTAAAGTATTTATATGAACTCCTGAAGATTCAAAAAATTATAAAGAAAGTAGATCTCTGCAATTTCACTGCCCTGTGATGAATATTGTAAACATTTTGGAATATATGCTTCCATTAATATACTTTATTTTAACGGGTTCTTAAAACTAAATGTACTTTTTCAGCTTGATTACCCCGCCCATGGCTCTGAGTGTCTTGGCACTCCCGCAGGAACTCCCCTTGCTGGTTATTTCTGTGGTGTGCTGATGCTAGAGCTCCACGTGGGCACCGCTTTTTCCTAGTTCTCTGCTACTGATGGCATGGGGCGGGGGCGTTGGTCAGCCTGATTTCTGATATTGTTAGGCATGCTGCCTACTGTTTCTAGTTTTCTTCCTTTAAAAAAAACAAACAAACAATTTCTGCTTTGGAAGTCAGTATTCTTAAAACTGTGTTTATATTTTGCCAAATGGTGCTCTGTTATTCAATTAAGGAAATGGGCAGAGAAGTGGCATGACATATGGGGTCACTCTGTCTGTTAAGAGACTCACTTATAGAAACTTCTGAGTTTCCTCTTGAATTTACATCTTGCACTGGGCTGCTTGGGGCAGCAGTGGGCTGGCTGTGGGCTCCGCTGCCCTTTGTCAGAGGCAGGTGGTGGAGGTGGTGGAGGTGGTGGTGGTGGTGGTGGTGGTGAAGTGAGAGGGTCCTTGGGCTCTGCATGTGGGGAAAGTGGTGGGCAGTGGCCTTGGTGGTGGAGCCAGACCCTCCTCGTCCAGAGCCACCAGCCATCTCAGGGTCACTGCACTGCTGACCTGCCAGCATGTGTCCAGCTGAACCGTGGCGTTGAGGACGGATCGTAGGCCTCTTCTCGAGTCCGCTCTGCAGTGCCATTGACTTCGCTTCTTCAGAGCCAGCAGAGTAGTTACACACAAGTCGTTCAGTGGTGTCCCTCACAGAGCAGGTTCCCTGGAAGTGGCTGGCTGTCTAGACTTGGAGGGTCTATGTTAGAGTTCGTTTTCTTTATCTCTTTTTAATTACGTGGCTGTTTGCTGGCTGCTTTGTGCCTAGAGGTGCTAAGGAGATGCAGCCAGACTGGCCACCAGCAGTGCCTGTCTGGGAGAGGATAGAGGTTGTGAGTGATTTGACTTGTCCTGTATGATCCAAGTAAATCCATTACACTGACTGAAGGTGGGATTTTGGAGGTTCCTCCCTTGAGAGCATTTCTCAGTGTCTGGTGTGGGAGACCTCAGGGTCTCTGAAATTGACACCTATGGCTCATAGAGCTAGTTTACAAGTTCTAGAACTTCCAAAGTAACATGGAGAATCTTGTTGACACAAGGCCTCCAGGGTGGATTTTTTTCCCTTTTTAAACTATAATGGAAATTTCAGCTGTGGCACGGAAATAGGAAGAATGGTGTCCTCACTATCTTGCCTTAACATTTGTCGACATTTGAGGGATGTCCAATGATAAATTGTTGCGGGACTGAGTTCCTGAACTGTGGTGGAGCATGTGAAGTACCCAGGTCATCTTTCTGGCATGGTATGCACGTAGTGTACAAGTCGCTGATACTTGCCTGTGTTTTGTGTCCCTGTTTCAGGTGGAGGTGGAGGCAGTGTCCCTGGGATCGAGAGGATGGGCCCTGGCATTGACCGCATTGGGGGTGCCGGCATGGAGCGCATGGGCGCAGGCCTGGGCCACGGCATGGATCGCGTGGGCTCTGAAATCGAGCGCATGGGCCTGGTCATGGACCGCATGGGCTCAGTCGAGCGCATGGGCTCTGGCATCGAGCGTATGGGCCCCCTGGGCCTCGACCACATGGCCTCCAGCATTGAGCGCATGGGCCAGACCATGGAGCGCATCGGCTCTGGAGTGGAGCGCATGGGCGCCGGCATGGGCTTTGGCCTCGAGCGCATGGCCGCGCCCATCGACCGCGTGGGCCAGACCATTGAGCGCATGGGCTCTGGTGTGGAGCGCATGGGCCCTGCCATCGAGCGCATGGGCCTGAGCATGGAGCGCATGGTGCCCGCAGGCATGGGGGCTGGCCTGGAGCGCATGGGCCCCGTCATGGATCGCATGGCCACCGGCCTGGAGCGCATGGGCGCCAACAACCTGGAGCGCATGGGCCTGGAGCGCATGGGCGCCAACAGCCTGGAGCGCATGGGCCTGGAGCGCATGGGCGCCAACAGCCTGGAGCGCATGGGTCCTGCCATGGGTCCAGCCCTAGGCGCTGGAATTGAGCGCATGGGCCTGGCCATGGGTGGCGGTGGTGGTGCCAGCTTTGACCGTGCCATCGAGATGGAGCGTGGCAACTTTGGAGGAAGCTTCGCAGGTTCCTTTGGTGGAGCTGGAGGCCATGCTCCCGGGGTGGCCAGGAAGGCCTGCCAGATATTTGTGAGAAATGTAAGTGGCTCTTCAGCCGGTACTTGCCGGTGGTATGCACAGGGAGGAGGGGGACAGGCCCAAGCCAGAGATGGTGTCCCCAGTAGGGGCTCCGAGTAGCGGCATAGAAGGCCACCTTGCCACTGCCCCCAGAGTGCAGTGCTGGTAGGGTAAGGAGGGAACGTGAGAGCGTATGGATGTGTGCAGCGCTGGCCAGGGCTTCTCGGGCTGCCAGGTGGGCCGGCGAGAGCTCTGGAGCCCTCACTTCTTGGTTCCCTGGGCTTGAGGAGCGGCTGGGCCTGGGCATGGGCCTGGGCCTGGGCCTGGCGGACCGAGGGACACAGGGCTGAATCTGATCTTCTCCTACCAGATTGACCACCTTCAGCTACTGTCGAGTGGTCTGTGGGCTGCTGCTTTCTCTGCACGTTGAACGAGGGAGTGTCCTTGGGGTGCTGGTTAGAACCTCATTCCAGGCAGGCTTGTTTTGTTCTCCACTGATCATCGCAGTTGGAAGTGCAGCCTATTTATTGGTGTAACAGGAAAGCCCCCCCACCCCCCACCCTGAGTCCCTGAAGTCTTATGTGATCGGGTGTTCGGGTTTGGTTGTGTCGCTCATCAGTTTCTCCTTTTCCCTCTAGCTCCCGTTCGATTTTACATGGAAGATGCTAAAAGACAAATTCAATGAGTGTGGTAAGTGTTTGAGAAAAGGCTTTCTAGGTGCTTCCATGTGTTGTGGCCTCAGAAGCCTTAGCTTGTTAGTGATGCATCTGAGGGGTGCAGCTGAGTTCCCATCCTGGTCTTCACGGCCACTGGCCATACCTCGCGGACTGATGGGACTTGCCATTTTTCTGCCTGTGCAGACACTCAAGCCGGCTGTTGGGTCTCCTTTTATGTGTCAGCCACTTCTCACCTGTGTTCTCACTTCAGCCTCGTTCTTCTCTTCTGTGGTGTTTGAAAGGTGATGTCCCCATTTTACAGATGAGTCAGGCAGTCACGTTCCCAAAGTCACATGGCTTCTAAGTGACAAAGCTGAATAAGACAAATTCTGGTCCGAGAGGAGGTTGCTTTCTACCACAGCACTGTGGTTGGGTCATGCCTCAGTGCTCGCCCAAGAGTTCCCGGGTGAGTGCGGGCGTGTGTGAGGCCTGGGGCCTCGGGCCTCTGGTTTCCTGGCACCCCGGGCCCCCATCCTGAAAGGCCCACTTTGTGGGCCAAAGGAAGTGAAGTTGTCAGCAGATGCACCCTTGGCCCTCACATCACCTCTGTTCTTTTAACCCTGTCAAGTGGAAGCCCCAGGCCCAAGCCAGGAGTCTGGGCGGTTTGCTGGGTCATGGCTTCCTTAGTGATTTTACTCATTTCCTGTTTTCACTGTTGGCTCCCATTACACCACTTTGCCGCTTCTCCTGGTTCTCCTCTTGGGGCGGCTGTTGAGCCATCGTGCACCTTCCTGCCCTCTCCCTGCCCCTCTTGAGAAGTCAGGACGGGTCCTGCCGCTCCCCTGCCTGAGGCCTGGGACCCGGGACTCAGCTGCCGGGAGAGACACTCACTTCACTGTGGTGAAGGACCTTCAGAACTTTCCAGCGAGAAGCCCTGGAGAAGTTGACCTTTCCTCGGGTTGAGTTAATGCTCTAGAAACATGGGCCCCTTAGCACAGGTTCCATGGTCATGTCTTTGGCTCCTCCCCCTTACAGACTTCTTTCATGGTGCTTGACACATATGTGGATGCTTTCTCAGCGCTTGAATAAATACGTGCAACCCACCGCCTAATTAGGATGCGGCTTCTGTCTGAACAGTACAGAAGCGTCCGTTGTATCATGAAGGCCTTGCACATGCGGTGGGTCTTGAAGACCCAAGCCTCTGCAAAACTTGCCCGTAGCGTTGGCTTCACCCAGCGCCCTTTCTAACTTTCTCGAGTGTCAGGGTATGCGCGTTTGAAGCTGCCGGGAAGGCATACGTAGCACGGGGCTGGTCCGATCACTGTCCTGGTGGCAGAAGAATGGCAACGTGGCTCGAGGGCCTTGGCCTCTGGACTCCGGCCACTGTGTCCCGTGAATCCGCGTGTCAGGGCCGCTCTCCCTTTTGACTCTGTCCACCGAAATCCAACAGGTGATCTGGACTGAGTGGAGCCCAGACTGAGGCTGAGCTCTGGGTTTGCCTGATGGGTTGTGGTCTCTTCTTCCCTCCCTGTGCCCAGGCCACGTGCTGTATGCCGACATCAAGATGGAGAACGGGAAGTCCAAGGGGTGCGGTGTGGTTAAGTTTGAGTCGCCAGAGGTGGCCGAGAGAGCCTGCCGGATGATGAATGGGATGAAGCTGAGTGGCCGGGAGATTGATGTTCGAATTGATAGAAATGCTTAAGCAGTTGCCTTTTTTAAACATCAATACCAGACCTCTGAATTTGTATTTTTTCTTGTTAACCATTTTAATTTGTTGGCTGGATGTATAAAGATGTTTAAAAAATTCAGTTGCTTTTTGGGGTAATTTGAATTACTTTTTTAATGACTGGGGTTCCATTTGACTGTTTGCATTGAGATTGCAACGTGCGCAGTTTTTTTGTAGTTGTGGCATCTTGTTGACCTCGAGTATGACTTTGATAATAAATACCAGTTCCTGAAAAGATGCTGGCTGTTCGCGTGTGTGTTGTGGGGCCTCCGCCTGAGGTTTGGGGAGCTGGAGCCAGTCTTCTTTCTACCCTTGGCGCTCTGACCACTGGGGGTCACATCCCCGTTTTTGCTTTGTGCTTGGACGTCGCAAGTGGGAGGACCCGGGCCCCAGCCGCGTCGGAACTCTTTATGGGAACTGAGTCCTGAGCGCACTTGAATTCTTCCGTGCTGGTAGCGAAGCACTTGGACGTTGGCGGCTCTGAGAGCCGTCCTCCTTGCTCCCTCCTGTGCGGTTACTCTTCAGGGGGCGCTGACGGTGTGTCAGGCTCGTTTCCAGTTGGCTTTTGTCGTGACTACTTTGGGTGCTGTAACAAAGGTACCGCAAGCTGGGCAGTTTAAAAACAGGCCTTTTCTTCCCACAGTCTTGGAGGCTGGGAAGTCTAAGGTCAAAACACTAGCAGATTCCGTGGCTGGTGATGGAACCTGGCCGTGGTTCATAGATGGCACTTTCTAGCTGCTGGGAAGGGGCAGCAGGTGTTTCTCAAGTCCTCGTACTTATAAAGACACTAATTCCATTCACCCCCCACCCCCAAAATATCGTCACATTGGGCATTAGGCTTTCAACATGGGAATTTTGAGGGGGGCGGGTGCACATATACATTCTGTCCAAGGCAGCATTTCTTTGCTGCAGCAGACCAGGCAGGTTGTGAGTTTCTGAGCATGTCTAGTCCTGTAGCAGCTGAGGCTGAGTGTGATACCAGGGCCTTGTCAGAACTGGGTCACCCCTCCCCCTGTCCACCAGGATGTGGCCTCACGCATAGGTCGTCCACTTGGGCTAGACAGCTGCTTGCAGCCTGTGTGGAGCTGCAGCCACTGCTTGGCCTGTTTGGACGTGGTGTCCTACCCTTGCCACCGCCTTGCCACACCTCCCCCTCCTGGTGACACTGGGGGGTATAGGGACAGCCTCCCAGATCCCCTCCCCCCCCCAAAGGAGATCACGGCTCTGGCGTGCTGGTCAGGACAGAAACAAAAGACAAGAAGCAGGAGTGCTTTAAATAGGAGCTTTATGTGGTTCGTGTGTACAGTCAGGCCTGAGCCTGGGGGCTCTGGGACTGCCACGCTGGGATCCAAGACTCCTGGGTTAGCAGATGGCTGGGTGGGCATGTTGTCCTGGGCACCCCACACCTGTGGGCCTGATTGTTCCCGGGGGGATGGTCAGCTCCAGAGGGTCTGTAAGGAAGGGAGGGGGACTTCCATAGACACCCTCCCCCCCCCCATAAGCACATAGCAGTCCCTGGGGAAGTGGGATGGGGGGGTTACCTCCTTCCGGGCACTGTGGTCCCTTCCAGCCCACCCAGAGCATCACATACCCTAGAAGCCAACATCGTCATACACTTCCGTCTCCCTGGCAGAAAGCACGGTTTGGTCAGTAAGGTTCATGGTCAACCAGCCCCCTCACCCATCTTCCCCCCCAGCCCGGGTCAGTCAGCACTCACAGGGGCAGTAGAGCTGTTCTGGGCACATAGCCATCTGCAGAGAGAGTAGGGTAGGTGAGCTCTGGCCCCGGCGGTGCCCGTTGCCCTTGGGCTCACTAGCCCAGCCGACTTACATTTGCCCTTGGTGTCCCGGCACAGCATCTCCTCCTTGTTGGTGAACTCGATCACCTCCAGGATCTCCCCACGCCGGATCCCCAGGTACTTGCCGCCCCCACGACGCGTCTTGGCGTTGGGATCAATCATCATCCTTGTCTGAATCACTATCTCCCCCTCAAACTGGAGGGAGACGATAGAGCTTTTGTTTTGTGCCATCACCCCAGGGCTTTGTCTACCTAGGGCTGTGCCAGCTCCCCCGGGGCTCATTCAGGGCTCCATCGCAGAGTTGTGGCGTTCACACCTTGAACTTCTTCCGGAACTCCCTCTCGGCTTTCTCTGCCTTCCGGATCTGCTTCAGGGACTTCGGGTCTGCAGGCGGCAACTGCTGCGGCTGGGGGGCCTTCTCCTTCCTGAGGAGTTGGAGCTTCCTGAGCGGGATGTCCGGCCAGATCTCACCCTTGCCTCCCTGTCCTGCACCCTCTGCCCTGTGGTACCTGAGCTCTGGGTCTTGCGCTGGCCTGGGGGCTTGCTGGGTAGATGGCACTCCGTCTGGGAGCAGTGAGAATGCCGGGTTAGAGCGGGGACTCTTGGCTTCCCTCTCCACCTTCTCTGTGTCCCTTCTCAGGACACGAGTCCCCTCCCAACGTGCACCTTGTCCACCGGTTCGCCTTCTCCTCCTGACCGCTCCCAGGTCACCCAACTGGTAAATGGTCAAGGGAGGATTTATTTGTGGGCTTTTGAAGCCGTTTCATGTGTGTTTCCTAGAGTAGGTTTTTTGAGAATCGTCATGGGATTTGGGTCAAAAATAAGGTGACAGCATATCCTTGGGCAAATGAAGTGGGCATCTGCCAAGGGGCAGGTGGGGTCCTTGGACTGGCCTCGCCGCTGCTGAGACCACCGTGGTCTTCGGGTGAGGCCTGACTTCCTGGCACTTGACCAGCCCTCCAGGTTTGCTGACTGAGGGTCTGGCTTACAGCGAGAGCCTCATGAGGACCCCCTGAGGGAAGACTCCAGAAGCTGAAGCCCCCAGCTTTTCATTTCAGACTCCAGCTGCCTCGGCCTGGTGCTCAGTGTTGCTGCCACCCACC
>NC_043711.1:5032034-5041336 GCF_006229205.1 Suricata suricatta | reverse complement strand
GCTGACAGCAAGGCAGAGGTGGGGAGGTGCCTGGGCGGTTCGGGGCTGGGCCGTGCCTGCAGGGCTGCTGGGAAGTGGCTGCAGTCATTCCCTCTCTCCCCATGTCCCCATCTAGATGAGCGGCCCCCCAACCCCAGCCTCGGGAGCCTCACTAGAGCAGAAGCAGGAGGGGCCGGGCAGGAAGCTCTGCTAACACTGGGTGTTGCAAGCGGCCCCTGGGGAAAGCCCGGGAGAAGCGCCAGGGGCGCAGGAGGGAGTGGTGAGTGGCTGAGGCTGCAGACCTGGAGTGGGAGCAGGTGGGGAGGAAGTGGGCGCATCAAAGGCACCCCTGATGAGTTCTTTTGGAAAGCCTTCCAAAACAGGGCTGGGCAGGCAGGACCACAGGCCCTGGGCTGTGTGAGGGCGTTGGGGGGCTCCACACCTGTAACTCGGGCATGATGTCGCCTTGGGGGCCGGGTGGGAGGGTGTGCGTGTCAGGGACCGAGTATAACATGGAAGCCACTCCCCCCAATTTGAATTTGGTGAAGGCATTAACCCTGCACGTGGGTCAGCTCTGCCATTGATCTTGGTCCCTAAGGAGCAGAGACTTGTAAGAAGGGAGAGAAAGGGCCCTTTGGAGTCCCAGAGCACAGAGCATCTAGGACCACGGGCTCCAGGGTCTCCGTTTCCAGCCCATGCCCGAGTTCAGGCCCAAGTCCAGCCTAGACTTTCCGGCAAGCACCTGCAGCACAGCAGGCCTGCTGTGGAACCTGACCTCCTGTCCCCAACTCCGGGTGCCTTCGCTCTGCACCCAGGCGTTGGGCTCGAAACTTGGGCCTCATGCGTGTCATGAACTCATCCTCTGCCCTGTGGTGGCTCACACACCACAAAGTCTGTGCGCTCAGGCTTCCACGACTCTTTGACACCTGCCACCACCCTGGGCTGCACTCCTGGCCACACCATGCTCGCTGGCTGTTCCGCCCATCAGAGGCTGGTGCGGCCTTTCTGAAGGGCCTTCCCGGCTCTCTACTTTCTCCACCAGCGTTGCCAGGGAGACCAATTGTCCCTTGGCTTCACGCCAGCAGCCTGGCAAAATATATGCCCTTGCAGCGAATGGTCTCCAGGTGGCCAGGCAGATGGTCTGGCCGAGGGCTCAGCCCTGCCACCAACGAACCTGTGCCCTTGCGGCTGGGGCTGGGGTGGTCTGGGGGCTCAACGTCGTCATACAGCTCGTAGATCTCCTCCTGGTCCCTGCAGAGACACTGGACATCAGGGTCTCTCTCAGCCCTGGGTCTGCCTGGGCGGCTTACTCCCCACACTCACTGCGGGATATCTTTAAAAGTCTGTGGCGCCTGGAAGTGGATCGCAGCAGCGGATCGAGCCCTCCTCAGAGCTGTGGAGGGATGAGGAGGGGAGGGAGGCAGGTCCTGGCCAGGAGCCTCTTCCCTCCCCCGCTTTCTGCTTGGGCGGCCGGGACCCACCTGTGACCCACCTGTGGCTGCAGCTGCGGCTCTCTGGAAGCTCTGAACATCCCTGGGGCCGGGAGGTAGCGGGGGCTTGGCTGGAGGGGGTCCCAGGCTGCTGACCGGGGGCAGAGGTCTCCGCCGGGGTGGGTGGGCCGGTTTGAGGCCCAGCCGCGGCCGTCCAGCGTAAGCAAGACTGAGTGGGAGCCTCGCGACCGCAGTGGGGAGGGAGCTCTCCGACACGGAGCCGGGGAGCGGGGGCTTTCTCGGAAGGTCACCGAAGAACTCGGCATGCCGGTGCTGCTTGGGCAGAGCACTGGGCTCCGGCTGCGAGAGCTTGCGGGGCAGCCGCTGGCACTCCGGCTGCGGGAGCTTGCTGGGGAGTAGGCCGAACTCGGGCTCTGAGGACACCCTGGGGAGGCCCCCCAGCTCGGGCTGCAGGGGCTTCTTGGAGGGGCCTTTGGATTCAGACTGCCGTGGCCTCTTGGGAACCACGCTGACGTCAGGCTCCGAGGACCTCCTGATGAGGTCAAGGTCACCAAAGTCGGGGCGCAGGAGCTTTTTGGGAAGGTCACTCAGCTGAGGGGCAGGGGTCTTTTTGGGAAGTGTGCTGAAATCGAGCTGTGAGGGCTGGGGGTGGGGCTCACTGGACTCAGCCTTCCAGGGGGGTGTCTGAGGGGCCTCACTGAACTCAGGCTGCGGCAGGCAGACTTTCGGGTGGTCACCAACTTGAGGTTGCGGGGGCTTTCTGGGGTGCCCACTGAACTCGGGCTGTGGGAGCTTCTTGGGGAGGGTACTGAAGTCAGGCTTTGAGGGGTGTGGGTGGAGCTCACTGGACTCAGTCTTCCAGGGGGGTGTCTGAGGGACCTCACTGAACTCAGGCTTCAGCAGGCAGACCTTAAGGCGGTCACCAACCTGAGGCTGCAGGGGCTTTAGGAGGGTTCTGAAGTCGGGCTGTGAGGGGTCTGGGATGGCCTCATTGGGCTCAGCCTGCTGTAGCTTTTTGGGGAAGCTGCTGGATTTGGGCTCCGGGGGAGGCCGGGCTGGGCGGCCAGGCTCAGGCTGCGAGGCCTCTTGCGGGGCCCCGAGTTGTGGGAACTTCTTGGAAAATTCACCGAACTCGGGTTTGGGGGGCTTCCTGGGCAGATCAGGGAAACTGGGCTGCGGGGACTTCCTGGGCCCTGCATTGACCTCGGGCTGCGGGGGCTTTTTGGGGTGCTCACTTAGCTCAGCTGTTGGAAGCTTCTTTAGTAGTTTGTTGAACTCAGGCTTGGAGGGCTTTTTGGGGAGTTCACTGGTCTCGAGCTGAGAGGCCTGGAACTTTGCTTGAAGGCTCCGGAAGTCCTGATGGCTCCCCTAAGGGACAAGGAGCCGGTCAGGCAGGGACTCGCACAAGGGCTCTCCCGATAACTTCTCGTTCCCTGACTTTGTCCTTGGCTCTCTCTGCTGTTGGCCAAGGACTCCCACATATTTGTCTCCATGCTACCCAGAGCCCTGGCCACTTAGGCGCTGCGTAGCCCCGCCCCCTCATCAGGGCCCAGGCTCCTGCTGCTCCCCCCACTGCCTCCACAGCCCTCCTCTCAGTGGGTGGTGCCTTGAGATGGTACCTTCCGTTGTAATTTCAGAATACATCCGGAATCCAGTCCCTCTCCACTGCCTGTACCGCTGCCTTGTGGTAGGAGGAACCCGGGCTCCCCTCCGAGATCTTCCGCCAGGCCCCTCCCCCACAGCAGCCAGAGGAAACCCCTCCGCTCAAAACCCAGCAGTGTTCCTCCGCTGCCCCGTCTAAAAGCCAAAGACCTCAGGAAGGCCCTAAACCATCCATTGGCCTCCTCCTCGCCTGGCCGCCTCCTCTCCCCCCCCCCCCCCCCCTCCCCCCGGTATCTTGGGCCCTTGTCCTGCCCCCTTGCCCCTGACACTTCTCCCCACGGCCTGTTTCTTGCCTCTTCCACCTCCAGGTCTCTGCTCGTGATAGTTTTTCTTTTTTAAAAAAATGTTTTTGAGAGAGCGGGACAGAGGATCTGAAGCAGGCTCTGTGTTGACAGCAGGGAGCCTGACGCGGGGCTCGAACTCCCAAACCGAAGTTGGATGCTCACCCGATTGAGCCTCCCGGACACCATGTCTCTGATGTTTCCTTATTGGAGAGGCCTTCCTCCTAGACCACCCTTGTTTAAAAAAAATCGATTCCCCCTTCCCAGCACTCTCCATCCCCGAGACCTGCGTTTTACTTGTAGTTCCTGCCATTTTATGTGGTTTCACAAATGTGCCTTGACTGTTTTGTTTTTGTTCTCTCTACCCTCCCCAGACCCTGCGGCAGGTCAGGGACGCGGCTCATTATTGCTGTCCCCAGTGCCTGGCACACTGTGGGAGCTCAGTAGAAATAAATACACACAAAGGCGTATACTCGGCCATGTCCAGTCCGACTGGGACAGACTCATGAAGAAAGACGCAGAGAGACAGAGACCTGGAGGCAGATGTGGGCTGCGGGTCACAGTCCCAGATGCCCTTTGCCGATGGTCAGGGCACTTAGAGTTGACAGTGCCCATGAGAGCCGGCAGGCAGGTCCGAGCAGCGGCACAGGCGCCATCCATGGCACACCTGGTCTGTCCCAGGCACCGTGACGGGCCCTGTGCTCTCTGTCACAGAAGTGGGCGGATGCACAGGGAGGCCAGGCTGGCTCTGACCAGAGGTGGCCCCGCTGCGGGCCCCCAGGCTGGGCTTCCCCTGGGGCCTAGGAGATCAGGGAGTGGGGGAAGGGCAGAACTGCGTGAACTTTGCTCTTGTCTGTACCTCACTTTCCCCATCCCGAGGAGGAGGAAAGGCCATGATGCCTGCCTGGGGCCTGAAATAGCTCTGTTGAAGTCCCCCTCCAGGTGGCCCACAGGACCAGAGAAATCAGGGTCAGCAGGTCATACCTTGGGGGACTGCTGGGGTGCGGGGTGGGCAGCGGGCCTATGGCCCACTGTCACCCACAGGAAGCCCTGGGCCTCCTGTTACGAGGCTCCTATTCACGTTGACCCGAGAGGAGAATGTTCTGGGCCCTCTGACCTGTGCCCCCTGTTGAAACCAGAGCCTGGGCTGAGGGCCCCTTGGAGCCCTGGCTCTCCCAGCAGTGAGTCCTGGCTGCTTCCCACCTCTGGGCCTTCGCCATGGTCATTGCCGTTTACCTGGGCGGCTTTCTAGCCCCTCTACCACTCACCTCTGGGAATATGCCCTCCAGTCTCCAACCACGGCACCCCTTGCCTGTGGTCAGTGGCGGGGGGCCCTCTTAGGGCTGGGGGTTCACTCACCATGGCTACAGGCCGGTGATGGGCCACAGGGCAAGTGGGACCTGAGCTGGGCCGCTGCCTTCAGGAAGTGACTGTGGCTTCTGCTCCACCGGCCCCACGGGGTGGGGGCTGATGGCGGGGTGGGGAAAGCAGAGGAGGAAGGAAAGGAGGCGGAGACAGCCCCCTGTCCCCAGATCCTGTCTGGCACTTGACTTCCTGTCCTGCCTGCTCCCGTCTCTCCATGTTTCAGGCATCGGCCATTAGCACATGCCCAACACGGTCACTACTAATTTCTTGACTCTCTGGGGTTCTGGGGGGGGCTGGCTGGCTTCTGGTCTCTAGGGAGGACTCCCCAGGAGGGCGAGTTCTCCGCGGGCAAGGGCTGTGGCCAGCTCTGGGCCAGCAGACTCCAGAGTTGGGGGAGCACGATGGGTGAGGTCCTTCTGCTGGCTGGTTGCCTCACCCGCCTGCCACATTTCCACACTTCCCCACGGATTCTCAGCTCAGAGGAGGACTTCCCTATTGTAGGGCCAGATGTCACATGGACCATGGACGGCTGTGTGACCGAGGGCCCAGCCCGGATGGCAGATTTGGGGGTGGGTGGGTTGGTAGTATCTACAGCCTTGCCCCCTGGGGAGGGAGCACGTCTGAGGATACCCTAGGTGTCCGGAAGAGGGTGGGAAGAAAACGGAGACCTTGGGGAGACCAAGGAAGAGAGGTTAAAGGGCGTGGACAAAGCCCGTGCTTGCTAGGGTCGGGCACACAGACCAGGGGAGGACATCCCTTCTGGGAGAGTGCAGAGCCCTGAGTACCAGGTTTGAATACGCAGGGAATGACTTTAGGGGTTTGCAAAAAGGATGGAAGGGAGCTCCTGGAGATTCTGGCTTAGTCGGGCTCGGGTTCGTAAACACCGAGGGGGATTCTGACGTGCCCACGAGTCACCCTGAAGGCCCATTAAGGTGCAGGTGCTGCGCCAGGTCTGCCGTGGGGCCTCAGGCTCCGGGACGTCCCAGGTGAGGCCCCGAAGCAGCCAGGGTGTAGGCGGACGCGGAAGGTTTGTCTCGAGGGCTGCGTTCCCAGCTGGGGCCGTTCAGGGGCCGCCCTGCCAGGGAGGCCACGGGCCATACAGTTGGTTGGAAATGACTCTGTCCGTGTCTACTTTAAGGGGCACAGCTTGAGGATTCTGGAGCCCCGATGCACCGGCAGACGTGCACCCTAGGTCACGTTCCCAGATGTGGGTCCCCTCAGGAGTCCTGGGAGACCAGGGGCGATGAGATGTGGGTCCTCCTTGGGTTTCTGGGTGACCCACCCTCCCAGTGTTCGGTGAGTAGGGAAGTGAATGAATGAAAGCAAAAGCGATTGGTTCTTAGCCAGGAACATGCAGTAGGCGCCCCATCAAGGTAAGCCTTAGGACTGAACTCTGGAGACGACCTGGGGACTCCCCAGGCTCCAGAGCCAGCCATCACCCGGACACTGGGTTGTGTAGTTTGGAGGGTTCCAACCTGGAGAGCCCTGTTTTCCCACAGCCCCCTTTAATGGGCGCTCTCCCAACTACCTTTGTGTTTGGAGCCCCAGGTGGCTGTGGGCTGGGGTGCGCCGGGAGGCCATGTACTTGGACAGGCGGCTCCATGGAGCTGCTGACTGAACCCGAAGTGAACATGTGTGGGCTCAGGTCTGCCTTGGGAGTGGCGGGGGGGGGGGAGGGGTCTTGCTGGAGCGAGCAGCTGGAACCCTGGGCCAGGGAGGGGTACCGCTTCCGAGCACACGGCCGGCGGGTGGGGATAGGGGATGGGCGCGCCGGTGGCAGAGGCCAGGTTAAGCCGCAAGTGGTCCCAGTGCACGCAGTGGACGAGGACTGAGTACGTGGGTGCCCAGTTCCAGGGCCACAGGGCGCTCGGAGGAGCTAGGAGCCCGGGATGGGGGTGCTCGGGTCCGTGTCAGAGGCAGGGCTCCGGGAGCGCGCCCAGGAGCCCTCACTTCCCCTCTCCCCGGCTGGTGATGGGACTGGTGCTCCACTACTGCTGGGCGGTGGGCGGGCACCTTGCTGGCCCCACAGCTGACGGCAGCCGCCTGCGGAGGCCGGCCAGTTTCCGGGGAACCGCAGTCTGTCACCAACGTGTCCCGTGGGGGCAGCCGGGCAAAGTGGACGCCTGCCAGGGCGCGCTGCTTGGCCTTGGCCTCTCCCTTCAGACGGACTCTCCCGGGCGCCCTCTGCCGGGTGGAGCCGGGGCCCTAGGAGGAATCCTACGGAGGCCGGCATTTGGTAGTTGGAGGAGGGGGACTATCTGTGGAATCAGCTTGCGGGGGAGAGGGGAGCAGCAGCTGCGGGAGCCCAGGGCAGGCATGGGAGCAGATTTCCCAGCTGACAAAGGTTGGACAGGAGCTGGGAGGGGAAGAGGGTAGGAAAAGTTGCTTTTGGAGTGGGCAGCGTGCCCAGGCCAGGTCATGGCTCAGCTTCCTAGGCCTCCGGGGAGAGTTTCAGCTGGCTGGGGGTGGGTGAGGGCGCTGTCCCCGTGAGAGGGGCTGTTGCATTGTTAGCATGAGGGCTGGGAGGTGGGTACCTGGACCAAAATGTTGCTTCTCTGGCTCTCTGGAAAGGGCCTGAGAGACTGGGGAGGGCCCCTGCCTGGATTTGGGGGTGGCTGAATGAGGGGGCTTGATGGGGGAAGGACGGAGAGCCCTGTCCCTGGAGGTGTGGGAAAAGGGGAGCATGCCCTTGAGCCTCAGAATGATCCCTAGCTTCTAGGGTGGTACAGAATCAGACTGCGTGACCCGGGCTGTCACCTTACCCCCACCCCCCCTCCTTCCGCCTCACCTTCCCTAGCTGTAAACTGTGGCCCTTGACCCCTGACCATGTTTTTTCTTGGGGGGAGGGGTGTCCCAGGCAGGATGGGCTTGGTGGCCAGAGGGATGTGAATCACTCGAAAACCTTTCCCAAGTGCCACCCTCCTCACCTCTGTGAGCCTCACAAGGACTCCAGAGAATAAGCAGGCATCGTGACACCCATCCTAAGGACTAGAAAACTGAGGGTGTGGGGAGGCTGAGTCTTCTCCAGGGTCACAGAGTCCTGGTTCCAAGGCTTATGGCAGGAGGAGGAAAGCTGAGGGGGCCTGGAGCCCCGGGATCCCCCAATGGCCCACCTGGCCCCATAGCTGGTGCTCAGCGATGCGAGCTCAGCCCCAGGCCCAAAGGTGCTGGCGGAGCAGACCTGGCCTAGGCCGGTGGAGTCTCGGCCACAGCCCCATCAAGGTCATCCCAGGCCTGAAGTCCACTGAAATCGTGGGTGGGCACATAATCCTAAGGCCACTTAGACCCTCCCCCCCCACACCCGTCTTCAGGAGAGGGTGAAGGGGCTCTCTGGAGCTTGGGGTTCTTGAACTGCAAGGAGGCTGGGGAGGTCTCGCTCCTGAAATGTCTATGTCCCTCCAGAAAGGAGAGGGTAAGGAGGAAGAGGAGGGTGGTGAGGGAGGGCATGGGGAGGTTCAAGACGGGGCCTTGTGGGCTATGAGGAGGACACGGTCTCCATCCAGAGAGCCGTGGGAGCCACGGAAGGGTACCTGGCATGCATAAGAACCCCTGCTTCCGGTGGGGATCAGAGTGTTGGTGAGGGAAGGCAGGAGGGTTGTTGCTTCAGGTGCCTGAGGACGGGGAGAGGGCTGACGCCTGGGCCAGCGGACCCTGGAAGGGAGCAGGACACGGGAGGTGAAACTAGCCAACAACGCAGAGGACTCCCACATTCGGGAGGCTCGGCCCGCTGGGCTCTGGTGACCACAGCGTTGGGACAGCAGCATGGCTCCAGAGTCTGAACGGGGACCCAGGACTGACTTCCCAGGAAGAAAGGGGAAATCTTGTGGATGGAAGCCGAAGAGAGGAGCCAGGCTGCCGGGCCTGGTTTTGACCCACTTTCCTCTTAGGAGCTGGAGTAGGTGAAAGCAGCGTCCAGAGGGCAGTGACCACGACAAAACCTGAGCCCCTAGCCTGCCTGAGTGCCCAGCCCTGGGGGCCCTGTCACCTGTGAGTCCACACCAGTCTCCGGATTGGAGGGGTAGGGGGCTCCAGCCAGGCCAGGCCCAGCCTCCCGGCCTGTCCTACCCGACTGATTCCTGGGACTTTTAAATATAAGTATTTCCAACCCCTCTGGTTTCTGGAAATGGTGGGACAAGACAGGGGACACTGGCAGTCCCAACTGCCGCTGGAAATGGGTAGCACTGACCCAGGTCCCAGTGTTGAGGCTGAGAGGAAGCTTGTCCCCTCCCAAGGTGTGAGCACCCGTGGGCTGCCAGACTGTGCACTGGGAGGGGAAGGGACCCAGACACCATACACGCTGGCTCATCGCGTCTTCTTTATTGCCCCCACCCCACCTGCATCTTAGGCCCCGTTAAAAATCACAAAACTACCCACAGCCCACAGTTCAGCACCCCCTCCCCCACCCTGCCCTCGCGGCCGGACTCAGAATGTGGAGAAAACAGGACACTCCCCCTCTGACAGCAGCGGAGACAACTTGGGTGCAAGCGGGGCCGGGTCTGGGTGGGGCAGGGGAGGGGGCGCCTGAGCCTCGGGGCCCCCGCCCTCCCCACCCGCGCGCTCCTCG
>NC_043711.1:4990422-5031934 GCF_006229205.1 Suricata suricatta | reverse complement strand
CGCGGGGGCGAAGGGGCGGTGGTCCTCCAGGTGCAGGGTCATGGCGGGCCGCGAGGCCGTGGAGAAGGCGCACTGCATGCACGAGTAGCGGCCGCGCGTGTGCTCCCACACGATGCGGCTGGGGGCCGCGTGCCCTGCGGGCAGGCGGGGCCCCGTCAGTCCCGGGCCCGAGGACCCTTCCGCCGCCGAGGGCGCTGGACCAGGACGGGTGCGGGTCGGACCTCTCCCTGCCTCCCCAGCGGCTCCCCTGCACCGGGCGGGCCTGGCCTGGCAGATCCACTTCTCCGGATCCTATGCCATCTCTCCGAAACTGGGGACCCTAAACCTCGACGTACCCGAACCCCCCGACTCCTACCCCTGGAGCCACCGCGGGGGGAAGGGCTCGTGAACCGGGCGCGGGTTTTACACGGAAACGCCGGCGCAGATGAAGGCTCGGGGGCCAATCATGTTTAAGGCAAAATCTTGTATTTCATGGGTAGCGGTTCTGGCCGCCTGGGGAGGGGTGGGCAACGCTGCCTCCCAGCATCCCCTGGGCCTGGCAGGGCGCAAGACAGAAATCCCCTCCACCCGTCCCTGGTGGTCACCTGCACGCACCTGAGGGCGCGTCGGAGCCGCCCTGGGGTCTTCGCGGGCTGCCGCCGGCACCTGAATTAAACGGGCGGGTCAAGGTCAGAAGTCTGTGGGAGCCCGGCTCGCCCTTCAGGCGGCCCTGTTCCCACACTCACCTTGACTCTTCTTCCAGACTGCAGCGCTGGAGGCGGGCGGCCCGGGCGCCGCGGCCAGGAAGGGGCGCAGGCGTGGAGGGCTCAGGCCAAAGGGCGTGGGGTTCAAGTAGGGCAGGAAGGGCCCGGTGGGAGCAGGGGCGGGGGCCGTGAAAGGCTCGAGCAGCGGGAAGGGCAGGCCCGGCGCGGACGCAGTGTCGGACTCCAGGGGACGCTCGGGCGCCGGTGGCTCCTTGTCGAGAGCGGGGGGCGGCGGCGGGGCTGGGCTCTGCGCATGCTCGGCGCAAACATGCAGATGCTTGAAGAGCGAGCGGTGCGTGCGGAAGCGCAGGAGGCAGTTCTCACACCTGGGGGCAGGCACAGGGCTGGGCTGGGTCTCCGGGGGACAATAGGGCCTTTCCGATACTACCTGGGGGGCCGCCGCGCGTGGGTGGTAAGTGAGGGAGCCTAAAGCTCACATCGCTTGCTCTAAGCGCCCCCCAATGTGGTCGCGACCCTTCCAAACCCCTCCGAGTCCTGGGCCTGGGAAAACGAGGAAGGAGGTCTCAGTTTTGACTTAAGGGGCCGGTTTTCCTCTAGGGGCGCGAGGAGGGGCTGGGTGGAGACACGCCACGTACGCTCCGCCCTTTCCGAGTTCCGCCCTCCGGGTCTCTGGGATTCGCTCCAGCTACCAGTCCCTTTCTGGGCAGGTAAGGGCAGCGCTTGCTCGAGGCTACGCCCACTGCCGGACCCAACCCCCTTGACTAGAAAGGGAGACCTGCCTGGACCTCAGGTAGTGGCCATCGAGCCGGGGGTGGGGTGGGGGGGGGGGAGAAGCTGCCTGGGGCCCGGTTACTGAGCACAGGTGGAAGTGGGGATGGGCAGGGTCTCACTTGAAGTAGCGATTGGGCTTGTAGTGCAGCTTGCCATGCGCCACCAGTTCCTGCATACTGGGGAAGGTCTCGGTGCAGCTCAGGGCGGAGCAGCGGAAGAGCTTGCCTGGCGGGGCAGGGATGAAGGACACGAGTGGAAAGCGGTGGCAGAGGCTGGCCTGGAGGCTCTGCCTGCCTCCCACCCCAACTGCCTCCCCACCACCTACTCTGACCCTACCTTCCAGGGACTGCGTGGGTGGGCAGTGGGTACGCAGATGCTGTGCCAGGTCTCGAACACTGGGGAAACTGAGGCAGCACCCGGGGCTGGAGCAGGGTATCTGCTTCCCTGAGGGATGCACAGAAGGTGGGGGGGGGGGTGTCACCCACCCTTCCCCCATCCTTGCTGTCCGGAGTTCTGCCCCAGAGAGGCTGGAATTACCCTACTGGTTTCCCATCAAGGCCTTTACTGTCTGGTTTCCCCACCAGCCTGAGCAACCCGAGGACAGGGGCTGAGCGGGCATGGCTCATCTCTGTAGCCACAGCCTGGCATGCACCTGGTGCTCAGTAAATGGTGACTCCCTCTAGACGGGCCCCAAGTTTGGAGATACTCTGTAATCCTCTCCATTTTTCCAAGACCTGTGACCCCACCCCACCACCCCCCTCCAGAAGGCTCCATCCCAGATCACCTGCTTGTTGGCGTCGTCTGCGAGGCCTCAGGTCCTCGCTGGTCCCAGAGACTGTGCTGGTCGGGCCAAGGCCGGATCCAGGGCCAGGCTGGCCACTGTCTGGGGCTGAAGGAGCACCCTGCTGGGTCCCTCCAGGCCCTCCGTGGTCCCACACTGGCGGTGTGGCTGCCCGGTCAGGGCCTGGCTCCTCCCCCATGGAAGACGGGGTGGCCGCAGGAGCCACGACTGGGGACAACACCTCCTTGTCAGTCTCACTGAAGCTGGGCTCCGCAGTGGCCGGCATGTCCGGGCTGGGCCCCGAGGCTTCCTCCTCCTAGTGGAAGGGAAAAGCAGGGAGCACCCCTCTAGGCCCAGGTCGGCATGGGCCAGCCAGGGGCACCCCTCCGGCCCCGCCAAGACGGGTGGACCTTTCGCGAAGTAGCGAATGCCCTGGAGACATAACCTGGACGATCAGAACCCCATCCCAGGGAGTCATCGTCAAGGGGAGGCAGGAGGGTAAGGGTGGGCTGAGCCTCCTGTGTTTCCACATTCTGGGAGGAGGCTGGGGGTGTCCTCATTGCAGAAGTGGGTATCTGTCAGCAATTACTCGTGTGAAAGAAATACCTTGTCCCCAGCTAGGGACTGTGGGATGGATGTCCCTTACACGGCAGAGGCGTGGCCTACAAGGAGTGGGCGGGACGACAATGATACAGACGGGGCCCTGAATTGGCGCCGCTAGAAACATGCTGGAAGGGCCAGCAGTGGTCAAGTGGATTATGTGAGGACGGAAATATACACCGGCCCGACTCGAACTGTGCAGTCGAACCTGGAGGTGCTAGAGACCCGGATATACAAGGACCAGGGGCGGAGCCCAATCGGTGTAGGCGTGGCTCCGCCAAGCCGGGCCACGAAGCAGGGGTGGGGTGTTTCCCCAAGTGACAGCCAGCGGCCGGAGAGTGCCCGGATGTGGGGGCGGGGTCGACCGGATGGTGCGTGTGCCACAGGGCCGCGCCCTGCCAATACCCGCTGGTTCGTCGCGCCCGAACCCCTGGCGCCGCGCTCACCATCCTCGACCCGGCTCAGCCTCTTGTTTCCGCGACTCCAGCGGCTCCGGCTGGGGCTGTGGCGACTCCCTGGGCGTCCGCGGACTCGCGCTCAAGCCGGCGCCATTTTCCGCCTGCCAGCTCTCGCGAGAGCAGGGGCAGAACCTGCGCACGACGCCCCCCGAGGGGGCGGAGCCTGCGATCTGGGTTCTCCTGGAGAGCAGAGTAGGCGGCGCTACGGGTTTGCAAGCCCAGGCCTCCTAGCAAAAAGTGCACTTTTAATGTCTGTGCTCAGAGATCCTGGCTTAAAATCCTTCGGAAACTTTGCTCTCCTTTGCAAATGGGTATCTTTATTCCTTCCCTTCCCACCACGAGCTCTCGAAAGGGGACAAACAGACATTCTCCTATTTGAAGAGGTCGTGATGGATGGGTGCCTCTTTAGAGGGAAATTGCCAATGATCATCAAAATTGTCAATGAACTTACTTCTGAAAGTTGGAATAGGCCCTTTGTGATAACCCAGGGCAGGAAACCAGCTGTTTCCTCAGGCCTCAGGACAGGTGTAGCTTAAGGATGGAGAGCCCTGGGTGGAATGAGTCATCTATCCATCCTACATTCCTTGAGCTCCTACTGGGTGCTAGGCGTTGGGCAACCCAAGGAGTACAAACATCGTTACCCTCAGGGGCCTGCTCACACTTTAAAATGGGGAAACAGACGATCAATCAACAAATGCAAAAAACCACCTTAGGTTATATTAAGTGCGACAAAAAAAACAGAAGGAAGTTCTCTTTTGAGCTGTTGACTTTTGAGCTGTTATCTGGTGTTCAGGAAGGAGTGAGCAAATGGAAGGTCAGGGCACTCTGGGAAGTGGATAGTGGCTGCAAATGTCCTGAGGTGGGGAAAGACCAGCTTGTCTTTCTCAAGGATCAGTGTGGAGAACAGCTCACTACTGAAACAGAGCGGGGGCATGGTGTGGAGGTCAGAAAGTGAATTTGGTGCAGGGAAGGTCACACAGCACCTTGTGAAACGTAGAGAGAGAAGGAGTGTGGTTTCTTTTCTCACCGTTGATGAATTTTTAGCAGGGGGGGTCCACCATCTGATTCCTGGGTGTTTGGAGGGTGGGCGATTGGGGGGGGGATGGTAAAGTTGATCTTTGATCTCAGATCTCTGTAACGCATTAACATTTAAGAGGTGTCTGGAGTTCTGGGCAAGTATAGGTTTTATGTGCAGTGTATTTGCAGCTGTGTACATAAGACGTACCTATGTGCCTTTATACGCCGAGGTATCATTAGAAGGAGACATTAAAAAACTGGGGAGAGGAACAGATTTTCAGGTGAGGGTGAGACAGACTTTTCACACATTATGCTGTTTGAATTAAAAAAAAATTTTTTTTAATCATCATTATAACAGTTAAAAACTCATTAATTAAAAAAAAGATCATTTGAGGCACCTGGGTGGTTCAGTTGGTTAAGCATCTGACTTTTGATTTTGGCTCAGGTTGTGATCTTATGGTTTGTGAGATCAAGACCTGTATGGGGCTCTACATTGGGTGTGGAGCCTGCTTGGGTTTCTCTCTCTAACTCTCTCACTCTCTGACCCTCCCCTGGTTGTGTGCTCTCACTCTCTCCCTCTCTCAAAATAAATAAATAAACAACAACAACAAAAACCAACCTCAAAGAGATCACTTGATGTTGGGTAGAGGTGTGTTTGTGTGCAGGGGAGGTTGGTGTGATCTGGGGAAGGGTGGGGTGAGGCCTCAGAAGGACAAGCAACCCGAGGAAGGGAGAGGAGGGGCCAGGCTTAAGAAATTCTAGAAATCAACAGGATGTGGGGCTGTGGAGTGGGCAGGGCCAAGGTAATTCTGAGGTTTGCAGTCTGAAGATGCTGTGACCTAGATGTGAGGCCCAGAGGCCCTACTTCCTGCAAATGGGCTGATTGCTGTGTCAGTGGGGCCCTAGGGCTGTACCCCAAAATATCAAGGGGCAGGCAACCTGCATGGTGAGTTCAGGGACAGAGAAGGGAGGCGGAAGCCCCAAGTCTTCTTCAGGAAATGCCCAGCTGATGAGGTTGGTGGCTTATGCAGTTCCTCCCCAGCCTGTCCTAGCGTCTAAGTGTTATGGAGAGCGACGCAGTGGTGGTTGGGCAGTGGTGGGGCAAAAACCAGAGATGGAGGAAACCAGGGACATTCAAGGGACTGGTTACATGGTTTTGCCTAATTCTTGGCTAATAAAAGAGCTGGTGAGGACCAGCTGCAACCTTGTGATTTCTTTTTCTTTCCAGCTACGCTCAGCTTCACAAGGTAGGTACAGAAGAGAGAGGGTTCAGACCTACAGAAGGTTCTGCTGGCCGGTCTTTCTTTGCTACCTCATCTCCCATCCTCCAGTTGGGTAGGTGTCCTCTGCCTGCAGTTCTCCTGTCACAGTGGAGACAGGCGGGTGTGGTGTTTGCCACCAAGATCTGCTGATGCCAACCCTTTTCTTCCATCTCTAGGCTCCTCCAGCAATGCCCACTGTTTGTCTGCATTCTTTTCCCCTGCCCCTGGCCCTTCTCTGGCCCAGTCCTGACACCAGCAGTCTGGCTTTTCTCTTCCGGACTGGCTGCTCTTTCAAGGGGCTGAGCACAGAGTGGGTGTCCATCCGGGAAGTCAGGATCCTTAGGTTCAGCCCATGGCAGGATCCCCAGACATTTCCAGCTGCACCTGCAGAGAGTTCTGAAAGGCTCAGACTGCATCACCAGCTTGGAAACATCTGGGGAGACCAGGAGCCGGGCTGACCCCCTAAATGCATACCAGTAAGTGCAGAGAGCCAGGGCCACTGAATATCAGAACCGGTCCTGACCCCAGGTGAGCGAGAGCTAAGAGGGCACAGACACGGAGTGGAGGGCAGGGGCTGGAGGTGGCCCAGGGTGCATTGCGAGGGGTTGTGTGGGACCTGCCTCCCTCCTCAGGGGCCAGGCAGGGCTCAGATGGGTCTGAGGGCTGCACATCCAAAGCTGACAGGCCCCACCAGACTCTTCTGCAGGAAAGCTGGGATGCAAATGGCCAACAGTGGGTGAAACAGCAAGCAAACTCCAGCTTTGGGAGAGGGGACACACATGCGTTTAAGGCTTGGCTCTGCGGAATCCTGGGCAAGTGATGAAACTTCTCAGCTTCCGTTTTTTTTCAACTGCAGTGGGGCATCTGAGGCTCCTCCCTCACAGGGTTGTGAGAAGGTAGTTCTTGTGAGCACTCAGTAAATTAATCCATGCTTTCACCTGGCCAACGTTTATTGCCTCGGTGGTGAGAGAAGACAGCGTGGGGTCTCACCTGTCGAGGTGCGTCCCCAACTGTGCTTGGCCCTCGGCCCACAGGACACAACTCGTTTATACTCACAAGGCAGCTGGGAGGTAGATTCTGCTGTTAGCCCTGTTTGACCCAGGAGGCAATGTATATGACATGAGGGAGGCCAGGGCCCTGGGGTGGCTGCAGTGGTGTCCCTCCCCCCCACCCCAGACCCAGTGGTGACCCAGAGCCCGGGCTGGGCTGGATGCTGCAGGACTGGGCCTTCTGGCCAATGCGGCCGAGGAAAACGAGGCCCCCCCGCCCCCCGCCAGCAGGGCCTGGGTCCCTGGCAGGCAGGCAGGAGGCAGAATGGGGGGCCGCCTCTCTCAGATCTTCTCCACGTAGTTTCCTGGGAAGAGGCCCTCCTTGCCGTGCAGCCGGCCTTTCCACCAGCCCGAGGGATCTGCAGGTGAGAAGGGAGTATGAGGTGGCACCCGCTTGCCCTGGAGGGAGCCTTCAGGCTGGCTCTGCGCCTGTCTTATTCATCTCCATGGGCGTGGCAGACGGCAGATGATGAAAAGAGAATTGTCCACAGAGGGAAGGGAGGGAGGGACGGACACACGGTTTTCCCTGCCACTGCCTCACATTCTGTCATATTCCAGACCATTCTCTTGTGATCTTCCCTCATTATCCCTTCCTACAGGGGCCTCACCATAAACCCCATAACGGACCAGTGAATAACCTCTTAGGGGGTCCCCATTGACCCACAGAGGGTGCTGTTGAGTCTAAGTCCCTCTGGGAGCGGCCCAGGGGACTAAGGTAGCAGGTGTCCTGGGTCATCTGGGCATGACCCATGTTTTACTCACATGGGTCTCTGGAGGTAGGATCTGCTATCAGTCCTGTGCTTGACAGGAGAGAAAAATGAGGCCCAGGGATTGGACATGCTCCTGTGAGGCCAGGTCCCCAGAGTGGTTTAGGAGGGGCCCCCCAGACCCAGGGTCTTCTGGCCTATGCACCACTAGGCCTGGAAGAGAGTCTCTCTGGATGGGTCTGGTGGCTTCTGTCCTCGGGAGAATGGGGGTTACAGGAATGCAGGAATGGGGGTGTTCGGCACACACACCTTCCATGAGGATCTCGATGACCTCATTCACGTTGAAGCTCAGCTCGTCCACGTCTTGGCCCACATACTGGTACAGTGCCCGGCACCGCGGGCCATGCATCCGAGGCTGGGGCTTGGGTCGGCCCACGCCCGGCACAGGTCGCTGCCCAACACTGCGCTTCCTCTGCATGCTGTGGGCACAGGGAGTGCCCATCACAGTCCAGACATGCCCCCGCCCCTTGTACACCTCCTGGGGCTGCCCTCTTTCCTCACCTACCCTGCCACGCCCTGGTCAGGCACGTTAAGGAATTCTGTGTTGTGCTCCGAGGGGGGCCGTGCCCGGGGGCGTCTGCTGGCCCTCAGGGCTGAGGATGGAGGGCCCCGGAAAGGCTGCTGGGAGCCCCCTCCAGATGTGATCTCTAGGGGCAGGTCCCCCCTTCTGGCCAAGGGAGGCACCCCGTTGCGGTCCAGGCCTGTGGCAGGAGCAAGAGTGGGAGCATTTGTCAGGGTGATGGTAGGAGGATTTGGGGAGGAACTTGGCTCCAAGTTCCTAGTCTGAGGGAGAAGGCAGCCAGCCACATGCTCGACCTCACATGGTAAGGGCTGGCCCAGAGGGAGGCTCTACAGGGATAAGATTTCCTCCATCTTTTGTAGGAGGGCTCTTGTGAGTGGGTCTTGCAGGATGAATAGGAGCTCAAGCTGAGAGAGAATTTGGGAGACGAGAGGAACAAAGAGCCCTAGCAAAGGCTTGGGGACAAGAACAAATTGGTTAAATTGGCAAAATAAGATGTAGCTTGCATGACAGGAGTCTAAGATGGGAGGGGAGAGAATGGTTAGCTAGTGTGGGATTCTGAAGGGTTTTGAATATCAAACTAAGCTTTGTCTGTATTTTGTGAAAGATGGGGTGCTGTGGAGAATTCTGGGCAGAGAATAGAGTGGTCCACTTCGCTGAAGTCTAGCTTGGGTCATGGAGCACACAAAAGACAAGTCTTCTTACCTCTGGGAGGCCCAGGGGCTGCCCGGGTAGGGGCCTGGGCTGCCCTTCGAGGTCTTCCCTGGGTCATTCCTTTCCGTGTAGGTTCTGAAAGGGGAAAGGATGTGGGAATCTCAAGGGTGGCCAGACCGCAGCAGGCCCTTGGCCCCGCCCACAAGTCCAGCTCACTCTGTGGCTCCGCCCACGCCCCACCCCCTCAAGCTCACTAGCCGTCTCATCAGCACCGTCTCTGGAACCCAGTCTCTGCCCAGTAATTGGCTCCTCCCCCAGGCCTCACCTCTCATTGGTCTGACTCTGGGACCGCCCATGGGGGGGAGGGATCCCTTCTCTGGCCACGCCTCCTCCACATTTCTCTCCCACTCATTGGTTAGCCTTCTCCGTGGCTGCGACCTCCCTATTAAGTCTCTCTAGACCCACCCCTCCACGGCCCCTCAAACCCCGCTCTTAGCCCGCCCCACAGCCTTGATTTGTCCCCCTCGCTGGCCACGCCCCCTCAGGTCCCGCCTCTTGGGCTCCTCCCGCCGGTTCTGCGCAGACTCACTGGAGCTTTTGGGCAGCCCGTCACCCACGCTGACCGTGAGGGAGCGGCCGCTGGCCTTGAGCACGGCCACGTCGCCGGAGCCACGGGAGAAAGTGACACTGCGGGTGCCACCTCCGCCCCAGCCCTCCTTCTTCACTCGGAACTGTAGTCTGTGGGGAGAGGACGAAGCTGCAGGGACGCCCACTCCCCAAGCGCGGTGGGAGAGGGGTCGCCGTGCCCAGCTCAGCCTGAATACGGGGTTGGGGCATACGTGTCGCTGAAGGTGAGGGGCAGGGCCCTCCGCGCCGCTTCCTCGAAACGCTTGCTCAGGAGGCTGACGAATTCGGTCTTGAATACGCTTTCTAGGAAGCTGTCGGCCGCGTCTTCTTGGAGGATGAAGAAGTCGTCTTGCCGCGTGCTGGGGGAGGGGTGGGAGGAAAGGCCGGTGAGAGCGGTAGTGAGGGTGGCAGGACTGACCTGTGAGATGCCACGGGCAGGGTCGGGTGAAGGCAAGTGAGGGGTGACGTAGGCAGGGGAACAGGCGGGAGGTGGCAATGCGCTGGGGAAGATGGTCAGAGGAAAGTGGCGGGGGGAGGGGGCAGGGGAAGGGCCAAGAGGTAGGGCCAAGAGGGTTCCAGGTATTGGCGTAGGTAGCATGGTCAGAGTGACAGATGGCGTAACAAGTATGAGGGCACCTGAGGATGACCAGGGACAGATGAGGGTGAGTGGGGCAGGCGAGGGCCTGGCCTCACCTGAGGGAAACTCCCCGAAGGGCCTGGATCTCCACCTTCTTCTTCAGGACCTCACGCACCTGGCCCTTCTCTGGTCCCTTCTTCACCTTCTCCCGCCCGATCATATACACACACTTGGGCGTCAGGATCAAGTCCCTCTTGATGGGCTGTGAGGATGCAGGGCCAGAGCTGGTGGCTGGAGCCCTGGGTCCGGGGCCGCCTGGCTCTAGGGGCTCAGCCTCAGGCAGGGAGGTGGCAAAGGACAGGGCAGCGGAGGGTTTACCTCCACGTGAAGATACGTTACGTCGTCACGTTATATAAGAAATAGGTGAAGTAAGAGTACACTGGCTAGAGAGAGGTTTCTGGGCCAGTGAACAGGTGCAGGACAGGTGCAGGTGAACCTGCTGCACGTGGGGGCCCGGGCCAGATGAGAGCGCACCTGTGCTCGGGTGTATCTGGGCCAGATGAAGATTACGGCTAACTGACAGATCTAGCTAGACCGGCGGAGGGATACTTCAGGGTTGTGTCTAGAGTAAGTGGGCGTGGTCCTATGGTCAGGGCTTCTGGGTGGCACCTTCTTGTGGACAGCTGTGTCTGGCCAGGTGCAGCTATATGTGATGGACAGGTGTGTCCGGGCGGCACGAGGGCATATTTAACAGACAGGTGTATTTAGGCTGGGTGAAAGTATACCTGGGGACTGGTGGCCGGATGAGGGCGTGTCCCTCTGGTGGGAGTGGCAGCCTGGGCCCGCCGGCTAGTGCCTCACCTTGAAGCGGCGGTCATACTTGGTGACCGAATCAGCGAAGTCCACGCGTTCCCTCTTGCCCAGGAACTGACGCAGCTCCGGCCGCTCCTCCAGCCCCAGGTAGTCCCCGACGAAGTTCCGGTTGATGCTGTTCCGTCTCCGCTCCTTCTTGTGCAGCAGGATGTTGGACGCTGTGGAGACACAGGATGCGGGCGGGGGGGCGGGGGGCAGAGGTTGTGGCCTGGCTCCTCCAAGCTCGTCTCTCCCCACCCCGAGCCTCCCACCTGCGGGCTCTCACCTTCCTCCCGCATCTCTTCGTACTTCCGGACTGCCACGTGGCGCCGCCAGGCCTTCTGGATGGTGCGGGCAAAGCCATCGAATTTCCGTTCTCGCATCTCCTCCAAGAGGAAGAGCTGGGCAGAAGAGAGGGGCCGTGGGTCTTCCCCCCCATCTCACCCCACCCACTCGCTCTTGCTTTCGGCTCCTGCACACATGCTCGGACGCTAGGGTCAAACGTTTTTTTTTCTTCCTCCAAAGGACTGGACACAGGCTTCCCTCCCAGTATGGAACACAAGCCCCTGCATGCAATTATAACTTCGAGCTGGTCTTGTGGGGTTCAGATCCCGACTCTGCCCCTTACTAGCTGTGAAGTCTCACCAGAAATAGCGACTTTTGAGCTTTTAGAGTCTCTGTCCAGAGGGGACTTCGGGCATTGACTGTGTTAGGGCTTGGAATGCCGCGAAGGATGTCCATTCACTTGGGATAACAGCAGCGAACTTAAGAGGAACTCACTGGATATGAAAAGTTATAAATCTACAGTAATAAGGACAGCGGGGTGCTGGCCAGAGAACAGAACAACTTTCTGCAGTAGGACAGATGGCTCGGGCACATTGTCATTCCAAGAGAAATTTAGCAAGAAAAGGGACAGCATTGTCAATCAGGGAAGCACTGAAATGGGGAATACTGAACATAAAATTAGGCTTTGTTCAGAAAAATAATTAGCACTTCACCCAGAGAGGGATTTGTCAGATACACAGACCTCACGTCACCGCTCAAAGCCTGGCTGCCTGCTTTGCTGACCAAGGTGGCGGATGCTTCCCAGAAGCCCCCGGGGTCCCTGCAGGGACTAAAATAATTCTGCAGATTCCCAGCTCACATGCACTTTGAAAAACCTGCTGTGGAGAACTTTGAAAGCTGTAGGTGTTATAAGTGTTCATGAAAGGTGGGGAGTTTTCACCAGCAAGAAAAAACCCACCAAGATTGCAGGTTTGCAGCTTGTAGGGAATCGGGTGGAGTTTCTGTATTTTGTTTCTCAGACTGATGTTCTGTGGGTCGGTGGGTCTGTGTACAAAGTGTGTCCAGCTGAAGTCTGGAAGGCAGTAGGCCTACTCTGCAGTTTGCTGAGGGGGTGACAGGTAGGAATACAGGGAGACCAGCCTTACTGAAGCGGGGGTAGGCCAGTCAGCCAGGAGTCCTCTCTCCCTTAGCTGTTTAGGGCAGATGAGACCAGTGTCCTCCAATCTCGTGATTTCTGCTCAGGGAAGGTGATTTGTTTCCATTGTTGGGAAAGGAATCTTCCTGTCCACAGAGTTTAAAATCCATCTCCTTCATAGGCAGAGGGCAGGGTGTGCTTAAGGGGGGTGAGACAGGCCCCAAATCTGAGCGTATCCTGGTGTGGTGGCTTGAATAACGTTTCCCCCAAGTTCATGTCCACCCGGAACCTGTGAATGTGACCTTATCTACAAAGAGGGTCTTTGCAGATGTAATCAAGTTAAAATGAGGTCATGCTGCAGTAGGGTAGGGGTGGATGGGGGTGGGGGGACCGTCCCTCAATCCAGTATGACTTGGTGTCTTTATAAGAAGAGGGAAATCTGGACCCAGGCACAGAGGAGAAGGTTGTGTGATGACAGGTAGAGATTGGAGTGATCAGAAATGGCGAGGCTGGCTGGCACCCACCAGAAGCTAAGGGGAGTCAAGGCAGGATCTTCCCTGCAGACTTTAGGGGGACTGTGGCCCTGCTGACACATTGATTTCAGATTTCTAGCTTCCAGAAACGTGGGAAAATTCATTTCTGTTGGGTGAAGCCATCCAGTTGGGGGTGCCACGGGGAAGGCACACATGCAGCTTGATGGGCGGGAAGGCTGGCAGGTGCATGAAACGGCCAAGGGTATTTTGAGTCCGTGTAAATCATCCCAATGTGAGTGCATTTTTGGCTGAGAAAGTCCCCACCTCCATTAGGAAAACTTAATTCTTCAATCAAGTTCGATGTAGCACAGTTGTAAACCCTTACAGAACTGCACCCAGGTTTTTCCTGTGCACATTTTCAGTCTTGTTTTCCCTTACAACATTTTTTTCCACCAAACTCTTCCCTGTGTGAATTTCATTATTTCCGTCCATGGAAATAATTTTTGTCAGAATTTGATTTTACCTTAGATAGCCTTAGCCGGTTTGGTCTATTTGTGTTTTTTTTTTTTTTCTCAGTGTCAAATTTTACATGTTTCTTTTGGAGTCAGATTTTGCAAACTGTACCCAGCAAGATGGATTCTCTTTCTCTCTGTGTCCCCTCCTTTCTTTCTCAACTGCTGCAGTGTGATTTGTTCTGGATGTAGTTTCAGCCATGGGCAATTTTGGTTTGTGATGCTAGTTTCTGTTGGTGCAAAGATCTACTCTGAATGCAATTCCAGACTGTTCACATTTCTTGGAGCAGAGCGCATCCATAGAGAAGGAAAGCTCTAGAAGTCGGTACAGACAAGTTTAGGGGACAGAGAACCTGATCTTTCGAGACAGACTATTTTCTTGTTTCTCTTTTTTCTTTTCTCCTTCTCCTTCTAAGTTTTATGCCCGATGTGGGGCTTGAACACATGACCTGTAGATCAAGCTCTGCGTGCTCTACTGACTGAGCCAGCCAGGTACCTGGACAGACTAGTTTTGTAGCTATGAAATCTCCAGTCTCCACCCCACTGTGTTAGGTGTTTGGTTTGGTGAAAGGAAAGTTACTTGTAAATTACAGTAACATCAAGGGAATCCTCCTGAGAGTCTCCTAGTTGCTTTAAGTTCCCCCGGGTGCTAGTAGATCAGGTGCCAACGATGATGCAGGCGATGAGGCACCTAGCCCGGCCAGGGCAGGCAGCAGACCTTTGCCCAGTAATCCAGCTTGGTCCAGGCTGGGGAGCAGGAGGTCTGCGTGGGAGTGTGGTGAGCTAGCACAGCTCATCTGGAAGGCTGACCCAATTTGCTGTCCAATCCCCACACAGAAGCAGGTGACCAGGCAGGCCCTAGGGGATTCCTTGCACTGCCTTATTTATTTACATAAAAATTGTTTTCATGTTTGTTTATTTTTGAGAGAGAGAGAGACAGAGTGCAAGCGGGGGAGGGGCAGAGAGAGAGGGAGACACAGAATCCGAAGCAGCTCCAGGCTCTGAGCTGTCAGCACAGAGCCCGATGCGGAGCTTGAACTCATGAACCGTGAGATCATAAGCTGAGCCAAAATCAGATGCTCAACCGACTGAGCCACTCAGGTGCCCCTTATTTGTTTTTTTAAGGATTTCATTTTACTTCATTACTTTTTTAAATTTTTATTTATTTGTTTTGAGAGGGGAAGAGAGAGCATGAAGGGGGGTGAGGCAGAGAGAGAGAATCCCAAACACGCTCCGCACTATCAGTGCAGAGCCCAACACGGGGCTCGATCTCACAGTGAGATTGTGACCTGCGCCAAAATCAAGAACCAGATGCTTAACCAACTGAGCCACCCATGATCCCCTTTAAGATTATATTTTTAAGTAATCGCTACACCCAAAGTGGGGCTTGAACTTAAAATCCTGAGATCAAGAGTTCCATGCTCTCCCAACAGCCAGCCGGGCACCCCACCTTGGCCCTGCTTTTTTGTTCTACTTGTCATTGTTGCTTTTTAAAATTAAAAAAAATATTTTATGTTCTATTTATTTTTGAGAGACAGACAAAGCATGAGTGGGGGAGGGGCAGAGAGAGAGAGGGAGACACAGAATCTGAAGCAGGCTCCACGCTCTGAGCTAGCTGTCAGCACAGAGCCTGACGCGGGGCTCGAACCCACAAGCGGTGAGATCATAAGCTGAGCCAAAATCAGATGCTTAACCGACTGAGCCACCCAGGTGCCCCTTCTTTATTGCTTTTTAAAAAACTGCCCCCACCTACCTTTACTGAGATATAATTGACACATAGCGCTGTGTAAATGTAAGGCACAGGAGTCGATTGGATACACGTATTTATGGCTGAACCATGGCCCCATCGGTTAGCTGACACCTCCACCACATGGCACCGTTACCATTTCTTTTTTGTGGTCAGACACTGAAGGTCTACTTCTGAGTATATAATACAGTGTTGTTAACTATGGTCATGATGCTATACGGTAGGTCCCCAAACAGGCTTGTTACTTGGTTTTTCCCTGGAAAGCAGAGGTGCCATACGCTAGGTGGTGCTGCTGGCCTTCTGATAAAAGGCTAAGAGCTGTCGGGGCACCTGGGTGGCTCAGTCGGTTAAGCATCCAGCTTTGGCTCAGGTCATGATCTCACGGATTCAAGCCCCGCGTCGGGCTCTGTGCTGACAGCTCAGAGCCTGGAGCCTGCCTCGGATTCTGTGTCTCCCCCTCTCTCTGACCCTCCCCTGCTCACACTGCCTCTCTCTGTCTCTCGAAAATAAATAAAAAATATTTAAAAAAAATTTTAAAAAGTAGCTAAGAGCTGATGATAAAGTGCTGAAGGGATTTGCGGAATGAGGTTTTTCTTTGATAGATCAGGGCTCAGGGCAGGGCTTGGGATAAGCAAACCACTACTTGGACCCGAGTCTCCAGCCCATGGTCTCAATGTGTCCGTGAATGAAGGAAGATGAAAGAGAAAGCAGGCTAAGAGGTGGTACAGAAAGAAGTGAGTTAAGGGGCGCCTGGGTGGCTCAGCCAGTGAAGTGTCTGACTCTTGGTTTCAGCTCAGGTTGTGATCTCATGGTGCGTGGGTTCGAGCCCCGCGTGAGGCTTGGTGCTGACTGTGCAGAGCCGGCTTGGGATTCTCTCTCCCTCACTCTCTCTCTCCCCCAAATAAATAAATAAACATTAAAGAAATAGAAGTTAGTTAAAAAGGAAGAAAGCAGAAAGAGAAGAAGGGTAGAAAGAAGGAAACGACGATGCGCTGGCTAAGCCGCGAGGGGCTCACGGGGCCTCGTCACCACAGATGGCCTTGCATGTTCCCCACCCGCCTCCTGGCCACCAGGGACTGCCCAGCTAATTTGGGTTTTTCTGAGCACCTGCTACGTGCCACACACTGGGCAGTGGACTTCCTGTTTTGTCTAGTCCTCACCCCAGCCCTGCAGCGTGGCCACTACCCTCCCCACTTTCCAGGTGGAGAAACTGAGGCTCGGAGGGGTAAAGAAACAGGCGCCAGGTCTGAAGTGGGCCCAAGACCAGGACCTGAGCCCTCTGCAGCGATGCAGGCGTCTGCCTCTCTCTTACTTACCGACTCAGGGTTCTTGACAAAGACCTTGGTGGTCCCCATCTGGTACTGGTCTGGGTCCATGTTGACTGCTCGGAGCAGATGCTGGACCCCCTGCCGTTCATCCCCACGCCACTGCGGCCACGTCTCCGGGGTCAGGATGGCGTACCTGGAGGCAGAGGACGCAGGAGGGTTCCGTGGATGTTCTGCAGGGCGGCGCTCAGGGGATGGCGGGGTGGGGGCACCTCACCTCTGCAGGAACTTGGAGAATTGGCGACGGTAGGCAAAGCCAGCGCGGCGCACTCTGATGTTCTCCTTCAGGCCCAGGTACTCCACCTGGTGCTTGACCCTAAAGGGGAAGGCAGGTTGAGTCCCCGGGGAGGCACTTCCTGGTCCTGGGAGGGGGTGCGTGCTCCTGGGCGGGGCTGGAAAGGGCAGACGTGGGGCCCAGTGGGTCTGGATTCATGCCGGGGACAGTCTGGGGGGCGACTTCAGTGCCGGTCCCAGGGGTTGGCCTGGGAGTCAGTTCTGTGGGGTGGGGACCCAGCTTCTGGGGAGTGAGAGGTCGGTGTTCATCCTGTGGTTGGTTCCAGAGTTCATCTTGGGGTGCGTCCTAGGGTCTGGGGACCGAGGGGATGGTGGCATCTCCTGAGTCATCCTGCACTCAGTCCGGGGTCATCCCTGTCATCTGGAGGTCTTGGTCAGTACCAGGTATGAACCGGGGGCCCTGAGGAGTTTGCACTGGTCCTGGGGGTCAGCCTTGGTTAGTCTTGGGATGAGTCACATGGCCCTGGGTGGGCTCCGGAGGGACGGGGCAGGCTGGGGGTCGGGCTGGTAGTCACCTGCTCTCCTCCCAGTCACGGGGCTTCTTGGTCTCGTTGGGTTTGATGCAGCGGATATAGTGCGGTGTACACTTCTTTAGTGTGGCCACCAGGTCATTGGCTTGTTTCTGGGGTGGAGGAGAAGGCAGGGGTGGTGTACTGATGGGACCCTGGGACCCTCTCCCCCACCCTGTATACAGACCCCAGAGACAGACACACACTAAGCGGGGGCTGGCTCCCAGTGGCCCACGGGGTCCGGGTCCCCGGTCGGTGAGCACCTGCATGCGAGCCTGGTATCCTGTATCTCCCTGATCCCGGAGCCTCAGACGAGGGGCTCTCGTGTTTTCAGCCCCCACTGCTTACTTGGGCGCATAATAAGTGCTCAGCAAACATTTGAGGATGGAGTAACAGCGCTCAGAACATGTTACACAAAGGGTTTCTGCCTGATCTTTGGGGATTCCCTGGAAGCGGAATCCCGTGTGTGCGCGGTTCACAGTAGGTAAAACGTGAAAGCAGCCAAGTGTCCATCCACGAAGGGATGGACAGGAAGAATGTGGTCCGCTCGTACGCTGGAAGATTCCTCAGCCTTTAGAAAGGAAGGAAATCCTGACACCTGCTACAACACGGCCGGGCTTGGAGGACATTATGCTGAGTGAGGTAAGCCAGACACAGAAGGACACGTCCCGCGTGACCCCACTCACAGGGGGTCCCTAGAGGAGTCCCGTCCACAGAGACAGAGAGTGGATGGGGGCAGCCAGGGGTGGGGGGTCAGTGCTTCGTGGGGACAGAGTCTCCGTGTGGGAAGATGAAGAAGTCCTGGGGACAGACGGTGGGGATGGTGGCCCAGCATGAGTGTGCTTAATGCCGCTGAGCCGTGCACCTACCAATGGTTAAGATGGTACATTTTTTGTATATATTTCCCACAATCCAAGTTGCAAATAACTAAAAGACCAAACAAATTATTAGGGTGATGGTGGCTCACGCTCGGTTTAGGGAGTTAGGGGGACATCAGGAAAGCTGGTACCGCCCTTCCACCAGAGCTGAGGGAAGGCCCTGTGAGACAGAGGGTGCCAGAGACAGGACGCAGGAGAGACAGAGGTCGGCGTGAGTAGAGGACGGTACCCGCCCGCCCCATGCCCAGCTCCTCCTCTCTGCCTGGGACCCACCTTGATCTTGGAGCCGGCGGTGCTGGGGCGGCCCTTCTTGTCTGCATCCAGCTTCTCAGGAAAGAGCATCCGGAGGAAGGCCCTGGGCAGGGGCACAGGAGGGGTCAGAGGCACCCTCTCCCACAGGGGAGGCTACCTAGATGCCCGTGGCCTGGAGGGCACACTGCAAAGTATAGTTCTCCCTGAATGTGGGGGCTGCAATGCCAAGAACCAGAGAGTGTTGCTTTTGGTCCTGCAGTGTGGTTTGTTTGCACCTGTTCCTTCTGCCTCCATGACCACGCACAGCTTGGGGAGCAAGTAAGATAGAACAAAATTAAGTTAAGTAGGAACACCTACCAAGTGATGCGGCATCTCGGGCAACAGGGGCAGGTGCCCTGGCAGGAAGGAGCCTACATGCACAGACTCTCATGTGTGCAAGGAGCTAGAGACCAGGGGGGCTGCTGCCGGGACCCTGCCTGGGGTGGTCACGATAGGCACAGTCTCATTGCCCGTCCACAGGGGATTGGTGAGACACTCTGCCACACTCGCCATTCTCTCCATCCAGGAGGTCTTCCCTGAGCCTCCCCGCCCAGGATGCATGGACTGCTCCATCAATGTATATTTGGGAAGACGAAAACGCTCTGCAATGAGAGAGTGGGGATGCTCGCCCCACGTCGTGAACGTGCTTAATGCCACCGAATTGTGCAATTCCAAATGGTGAAAAGATACATTTTATATTGTGTATATTTTATCACGGTTGGAAAGTAAAAGAAAGTCACGGGCGCCTGGGTGGCTCAGTCGGTTGAGCGTCTGACTCTTTGGCTTCAGCTCAGGTCATGATCACGAGGTTTGTGGGTCCGAGCCCCGCATCAGGCTCTGCGCTGACAGCATGGAGCCTCCTTGGGATTCTATCTGTCTCTCTCTCTGTCCCTCCATTGCTCACTCGCTCTCAAAATAAATAAACTTAAAAAAAAAGAAAATAAAAGAAGGTAAAAAAAAAAAGTGAATGATGCCTACCACACTCTCCAGCCCTTTATCAACTTAGTGTTTCTTTTTAGTGCTTACCCCAGTGGACACCAGAATCCCCAGGAGAGCTGGTTAACACACCGATGGCCGGGCCCCACCCCAGCCCGGGCTGGTACTCTGAGGCCACGCGACCTGAGCCGATATCCAGCGTCAGACACTTAACTGACCGAGCTACCCCAGGGCCCCCACCTTTGTACCTTCTCGGTGTGCTTACTAGGGAATTTAAAATTACACACGTACTGGGGATAGGGATTGAGTGCAGTTTGGCACGAGGGATCTTTCTGGTGCGATGCAAAGCTTCCCGAATGGATTAGCGGTCATGGTTGTCCAATTCTGTGCTTTGGCTAAAAGTCACTCCCTAAGATGCGCAAATTTAACGGCTTGCAAATTGTACCTGCAAAAGGCTGTTTTAAAGTCATGATGTGCGTAGCTTGGATTCTATGTGAATGTGGGGCTATAATGGACAGGGCTGGTCTAGATCACTGAATCTCAAGTTCAAATGTGCACGTGGTTCTCAAGGACGCATCCGGGGCATCTTGTTAAAACGCACATTCTGGGGGCGCCTGGGGGGCTCAGTCGGTAAGCGTCTGGCTTCAGCTCAGGTCATGATCTCACAGTTTGTGGGTTCGAGTCCGCATCGGGCTCTGTGCTGACAACTAGCTCAGAGCCTGGAGCCTGTTTCAGATTCTGTCTCCCTCTCTCTCTGACCGTCCCCTCCCCCCTGCTCGCACTGTCTCTCTCTGTCTCTCAAAAATAAAAAACATTAAAACAAATTTTTTTTAACGCACATTCTGATTTAGTAGGGGTGGGTGGAGTCTGAGACGCTGCCTTTCTAAGGATATTCAAGGATATTCCGGAGCCATAACTTTGGCCTCTCAGGGGCCCCTGTCCTACGGCTTTCACGCCACACTATTGTTTCTAGTTCAATGCCCGCCTCCTCCCTTGGCTCTCCGCTCAGTGAGAGGGGCCACGTTCTCCCACCCGTGCAGCCCTCTTTCCCCACAGGTTCGAGTGGCGCCTGGCACACAGTGGAGCTTGGAAAAATGTTTGAGGTTAAAAAGGCAAAAAATGGAACCCGGTGTGCAGCACTGATCAGGGAGATGGACCCATCGGTCCTTATGTGTGGAACCCGGTGTGCAGCACTGATCAGGGAGATGGACCCATCGGTCCTTATGTGTGGAACCCGGTGTGCAGCACTGATCAGGGAGATGGACCCATCGGTCCTTATGTGTTAACACAGAAAAATGCAGGGCAGGCTGTGTTCTCACGGCGTCACATGTGGACTGGGTCGGTGCAGGGGAGCACCGGACCCGCCTTCTTTCCTCTCCTCTTCCTGTGGACCTCGGGCTGCTACTCAGTCACTAGAAACACTGTCCCTGTGGCCAGCCCCACTCCCAAAGCCTGCGGCGTGATGGGAGCTCAGGGGAAGACAGAGGGGTTCCCGGCCCCCCCTTCCCTAAGGGGATTTCTTCCCAGGGGCCACTCACTGTTCACTGGTCTGCATCAGCTCTATGAGGTCAGAGAACAGAACGTCCCGATTCCTCTCGCAGAAGCCGTTAACATCGTAGGAGACCTGGAGGGAGACGGGGTTGGGGGGAATGGGGGGCTGAGGCCTGGTGGGGGGGAGGCTGCTGCTTACAGCCCAGGCCATCAGGGGTCCTGTGGGGGGGCTTCAGCCAGACTTGGGGGCTGGGTCTGCCGTCCAAGGTGGGGGCTCTGGAAGGTGCAGCTCTTCCCTGGGAGCGGGAGGGAGCTCCAGAATGGCCAGGGGACCCCTGGGGGGGGTGTCTGCTGCCCACTGAAGGTCAATGGGAGAGTCGTAGTCCTGTGAGTTGCAGGGTGGAAGACTGTGGCCAGCGTCGGAGGCCAGAGCACATTTCTAGTCTTGGGTCGGGGTCTCTAGGGGGCTTCTGCCCATTTTGGAGGGTGTGGCTTGCCACTTAGGTCTGGGGCCTTTGACTCTGAGTCAGAAGGCTGTGTCCTGGGTCAGGGGTTAGTGGGGTTTACAGCCCAGGTTGGGGGTGGGAGTCTGGTGTAGAATGTGGGGTCAGTGGGAGGGAGTTTCTGCCCTGTTAGTGGGAGCTGTCCTGTTAGTAAGGAGAGCTGTGACCTTGGCGAGGGGGGGGCAGTGGGTTTCTGCAGGTCTGGCTAAAGGAACACGGTGGGGGGCCAGGCCAGTTCTTGGGGGTCAGTGGGAGGGGTGGAGAAGGGGGTCGCTGCAGTTCTGCTGCTCTGGCAGCGGGATGGGGGTAGGAGGGTGGATAGGGATGCCTGGGGGCTCCTTTCACCAGGGGGCGCAGGGCGGGGCCCCCGCACCTTGCCTGCGTAGTGGTGGATGACGAAGCCCGAGCTCCAACTGTTGAAGTGCTCGTGGGTGCCCACGGCCGCCTGCAGCTTCTGCAGCAGGGTCTGGTCGGCGCCGCCGCCCGTGGCGTGCATGGTGGCGCACACATCGTCCAGGACGCTCATGATGCCTGGGGGGCTCTGAGGTGGGGGGAGGCGGACCGCAGCTCAGCCTGGTGGGGCCCTGCCTGCAACCCGCTCCTGGCTCCTGGGATCGTGGGGGTGGGGTGGGGAGTGTAGGAGGCGGGGCTTCCAAATATGAGAGCAGGAGGGGGGGTGGGGAGCGGCTGCGGAAGCCAGCTGGGGGGCAGGAAGGGGTGAGGAACCCGGTAAAGGATCCGCTCCTCTTCCCTTCCTCCACTGGGATGACCTGGTGGGAACCTGTCAGCATTGACCCCGCCCTCTGTCTCTGAGTAGGCTGCCCTGGGGAAGGGGGTTTGTTTTGTTTTTTAAGTTTATTTATTTTGAGAGAGAAAGAGAGAGAGCTCCTGCACGTGCATGGAAGGTGGGGGAGTGGGAGAGAAGGGAGGGAGAATCCTAAGCAGGCTCCACACTGTCAGCGCAAAGCACAACATGGGGCTCGAACTCACGAACTGTGAGATCATGACCTCAAGAATCAGATGCTTAACCGACGGAACCACCCAGGCCCCCCCTTCCTGCCCTGGGAAGGTTTGTTGAGCGAATAAGTGAAATAGGAGCCGGTGGGCAGAGTGAGTGGATGAGGTGGCTGGTGGGTTATTTCTGTGTGCTCCATCAGCCCCCCAGCGGGTCGCAGGGGTAGAGAAGGGGCCCGAACCCGCCCTCTCCTCTCCCAGGCCCGGCGGAGCCTGGACCCACAAAGCTGACCCAGTCCTCACCAGCTTGTTTTCAATGAGGTCGCACACGATTTTGTTGTTGAAGTACTGGATGGGGGTCCAGCGGATGCCCTCCTGCACGTACTCCTCCTGGGGGCAGCATGGGGGGCAGGGGTGGGCGTGGGTGTCTGGGCAAAGGGCGTGTGTGTTTCTAGAATGCATGCCGCACAGGCGGGTGAAGGAGGGTGTGGTGGGTGTTCCCGTATCTCCCCATCTCACCACTTCGGGCTGTCTCGGTAACAAAGTCTGTGGCCCTGGGCGGGGCACGCTGCAACTTTAACCCCGGCAGCCCTTGGCCACAGGCAATCAGGAGCCGGTCCAAAATACCCCGGCTCTGTGGCTCCCGGGGTGGGCACCTCTGAGGTCTGCGCTAGCCAGTGTCCCCCAGGGCCCAGCAGAAATTGGCCCCAGTTCCCTGCAGCGTAACCCACTCGTCATCACACCCTATTCTGGCCTTTTTTTTTTTTTTTTTTAAATGAATTTCTCACTTCCTCTCTCCTCCCGATATTTGCCCTGAATCCTTGTCTCAGGCTCTGCTTCTGCAGGATGGGTAGGAGGAAAACGGCAGGGCTTTTTGTCCATCTCTTGCGGGGCAGTCTTCCCAGCACTGCAGTGTCGGGCACACGGCAGGTTCTCAACCAATGACCACTGGACGGATGGACAAGCAGGCTGTACCCCAGCCCTTGTGACCGCTTGAGAGGCAGAAAATCTCTTCCGAAGGAAATTTCTTGGTGGGGCTTAGACAGCTCAGCAGGAGAGAGAGGTGGGACTGGGGGCTGGAGGGGGAGGGCCCCCTGGCTCCTCAGCAGCTCAGCCTGCTCCCACCCCGGTGACCCCTGGCTCCTGGCTGCCCCTGCCCACCTGCTCCGCTTTCAGCGTGAGTTCGATAAAGATCTGCTGCAGCTTCTCGTTGACAAAGTTGATGCAGAACTGCTCGAAGCCATTTTTCTGCCAAGGGACACAAAGGGTGCCGCCTTCAGTGGGCTGATGCGGGAGGCTCCTGGCACCACTGGGCCAGCCCAGGAGGCCAGGGCGGCATGCGGGTGTGGGCTGGGGAGAGAGGCCGAACCTGGAAGATCTCGAAGCCGTAGATGTCCAGCACACCGATGCTATATTCCTCCTGGGGCTTCTGCATAGCTCGGTTGATGGCCTGTCACATGGGTGGGGACGGTAGGTGACTGCCAGCCTGCCCCTCTCCTGTGTTTGTTCACAGGCTGTGTCCCCTCATGCCTGTTTCTCTCCTGCCTTCTCCAGCTCTGTGTGCGCCCCCCTCCCCCATGAGAAACCCAGGCATGAGAACATCTGGGTCCCTACCTTGGGAGCTGGCTTTGGCCCTTAACCATTCTGCGCCTCTATTTTCTCATCTTTAAAATGGGTTAATAATGGCAACTACCCTGCAGGGCCTTATAAAGGAATTAAATTGGTGTGCAGACCGTACCTGGCATAGACTAAGTGTCAGATAACGTTGGCCCCTACAATATTGGCATCCTGCCTGGCCTTGACGCGTCCTGTTCCTGTCCGCTCCCATTCAGCCCATCACTTTGTCCTTCTGTAGCCCCCTTGTGGCTCTCAGGTGCCCCCACCCGGCTCCACCCACACAGGGCAGGTCCCTCCCTCCTGGGCTCAGCCAGAGGGAACCTCCGCCCATATCTTCCGCTGGATTGGCTCCTGCCCCTGCTTCATGCCTCCGGTGGCTGGGAATTTAGGAGAGGGTGGCCAGGCCTGCCTGCCCCACTTGGTGGGTCCAAGCCCAGGGTATTCTGGGGCAGCGCCTCTCCCCCTGCCTGGCCCCACTGCCTCCTACCTCCACAAGAAAGTCGAAGAGCCGGGCATAGAGCCCCTTGGCCAGGGCGTCGCGAGTGTAGGCCGCCTGCTCCACGTTGAGGGTCACATCGATGGACTCGCTGCGTCCGCCCCAGCGGCTGTCCATCTTGCGGCTGGTCAGCTTCTCCTGCAGCCGCCCGCTGTCAATGCCCAGCAGGTAGGCGGGGAAGGCCAGCACTGCCGGGGGTGGGGGGCAGCCGGTTCAGCTCTTGGGCCTCCTGCGGTGCCCCTGGCTCCCCCCATTTTGCCCGGTGACACAGATATTGTCCTCGTGGGTTCTGACCCTCCTGGGGCCGAGCTGGGAGGAAGCAGTTCACCCCTCCGCCCCACCGTCCCCCGGCAGCCGCACTCACGGTCCACACTCTCCACCCGGGCGTAATTCCCGTCTTCACAGAAGCTGATGTTTCCCAAGTGCAAGATCCCGGCCACAAGCTGCAGGACCAGCTGCTGGACGTTGGGTGGGATCCCGATGACCTGCATGGCATTCTGCGGGCACAACAGGGACAGGGCCTGGGCCACGGATCCCCACCTCCACGCTGCCCTCCTGGGTTAGACTTCTGGGGCCACAGCACGGAGTGGGGGCACCTGGATCCCCATGCTGCCTGTTTCACTTGCTTGCTGTGTGGCCTCAGGCAAGTCCCTGCCCCTCTCTGGGCCTTGGTTTTCCAGCGGGGCACTCACTGCTCACCAGAGTCTCACTGAAGTCGCTCCGGTCGTCGGTGCCATCCACCTTGTAGGTGTCCGACTGGAGGTAGTAGTAGTAGTCGGGGGTCATGAGTCCCAGGTTCTGCCGCTGCTCCTGGGAGGCTCCTTCCAGCAGCTGCGGGGTGAGCAGTGCGCGTGCCTCTGACCTTGGATTGGCACAGCCCTCGTGACCCCCCAGTCCTCGCTGTCACGGGCTCCTGGACACGGACCTCCCCTCCCCCCCTGTCTCCCCTTGGGCTCTCCCCCTGCTCCAGTCTCACGGCCCCTTTCCTGTACCTGGTAGTAGATGTGGAAGTTCCTCTCATTTTCGTTCTGCATGACCACACGGGATTTCTCTAGCAGGAAGTTGGAGATCTTGCCCCCATCTGGCTCCCCACCACGGCTGAACTGGATCTCAAAGTACTTGCCCTGAGGTCGAGAGAGCCTCGTTAGACCCCCAGGGTCCCGGCGGTGCAGGTGGGGGAGGAATTGAGGACAGGTCTTAGGGGCCTGGCTTCTTCTCCTCATGCCCAGGTGACCTCAGCTCTGTTCTCTCCACCTCCCGCTTAGCCCCTGCCTCAGCTCCTTCCCTCCAGCCTTTGTTTAGGCTGCTCCTTCTCCTATGACTCAAGTCCACATCCGGGCATCCATTCCTGTGCCCGGCACGTAGACGTGCCTCCCTTTATTGCCCCATTTCCCAGTCGTCTGCCTCCATGTCCCTGTGCGGTGTTGCTGGCTTCAGTGATCCCAGGTGCCCCCTCTTTGGTCTCTGACAATGTCTGGGTTCTACTCTGGGCAGACGTTGGAGGATAGAGAAGCCCCCTCACTTCTCCTTTCTGCCATTTCCATGCATTGATGGTACACTTTACATTATGGCGCCACCCAGCCACCTGTAAGACGTGACCTGTACCCATTCTGTTGTACAATAAGTAATATTATAATATATGACATATATAACATGACATATGACATATATATAACATGACATATATTATAACATTACGTATTATGTAACATCATATGCAATATAAAACACGATTGTGTTCTTGAGGTTCAGCCGTGTTTTCATGTGTATCAGTAGTTTGAAAACACATACTGTGCGATTTCCATTTGTATAAAGTTCTAGAACAGTGGAAATTAATCTATTGTGAAAAAAAAAAAAGACTCAGAGGAGTCGTTGCTCCCTGAGCGAGGTGGGAACAGACATTGGTGGAAAAGGGAGGGAACTTTCTGGAGTGATGGTGATGTTCTGTGTGTTGATAGGGCTGTGCTTGCACAGATGCACACATTTGTCCACACTCAGGGCACAATTCACTTTAATGTGCTTTCTCTACGCAAACTTTCTTGAAAGAAATGAAAGGAAAAAAAATAAAAGAAATCGGGGCCCCTGGGTGGCTGTTCAGTGTCAGACTCTTGGGTTCATCTCCAGTCACGATCTTGTTGTTTGTGAGTTTGAGCCCCACATTGGGCTCTGCACCAACAGTGCAGAGCCTGCTTGGGATTCTGTCTCTGCCTCTCTCTTTTTTTTTTTTAAACAATTTTTTTTTAATGTTTTATTTATTTTTGATACAGACAGAGACAGAGCATGAGAGGGGGAGGGGCAGAGAGAGAAGGAGACACAGAACCGGAAGCAGGCTCCAGGCTCTGAGCTAGCTGTCAGCACAGAGCCTGACGTGGGGCTCGAACCCACGAACGTGAGATCTGACCTGAGCCGAAGTCGGAGGCTTAACCGACTGAGCCACCCAGGCACCCCAATGTTTATTTACTTTTGAGAGAGAGAGTGAGGGAGGGAGCAGGGGAGGAACAGGGAGAGAGGAGACACAGAAGCCAAAGCAGGCTCCAGGCTCCAAGCTGTCAGCACAGAACCTGACTAGGGGCTCAGACCCATGAACTGTGAGATCATGACCTGAGCTGAAGTGGGATGCTCAACCGACTGAGCCACCTGAACACCCCAGCCATAGATTGTTTAAAAAATATTTATTTTGAGAGAGAGATAAGGGGGAGGGACAGAGAGAGACAATCCAAGCAAGCTCTGGGCTGTCAGCACAGAGTCTATTGTGGAGCTCGAACTCACAAACGGCGAGATCATGACCTGAGCCGAAATCCAGAGTCTGACACTTAACCGACTGAGCCACCCTGGTGCCCTCTCCACGAATTAAAAAATCTTACAAAAGAATGCTAGAAAAAATATAATTAAAAATATCTAGGGGAATAAAAATCGTATTAGCATGTGGAGTTTATGAAATCATCTTCATAAGCAGGTATTGTACTAGAATTATTGAGCTCTACAAGATGGATATTAACAACCCCATTTTATGAATGAGAAAACAGGAGCATTGGGGGGGAAGTGACACTGTTTTTGGTTTTTTATCCAACCCACAAATCTAAATACTGACCAAATCAGACCATAAATCCAGATCTGTTGACCTATCCTGTCTTCTGTTAGGCTCAGCCTAACAGGTGACACAAAGAAGGAGACCAAGAATGATTTGTTGAAAGAATCAACGAATGAGAGAGTAAACCGGGAACTGAAATGTGAATAGGAACAGAGGTAGCATGGTTGCAGCCAGGGAAATATTGAAGAATGTTACACAGACAAGTCAGGGAAGTCAAGGCCCCTACAGTTCAGCTGACCAGGGGAATCTTTTCCAGAGGGACCATAAGCAGGAAGTGAGTCTCCCCTCCAGGAGCAGGTACTTCCTTTATTGTTAGGAATACAGGTGTATTGGGGCGCGTGTGTGTGTGTGTGTGTGTGTTAATTGTGAATAGGAACAGAGGTAGGTAGCATGGTTGCAGCCAGGGAACTAATGAGTGTTACACAGACAAGTCAAGGCCCCTACAATTCCGTTGACAGGGGAAATCTTTTCCAGATGGACCATAAGCAGGAAGTGAGTCTCCCCTCCCGGAGCAGAGAGTTCCTCTATTGTTAGGCGTACAGGTGTGTGTGTGCACACGCGTGTGCATGCGTGTGTGTGTCTGGAGGCAGCACCTGCCCCATAGCAGGGCTGCAGACTCACAAAGCGGCTGGAATTGTTGTTGCGCACGGTCTTGGCGTTGCCAAAGGCCTCTAGCAGTGGGTTTGATTGCAGGATGATATCCTTCACGTGCTGTGGGCAGAGGCGGGTGGAGGGAGGTGGGAAGAGGTCAGGATGAGGTAGGTGGTCCTGGGGGTTAATTACTGTGCAAGTGGGAAGAGCCAGCCCATCCTTCCATTCCCCCCTCACCTGGACCTTCTGGCCCCCACCGGAGACCTTAGAGATGTAGCCCATGATGTATTTGGCTGCCACTGTCTTTCCTGCTCCGCTCTCTCCACTGGGGGGAGGGGGAGGGAAAGAATGGTCAGCAGCCAATGGGGAGGGGGCTTAGGGGGTGTAAGTACCCTTTCTTGTGCCTGCTCGCTCATTCATTCATTCATTCATTCATTCATTCATTCATTCATTCCCTACTGTGTGCCAGGCACCATACCAGATGCTGGGGAAACAGTAGCCAACAATGCAGAGCTGATATTTGGAACGCACTGGCAGACAATAACATCATGAATAAATAAATACATCATGGGTCAGCTGGTGACAAAGAGAAGCAGGGCCAGGGGCAGGGAGGGACGGCAAGGGTGTGGGCTGGGCAGGAGGGCACGGGCACCCCCGTACCTGATGATGACACACTGGTTCTCACAGTCAATGAGCATGTTCCGATACATGTTGTCCGTGAGGGCATAGATGTGCGGGGGGTTCTCGTACTGAGCCTGGGGGCGAAGGTCGGGTCTCAGCGTGGCGCTGGGGGCCGGGGTCCTGGGGCTGTACCCCACCCCCACCCCGCTGGCCCCAGCCTCACCGCGCCCTGGTAGAGGTCGATCTCACGGTCGGTGAAGTAAGGCATCTGCTTGAAGGGGTTCACGGAGATGAGCACGGAGCCGATATAGGTCTGGGGTATGGTTAAGGGCGGTGCCTGTTCCTCGTGGGTCCCTGTCCCTTACACCTAATCCCCTGCAGCCTCCAGAGCCCCATTCCCTCGAGGATGAGCCAGAGCCACTCGGATGTGCTCCCGGACTCGTGGACATGCAGGGCTGGATCCGGAAGGGAGAGATGGAATGCCCCGTGGCCAGGCCCCCCAGGACAGAGTGGGGAGTGAGGGCCAGAGCCCTGCTGTCTCAGCTCGTGTCCTCTTACGGCCCACCCTCCCCTCTGATCATGCACGCTGGCATCTGTTGGTCCCCTCTGCCATCTCCCCAGCCCTCCTCCCTCCACCGGTCAGTCGCCCTCCTGTCGCTGTCTCCCTCATCTCCCTGCCCCTGCCCGCCCCCGGGGCCCAGGGTACAAAGATGTAGTCATCCATGAAGCGCTTGCGGAGGTTGCCCACGATAGCATCCTCGGTGATCTGGGGCAGCAGCACCATGTCGTCCACGCCACTCTGCTTCACATTATGGCTCTGCCAGTGGAAGCGCTCCTTGCTGCCCTGTGGTGGTGGGGGGGTCAGATGGGGGTGCGCCCCTGCAGAGGGGAGGCGGCGGGGGCAGGGGGAGGGGGTGGGGGGATGCTGATGCCCTCCCCTCTCTCCCCCCGCCTGGCGTGCCTCCATCACCAGCTTCTGAGTCTGCACCTTGGGCCACCTGCCTGCCTCCCTCCCCAATTTGGGGACACCAGGAGAGGTGGGTGAGCTTGGAAGCAGGCTCCCCGCCCCAAAGGAGGGGACTCTGTTCTGTCCCTCCACCTAGTGTCGCACTGTCATGGAGGAGATGGTGGTGCCAGGCAGCTGTTGCAGGGGGAGGTCGGGAGTCTGGGGAGGCTTGCTGGGCAGAGTGGGGGGGGTGACTTGCCCTCCTTCTCAAGTCTTCAGACTTCCTGCCCCTCCCTTCTCCAGCCTCCTCTCTCTGCCCAGGCCCTGGCAGACTCCCGGACTTTTCCAGAGCAGTTCACCTGCTACCCACCCCTTCCACCCCTAGGTGGCCTCCTTCCTCCCACTCTCTTCCTCCTCCTCATGCCACACACGCCAGCCTATCACATCCGTGACCTCCACTCTCCTGGCCCAGCCTCGACCCTGCTCCTCCGCCCCCACAGTTTTTCCTTCTCATTTCCTTCCTCATTTTTTAAAAAATCAGGCCCCAGGGAGAAGACTCAGATACAGCCGCCCCAAAAAGACCCCTCCTCCAGGAAGCCTGCCTGGAATGTTTTCTTGTTTCAGCCTGACTGAACTCATCCAGTGCCTTGGACACTTAAACATACTGGCTGTGTCAGGTGCACTCGAGGCTCCGGGGACCCCTGCCACGGAGCAGTCTGGCAGCTGGTGAGTGAGGGCGGCCTGGAGCTTCCCCAGCAGGTGCGCTCATGCCTAGATAAGATGTGCCCTCCTCCAGGAAGCCCCTCATGCCTAGACCAGGAGCTCTTGGAGCGTGGGGACTGGGATTGAGCCCCTTCTCAGCTCTGGCAGGGATGACCTGACGGATGAACAGGGAACGAGGGCAGAGAAAGAAACCCAGCTTCAGCGGGGTGGGGGGCGGGGCGGGGGGAACACCAAGAGCAAAAGATGCTGGGAATCAAAATCAAGTCTTCAAAGAGGACCCGTGTTGGCCAGGCAGATCCCGGGGAAGAGGGACAGTGTGTTGGGAGTAGGAGATGCAGTGTGTTGGGAAGGGATCAAGCAGGAGGGTCAGCGTGGCCACTGTCCTGTGGCCACTGTCGGGCAGAGGTGCATGAGGGGCCCGTCTCTCCTGGGGACACTGGGGAATTCCTGAGTGGGGGAAGTGCAAGGTCAGATCTCGGACATGCTGACAGCCAGAGCAGGGCCCGCTGACGGATGCCCACAGATGGTAAATGAGCCCAGTTTTTGGCGTGGGGTAGATCTGGGTTCTGACCCTGGCTGGGTGATCCAGCACTGCTCTGAGCCTCAGTGGCCTCATCTGTAAAGTGGTAGCAGCAGGGCTAATGTGACAGAGGAACTGCTCTGGGGTGCAAAACCCGCTTCTCTCCTACCCACGCGGTCGTGAGGACGGGCCCCGGGGCAGAGGGGCGCTGGGCAGGGCTAACATTCACAAAGCACCCAGTTCGGGCCTGAAGCCGGGAGGCCAGGGGCGAAGCCAGCCATCCTGACAGCAGCTCAGTAGGCTCCAGGGACAGAGGCTTGGCAAGGGTGTGATGCTTGACTCCGGACACAGCTAAATCATTTCCTGGGCCCCACGGGTTGTCTGGCAGGGACTTAAAGGTCGAGACAGGCTTTGCTCAGGAGCTGGGAGAAAAGTGGCGCTGGGGCGGTGAATTGGCCAGGCCAAGGCTAGAGAAGCAGGACCCCAGGGCAGAGGAGGGAGGGCGGGCGGGGGCCTCAGGCTCGAGCCCCTCCCACTGCCTCCCGCCAGAGTGAAGGAGGCAGAGCGAGTGTTTGATGTGGCAGGTCTGGTCTCCTCGCTCTGCTCTGCCCCCGAAAACCTGTCTGTGGCTTCCTGTCACTGTCCCATCTGTCCATTCCACAAAGGATTCTGGCCACTTACTGCGGGCTGGTGACCCCCCCCCCCCCCCCCCCCGCCCTCACCGGGACCTCAGCGCCTCCATGCCTTTCACACTTGGCTCAGGTGACATTTCCTGTGAGAAGACCTTCCCAACCCCAGGCCACGCCGAGGATCCCCGAAGTCCCCGGGTGTCCCTCACTGCAGCCCTGTCCCCACTCTGGACATCCTGCCCATCGGCCACATGTTCTGGTGTGGAAGCTTCTGAGGGCAGGGGCTCCGGCAAATGCCCGGCTGAACCCAGCGTCAGGGCTCTTTCGGAAAAGTAAGCCAGAAGCGTGCTGGTAAATGGAGGGGCGGTCAACCAGGGCCAGGTCCTGAAGGGCCTTGAATGCCAAGCCAAGGAACTCAGACTTGATCAGCATCAGTGTGGGGCGTTCTCAGCAGGGCCCTGCGACTCCTGGGGACACTTTAAGAATTGTGGGGGCAAATGGGGCGTCTGGGGGGCTCAGAGTCGGTTAAACGGCCAACTTTGGCTCAGATCATGATCTCACAGTTTGTGAGATTGAGGCTCGGGTAGGGCTCTGCGCTGACAGTGCAGAGCCCGCTTCGCATCCTCTGTCTCCCTCTCTCTCTGCCCCTGCCGTGCTCGCACATGCTCTCTGTGTGTCTCAAAAATAAATAAACCTTGAGAAAAAAGAAAGAACTGCTGGAGCCTTTTGGGTTGTCCCGGGGACGGAGGCTGGATGGCAGCCTGAGCAGGCTGCAGGTGCCAAATCTGCACACCAAGAACCATCCGGATCAGAGCCCCCCCCCCCCATCCCCACCAGGTGCTCATTTATGCCGTAAAACTGTTAATAACCATTGGGATTAGAGCCAAATTCTATCTTCTGCAAAGACAGAATATCTATAGGTTGTTTTTTTGTTTTTTTTTTTTTGCCTCGGGTGACACCAGTGTATCTCCCGGCAATGCGACTGCCCTTTGTCAAGGGAGATTTTAATTTCATTCAGATTTCACTAAGACTTGTACAGCATTAAAAAACATTTTAGTGCTTACTTAGTTTTGAGACAGAGAGACAGAGCGTGAGCAGGGGAGGGGCAGAGAGAGGAGGAGACACAGAATCGGAAGCAGGCTCCAGGCTCTGAGCAGTCAGCACAGAGCCCAACGCGGGGCTCAAACCCACGATCTGGGGCGCCTGGGTGGCTCAGTCGGTTAGGCCTCCGACTTCGGCTCAGGTCAGATCTCACGTTCGTGGGTTCGAGCCCCGCGTCAGGCTCTGTGCTGACGGCTAGCTCAGAGCCTGGAGCCTGCTTCCGGTTCTGTGTCTCCTTCTCTCTCTGCCCCTCCCCCTCTCATGCTCTGTCTCTCCTGTATCAAAAATTAATAAAACATTAAAAAAAACCCCCACGATCTGTGAGATCCTGATCTGAGCTGAAGTCAGATGCTCAACTGACTGAGCTACCTGGCTGCCCCCTGTTTGGCATTTTGGAAGCTCATGGTGCTGGTGGGCGGGGCGTTCATGTGGCCGAGATGTCACTTGGCATCAGCCTGTGAGGGGGGCCGTTGGCTCACTGAGACATATCTGTGTCCCGGTGTGAGCACCTGGGGACTTCGGTGGGTGTTTGTACATAGAGAGAATCGAGTGACTTCGGATTACAGGAGATCACATTAATTATTATTATTTGTTTATTTTTGGTTAAGTAGGCTCCACCCCCACCGCGGGGCTGAACCCATGACGCTGAGATCCAGACTCATATGCTCTACTGACTGAGCCAGCCAGGCGCCCCTCACGTTCATTAGTTTTGGAAGGATGGGAGTCAGTGTGTTTCACTGTCTATGCATTTCTTTTCTTTTTTTAATTTTATTTATTTATTTTGACGGAGTGCGGGCAAACAGGGGGAGGGGCAGAGAAAGAGAGGGAGAGAGAGGATCCCAAGCTTGCTCAGGGCTGTCAGGGCAGAGCCCAGCGCGGGGCTCGAACCCACAAACTGTGAGATCATGCCCTGAGCCGGAATCAAGAGTCGGACGTCTAACTGGCTGAGCCCCGCAGGTGCCCCTGTCTATGAACTTCATTTCAGGGCTTCAGGGCTGCCCGTGATGTTTGTTATAAGAAGGGGGTGCTGGGTGGGATGCACTCGGAATCCCGGGGTGCAGTGGGAAGGGGGGTGGGGAGGACAGAGTTGTGGGAGCTGCACTGTGCAGGGGTCGGAGAGGGAGCCTAGACAGAGGCTGGCGATGCAAGGGGCCAAGTGGCGGAAACAGGGTCACGCTGGCTCACGGGAGACTCAGAGGGGCCCCATGGCGAGCACTGGTGACCTCATTCAGAAGCCAGAATGGGAGTCAGGCGGTGTAGACGGGGAGCGAGGGTGGATCTCAGACAGTCTGGCTGAGAAGGGGAAGAGGGAGAGAGGCTGTGGGGAGCCCTGGGGTCAGCACGCATGTTTCCTGTTTTGAAGACGGGGAGCCCAGCGTGTGTTGGTGAGAAGACAGGCTGGACTCTGGGAGCAGAGGGGTAGTAATCCAGGCTGGGGTCGTTCGGGGGCTGAGGCGGACGTGGGGGGAGGTCTGCGCTTACGTCGGAGCAGTGGGTGGGGAAGAGGGTGGGTGGGGACGCGTGGGGGTATGGGAAGTGGATCCTCTCTGTGGAGACCTCTGAGGAGCGGCATTTTGCCGGTAACTATGGTAACCCAGGACTGTGCCAACAGCGAACGCCCCCCTGGCCCTTACCGTGTGCCCGGCTGTGGTCTAGGCTTTTCCCGTGAATGGTATTGAACCCTCTTGCACATACTATGGCTGGCCCCGCTTTGTGGAAGAGAAGACTATGGCACAGAAAGGTTAGTTGTGCCCCCGCTAGGACACACAGGAGGAAGGGACTGGAGAGGCTGTTCGCTACCCTTAGCCGGGTCCGGGTCCAAGTCTGCTGGAGTAGGTGCTTTCAGAGCAGACGAAGATGGAGCGGAGAAAGGCGGGTCCTGACCGGGGTTTCCCCAGGGGGCTGACCTGGTCTCTTGGCTCCCGGGCCCCTCAAGCTGGGCTGGGCGAGACTCGAGACCATTTCCCTTCTCTGAGGTCAGAGGCCCTGATGCTGGCTTGTCTGGTTGGTTCTGTTGTCCCCCAAGGGCTTGGTTCCTCTTCCTGACCCTTCCGTCTTCCCCCATCCAGCCGAGTGGTCCCGGACCTTTTCTCCCCTGTGTCCTCCCTTGGGCACCGGGAGCTCCCAGATCTGCTCTTAGCCCCCCCGGCGATGACAGACTGTGGGTTTTTTTGGGGGGGGGGAGAGGGTTTTGCTCAGGTGAGTACAGTGTGTGGAAGGACAGTCAAGAATCTTGGCCTGGGACCAGTTAGGTTGTGAGGCCTGGGGAGCTCCAAGCCTCAGTTTTCCCCTCTGTAAAACGGGTTCCATGATAAACCTCCTCCATTGGTTCTCTGAGGGGAGTAAATGAACCCGTGCAGAGAAGAGACACACTGGATGCCTCGGAAAATGGCAGCCGGCGACCCCAAGAGCATTTAGAGGAAGTGGTCAGTGTTGGACGCAGAATACAGGAGCTGGTCGATAGACACTTGTTGAGTGAGTGAATGAATGAAGTGCCACCGGGACGGGACTGGCACTCGCCCTGCGTCCTGGATGCCCGTCTCACTGTGGCTCCCAAGGCGCCGTAGACCAAGTGTGTTGCTCAGTCCCTCCTTCGTGGGTGGGGGTGCAGTGAAGATGTTGTGGTCACAGTTGCCCACAAGCTAAGGATGACTCAACCCGACGGGGCTCTTGTGAAAGAGTCAGGGCTGGGGTAGGAGGAGAGATGTGCTTCAGAGACTCCCCCCAGTCTGTGGTGGAGGGCTGGGGCGCGGGGCTTTCAGCCTCTTCGGCATGGACATTCGAGATCCAAATGAGGCTGTGCAGCCGGGCACGTGGGGGCAGCACCCCCTACCCCTCGCAGCCCCTCCTCCGGCAGTGGGGGGGGTAAGATTGCAGGCCAAGGGGGCTGTTAACAGCATGACCCTAGGAGTCCCTGGGTTGAAATCCTCTGCCACTTCTGGGTTGTATGGCCGGTCACCTGATCTCCCTGCCTCCATTTCCTCATCTGGAAAATGGGAGCGCTGAGGGCTACAGACCACTCGGGGCAGCCACCTGCGCGGATTCAGCGAGGCCAGGTGTGTGAGGCAGACACACTAGCCGTCCTCAGCATTGCCAGCAGCGGCGGTGGCCTGGAGCCGCCCGGTCCCCCAGGCTCAGGGCGCAAGGCCAGGAGGAAGGGCCGGACAAGGGGGCTTTTGCAACCTGCTCTAACCGGCCCGGCCTCTCCACTCCGGGGCCGTGATGAGAAGAGCCCCTGACAGGAGAGAAGAACGGAACAGCCACTTCCTTCCTCGTTGGGGTCCTGCGAGCTGTGGTCGCCAGCAGGGAGGAGGTGTGACATTGCCATGGCGGCGGCAGCCCCCAGCCGCGGCCCCCAGTGTGCCTCTGGAGCCGTGGTCCTATCTCCCCCAAACTCAGCGGGGCTCTGGGGCCACACCCTGCGTGCCTGCATTGTGCAAACGCATGCTCCCCTCCGAAGGCTCCTGCGGTGCCCCCTCCCTTGGGGGGAAGGCTCTTGGTGTCCGTTTGGCCTGAGGCCGTTCTCTGGGGACGGGTGGGTACCCTTGTCCTTCTAGGGTCCTCTGTCCTAACTCTCTCTTGGGCGCCTGGTCATTTCTGTCCCTCCCCACAGCTGCTGCCCGTGGACCAAGCAGCCACCTCACTGGTCTCCCTGCTCTATGTCTGTACTTTGAAGACGGTCACCAGGGCACCATCTCCAAGGACGACCGGCCGCTGCTGTCACCCACTTCGCCGGCACACTCAAACCCAAACTGCTGCTAACCTCAGTCACGGCCCCGAGTGCCAACATCAAACAAGGACGAATCCCGCCACCCGCTTCCCTGCCGCCACCGCCGCGGCCGCCACGGGCACAGCGCTGGCCGTCCACAGCCACACGTGACTGGCCCCCCCCGAGGCAGCCATTCCCAAACCAGCGTCACCAGGACGGTCACCAAACACCAACCAGGGACCATCGCCACCCAGCCCTGGACAACAGCGGCCACCGACCGCCGTCATTCCACGCATCAGCCCTGAGCACAACCGGCCACCGGCCACAGGCATTCGGCACCGGCGGCCATCATGGCCACCGCCAACACGCACCCACGGAATCACCGTCGTCACCACCTTCGCGACAACTGGCGGGGATGACCGCCATCACTACCAGCGTTCCACAGCGACCGCTCAACGGGCACACGTCCCCGGCCGCCGCCACCCACCACAGCAACGAATGGGCATCGCGCACGGTGACAGTCACCGGATCCAGGGCACGGCGCACGCTCTCGCAAAGCGCTTTACGTGAACACTGCTTTGTTGGATCTTTCAACACTCTTCCCGGTGCTGAACGCCCCTCCAGGAAGCCAGCAGCACCCCTGCAGAGAAGTGCTGGCCTCCAGGAGGGGGACCCTCTGGGGTCCCCTCGGGTTGAGTTTCTTCCTTCCCGAAACCCATCAGGCGAGCACACCACTGACGGGGGAAGCATATTGTGCAGCCTCCTTGGGAGGGGTGGCTTTTCTCTCAAGTAGCAAATCATTTTGTCTTTTGATCAGTTTCCCCCTCTGAGCACCCAGACCCTCCTGGCTCGGCTCCTTGCTCGAGGGATTCCCACCCCCAAGCCTGGAGCTCCAGCTGCCCCGAGGGGACCTTGGGCCGGGGACGCCTGACTTGCCGGCGGCTCTCTGAAGTGAGGAGAGGTCGTGTCTCAGATGAGCACGGTCCCTGCCGCCTGGTCCACTACGACCCCGCCTCCACCGTGGTCAGGTGCCTGCTGCAACCGGCTGGGTGACTGTCCCAGCCACATGCCCTCGTTGACAGGATGACGAGAAATGAAAGCTGAAGTTCAGGTTTGCAGATGCGTGGAGCGGTGGGGGCACATTTTGTCACCAGCCCAGGCTCTCTCATAACGTGTGTGTTCTGAGGCCCATGTGTCTCCTGGACCCTGTCACCCCGTCATCACCAGACCATCACCCAGGAGGTGAGGCCTCTGGCTGGGGAGTGTCCCCTGCCACACTTGCTCGGAAGGGCTCCAGGAGCAGTGCGGAGAAGCCGGGTCTCACTGTCTACTGTTTCTGCAATGGCTACAGCCCGACACACGGGCACGCTGTCACAGCACCATCACGGTCCCCTGCCCCCCGGACACAGCTTCTGCTCGCAGCTGCGGGCTCAGAGTGGCCAGACCCACAGGCCCTCTGACATTCTGAGAGTTTCCCGGAACACCTTCTCTATCACAAGTGACTTCCAGATATGACATATGTGGGAACTGAGGCCCAGAGAGGGGAAGTGGCTTGCCCAAGGCCACACAGGAAGATGCAGGACCAAGCTGAGCCGGTAACTGGCTCCCTACACCCGGACAAAGGGGTAAGCCCTGGTCCCCTGCAGATACTGTGTGGTCCCTCGGGGTCATCCTTTGTCCTTTGCTACTGTTCCATCCTTGGTCCCCTATCACCATTTGGGCATCTGGGCACCCGATGTGAGCTTGGTCCCTGGTGAAGGATGCGGGGGGCACCTGAGCTGCAGCGAGGGACCCCCAGAGGGTCCTCTGTGCCCGTCCCCGTGGCCCCACCTTCTGATGGTGGCCCTGGGGCATGTCCCCCTGGGGGTTGCCCCCCACCCCCGCACCTCACGGCCCAACATCCAAGGACTTACCATGGCGAAGGTGTGTCAGGCCCCTGGGAGCGCCCGAATGGGTGGCGGTAGGGGTCCGGGCTCAGGGCGTCCTGGGGGGCGGCTGGGGCATGGCCCTGCTCCTGCTCCTGCACCGGACTCCTGGCCCTAGTTCCTCTTACAACAGCCCCCCTCCCACTTCCTTTGGCGGGAGGGGCCTCTGCTGCAGCGGAGGAGGGAAGCTGGGCCCCGGGGCGGGGAGAAACCTCCAGCAGCTGAGGCAGGGCTGTCTGGGGCTCATCCTGGAGGGAGAGGTCACGGGGGGCAGCAGCTGGCCCAGAAGGCCCTTCCTCCAGCTCCCAGGACAGCCCGCAGGTCAGCTGGCGGCAGGACCGACCCGCTTTCGAGGGAGCCTCAGGGACCTTTAGGGAGGCTCGGCCTTTGCAAAGCTGCTTTAGACGTGTGTCCGTTCGGGCATCCGCGAGCAAACTCCTGCTCCCAGAGCCGCCCCTGCCGTTCTCTCCTCCAGAAAGGCTGTGGTGGTGGTGGGGGGCACATGTGTCCCTGTCACGAGGGGTGCAGGTTACCAGGAACCACCAGGCAGCTGTTAGAGCCCCAGACTCTGGATGTCAGCTCTGCTCTTAACAACCCCCCCACTCTGCTGCTTCAGGGGCTCCCCACTTTCTTATAAAATGGGGGCGCGGGCTCTCTTCCCCGGCGCCTGGCACACGCCAGGATACATCAAGTGTTGGCACCCTGGGAGACCAGCCGGGCACGTCCCGGTCTCCTCTTGACCTTTAGGAAGTGGCAGTTTGGAGAGGCCGTCACCCCCCGGGGCCACGCAGCCAGGAAGAGGAGGTCGAGGCGACCCTGGGAGCCTGCGCTCCTGGGGGCGCCCGGCATCCCGCCCAGAGGCCGGCATGACGCAGCGTCCCCTAGTGGCCACATCTGGGGAGGAGCGAGTTTCTCCCGGAATCTCCCGGGCTGGCTCCGCGCTAGCTCACCTCGCCCGAGCCTCGGGGCACCTGCGAATCAGCAGGCAGGTGGACCTTCTCCTTGCTGGAGGCTTCAGACGGGCGGGGGGGCTTCTGCAAGGAGGTGACGCTTGGGCCGAGGCCGAAGGGTGAGTCGGAGCTAACCGGCTGAAGAGGGAAGGGGAGGGAGCACCTGGTAGAGGAAGACGCTCTAGCCGAGGCCCTGGGATGGGAAGACTGTGGGAGATTGAGGAATTTCGGGGGAACTTCGGGGGAGGGCGGGAGCGATCCGGGAGGGTAGGTGCCAGACCGGGGAGCTCCGAGCGCCTCCTTGAGAAGCTGTAAAATCACTGGGCTCTGGTCTGTGCTGGTAAAAGGCCCCTTTGAACTGATGGGGACCACCTGTGAGGGGCCGCGGCCGCTTCCAATCGGTGGCAGGGACGGAATGTGGACAGACACACTGATGCTCGCGGATCTACACAAGACAGAACTTTATTGATGGAGGGCTTCCTGGCGAGGGTGTGTGGGCCCCAGGGCAGGGCCTGTAGCACCATGATGGGGGCGCCTGGATGTTGGGGTCCCCCTGGGGCAGGCAGGGCAGAGGTTGGGGTGGATCTTGCCAGCTCTGCCTCACCCCTGTAGCTGGTCTGGTTAGGGGGAGGGTGTACGGGAGGCACTGCTAACCCCCCTCCTCCACAGCAGACATAGACCCTCCCCTCCCTCTCCCCCCAGCTCAGAGTGTTGGGATAGGGCAGTGCTGGGGGCAGGACACCGGCAGACCCCCTCCCCAACCCCCACTCTTCACAGTACATATTCCGGTCAAAGGGGGGCAGTATTGGGGGCTCCCCAGGGGGTGGGTGAAAAGGGCGCAAGGGCGAACAGTTGTTCCCTCCTCAAACCCATCCTGGAGGGGGTCTCACTATGAACTGGGAGAGGGATGAGAAGGGGCCCTGGGGGTGGCCAGCCCCTCTCCATCCCCCAGCCAGGGGTCCTGCAGGAGTTCCCAATAAATAACTTCCGGTTTCGTCTCACCCAGCTCCCGCCCCCTCGGGCTCCTTCAGGCTGGCCAGCTGCAGGCAAGGTCCCCTCCAGCCGGCGCCCAGCTGTGGCTCCGGGGCCTGCGCGCCCCCTAGCGACCCTGGCAGGTTTTGCAGCACATCTGGCGGAAGTAGGCTCTGCTGCAGAACTGAAATTTGAGCACCAGGGGGCAGTAGGCGACCTTGTTCACATCCTTGCACTCTGGAGGGGACGGGAGAACGGGGTTGAGGGTGGGGGTAAGGGAGGGATCAGATCTCAGCACCCCTTCCATGAGCGGCGCGTCTGCAGCCCGCACAGAGCTTCCTGGCTTCTCTGTGCCTTGGTTTCGTCCCCTCTCAAAGGGAGCTTATGACTATGAAACTCAAAGTGGGGCTTGTAAATATGTCATTAGGCTCTTGGAGGATGGTGAGAGAGAGGGTGTGCCGGGTCTGGGGTCTGGGAGTATTCCCTTCCGGTCATCCTTTTGCTCCAACTGGGGCTGCCATCCTTCCGCGTTTCCCTTTGTAACAGATTGAGGATTTTGAACTCCAGAGGAGTCCCTACTTTCCAGGGTATTTGTCTATTTTGTGTTCGTGGTAAGCCGCCGTCGGATCGTGACAATGACGCAGGCTCCCACTTGGTCAGTGACGTATGGCGGGGCCTGGTGCTTAACAAAGGGCCTCAAGCGGCTTGTTTTATTCCATCTCCCTCGTGCAGCACCTCCCCCCGCCCCCAGGTGAATCTAGTATCGACCCCCCTTTACGGACTGGAAAACCAAGGCACAGAGAAGGAAGAGCAATCCAGTTTAGTTCTAGTGCCGGAGGAAGTGATCTATTGCTCTGTATGGAAAATACTTTGGAGAAAAAAAAGAAAGGATATATTTAAAGCAGTGGTTCTCAAGGGAATGCTATTTTGCGCCCTCCCCCCCCCGGCCCCCCCCCCCGCCCCAGGACATCTGGTCATATCTGGAGACATTTCTGGTTGTCACCACGGCATGGGGGGCGGGGTGCAGGAGCGCTTTGGGCATCCAGCAGATACAAGTCAGGAATGCTGCTGAATGCCCTACAATGCATAGGGCGCCCCCCCCCGGGAATTATCTGACCCCAAACATCAGTAGTGCCCGAGGTTGAGAAATTCTGCCTCAAAGAAAAAGAAAATTAAGCAGCTAATGGGACAACTCGCGAGGAACAGGGTGAAGGCCACAGAGGTGGCTGGAGGAATAACCCGCGTGTGGGTGCCCAGAAGGAGCAGGTGCCTGAAGAGCTAGGCACGCAGTGGCAGTTCGTACTTGTTGGCGGGGAGGGGCGCTGAAGGATGGCCTGGAGGGGACAGAGAAGGGCATTTCGGCAGCTGGAGACTCTCCAGGCCAAAGGTCCGGACTCCTACGCTCCCCTGTGGCTTCCTTTGCACAGGGCCCCGTCGCGCCCCTTGGCCTGGCGCCCCACATACCTTCGGGGCCGTCCCCGGGGGGCGCGCTGTCGCACTTGGCTTCGCACTGCTGCGTGGCGGGGGGCCGCAGGGCCTCTGCGCACTCGCCGGACGGCTGGCCCGTGTGGCTGGAGCAGCGCACCGCCCGCTGCTGCTGCCCGAGGCCGCACTGTGCGGAGCACTGCGGGGAGTCGCCGCTGAGCCTC
>NC_043711.1:4986216-4990322 GCF_006229205.1 Suricata suricatta | reverse complement strand
CGGCGGGCGGGCAGTGCGCGGGGGGCAGCGTGGCGCGGTGGTCGGAGCTCTTGCAGAGGACGACGCGGTGGCGGAGGCCCGGCCCGCAGCTGGGGGTGCACTGCAGTCGGAGAGGGGGTTTCGTGCTCACGGGCGCTCCAGTCGCCGCCCGCCCGGGGGTGGGGGGATGGTGGTCCGGAGGGAGGCGCGGGCGGGGGTCGAGCTGACCTCGGCCCAGTCTGGAGGGGGCGCTCTAGGCCCCGCAGGAGGGGCTCCTACTACGCAGAGGGGCCTCGGCGGGCACCACGTCCCTACCTTCCGCAGCACAGCTAGCGGGGTGGGCGCGGGCGGGGAGGGGCGGCTGACCTCTGACCAGTCCAGGGCGGCCCACTCCGGCGGGCAGGCGGGGCCCTGGCAGGCTTCCAGGACGGGTGGGCGCGGCTGCGGGCACGCACTGTCGTCTAGCGCCTTCTCCTCTGCGGCTGACACTCGGCGCTGGCACACGACGGAGCGGCTGCGCACGCCCGCATCGCAGCTGCGGCTGCAGCGCGACCAGTTACCTACCACCCAGCTGTGGGGAGGGGGCGGGCCTGAGAGGGCGTGCAGGGCAGGGCCCCCCGCTTCCGGGGCGCCCCCCACCCCCCACCCAACAACCGGCATCTTTCTGGAAACTGGCGCGGGGGTGCCTGCCGCTTGGAATGTGGTCGGGCACCGGGAACTTCCTCGCCCTGGACCCACCCCGCGCCTGGGGGCGTGCATCACCCCGGCGGAGCGGATTACCTGGAGCAGCCTACGGACCATCATGGTTCCGACCCCACCTGCGGAGCACTATCCCCCCAGTCCTGGGAGCCCCGCCCCTTCCGCTCTGGCCGCCGGGCCCCTGCACCCGGGCGGGCACTCACTCGGGTGGGCAGGGCTCTGTGTTGCAGGCGCGCTGCCGCCTGGGCAGTTTGCTGCGGGCACTGCAGTGGTGGGGGGCCACGGCCGAGCTGTCCAGCTGGCTGCGACACTCCACGGCCTGCACCTGGCTGCCTGGGGGTGGGCGAGAGACCCGCTCAGCCCTGCGGCGGCCAGAAGGGGTCAGCCAGGGTGCCCAGGGGCCCGCCCCCGAGCCCACCCCGACCTCACCGCCGGCACACTGGGCGGAGCACTTGGTCCAGGGCGCATAGTGCCAGGAGTAGGGGGGGAGCGCTTCTCGGGCGATGGGCGCGTTGAAGCGGTAGCGGAGGCCAGCCAGCTCTGTCCGGGCCAGCACCTGAGGCGGGGGAGGGGGCCGTCACGTGGAAGCCAAGCTCCAGTCCCCACGAGGAGTCTAAGGTCTTCCCGCACTTGCTCCCCCCTCCCCCCATCATTACCATGACGATGAGAGATGCGTTTATAGGTCCCAGGGCTTCCAGGCTCTGTGTCTGATCTGGCCCCTGTCGCAGCTGAAAGGTGGTCCCGGCCAGGGGCATGCGGTGCGGCTGTGGGGTCCCGGGCAGCCCCTCCAGCAGCAAGGACTCCTGGTCCCCCTTCAGGGCTAGGGGGACAGCACAGGGGTGAGAACCCCAGCCACACTGACCCCCGCTGACCCCCCAGCCACATCCCTCCACCTCTGGCTCACCCAGGTGACTGAGGGAGAAGTTCAGGTCCTGGATGAAGATGTGGACGGAGCCTTTGGGGATCCAGACGACTTCCTCGTACCCTGGACAGTGGAGCCGAGATGTTGCCCACTTGGCCCTTCCCCCACGCCTGCCTACCTCCCCCATTCCTGGTCCTTGATGATAACCATTCCTGTGCTAAGTGCTCACGGGGGCCTCGCACTGCACCCCCAGCTCTGGTCCTGTGAAGTAGATGTATCATTACACCCAGTTCACAGATGACAAGACTGAGGGGGTCAGAGAAGCTAGGCAACTCACCCAGGTTGGGCTGCTAGGAAGTGGCTGGGCCGGGGTTCGAACCCAAACTTTCCCGCCTGTCTGAGCACCACAATGGTCTGATCCCCCCCTCTCCCCACCAAGCATGCACCAGGGCTGCATGGGCAGAGACAAGGGGGCAGAGAGAAGAGGGCCCCGACCCACATGGTGGCATGGCAATTTTAGCAGCTGGAGTTAGGTTTGCAGTGGGCTCTACCACCTACGACCTGCCCCCCCACCTACGGTCCCCTGGACCCTACACTGGGGCGTATGTGTTTGCTTCCAGAAGCCAGTCCTCCCATCCCCCCACCTCCTCCCTGGGGTCTCTTCTTCAGCCCAAGGTTGGGAGGCATGGTCAAGTTCACCATAGCCTGCAGATATCATGCCCCTAGTTATTAGCCTTTTCCTTTAGCACAGTGTGCCTGTCCCCCTGTTCCTGACCCAGCACCAGGTCCCCAGGGTGAGGGAGGGGAAAGGGTTCGGTCACGGACCTCTCTGCACCCTAATTGCCAAGGTTTAGGCACCAGAGCCCAAGCTAGTCCCTGACCTTGATCTGGGGCATTGCTCTGCCCCCGGTCACTTTTTGGGGTCCCCACTGGGCCCCTGGCGACTGTGATGGGGCCGGTGGTGCCCCCCTTGCCCCCTCCATTGGGATGTGGGGAGAGGGAGAGGGGATGGGGATCCCTCACCGGCTGCAGGTGACACCGGGCTAAAGACCCCCTCAATGGTTTCACAGGCACTGCCGTCACCGCCACACACGCGGCACTTGTCCTCCCTCAGGTCGGAGCCCAGGACCCGGTCACAGCCCACGTGCTGGGGAGGTCGGGGGGAGTGTCAGTGAACCCCGCCTCCCTGCCTCCACCCCTCCGTTCCCTCGCCCTCTCTCTGGGAGTCCCCTGCACCTTGCACTCGCCGCTGACGCAAATGTCCACCGTGTCTGGGCGGCAGGAGGTCCCGTCCACCACGGCCGCCGCCCTCTCGGTGTAGAAGTTGAAGCCTTCGGCCAGGCACGTGAGCGAGCAGGCCTTCACGCCCCCTGGGGGGGCACAGCCCCGTCAGACCCGGGGTCCAGGCTACTCGGGACGCCCCGCTTGCTCCCTGGGGGAGGCGAGGCCTAGGACAGACCCCAGACCCAACACGGATGGGCAGGTTGGGCAGAGAGAGTCGCGGTGCCCAGCGTCCAGTCGAGGACCTGTTGAGCCGCATCCTGGGCTCTTGGGCCCCTTGGGTGAAGGGGGTGCCAGGGCAGCCCCATGATGCTGCATCCACCTGTTGCTGGCCCCACGCCCCATGCCTCCTGAGTTCCTCACTCACCTCCTCGGTATGTCTTCCACGTGTAGAATTTGCCACGGAAGGGGATGCTGTCAAATTCAGAGCACTGCATTTCCCTGAAATCCTGAGAGCCTGGGGGACAGTCCTGGGGGCAAGAGAGGGAGGGAGGCCAGATGTGGGGGGATGGAGTCAGGGCAGAGGACGGATGCTCAGAGCAGGGAATGGTTGGAGGGGTGAGGCTGTAGAGGGCCAGGCGAGACTGGTTGGTGGCCTGGGCTAGGTCTAGGCTGTGGAGCTGGAGGGACAGGGACATCTGAGATGGAGCAGGTGACTCCTTAGAGTTTGGGGCCAGCTGGGGGGTGATGGCTGGGCTTCTGGTTTTGGGCCATGAGGCCTTTCTTGGGAGAGCCTAGAAAGGAGCCAGGGCACCCTTTATAAGGCAGGGTTGGGGGTGGGTCCTTGTGGACTCCGTGGAGACAACAGGAGCCCTTCCAGATGGAGCTGGGAAGGCCACCCACCCCTCACTCCAAAGCTTCCCCTGAGCTCTGAGCACACCACCCACCCCCCCGCCGCCCCGCTGTAAGCCCTGTGTTTACTGGGTGTGTAAAGCCAGGAGCCCCAACGAGCCATGGAGAACCCCAGCATTTCACAAAGGGGCAGCAGCGGATTAAAGGGGGCAGTGGAGGGGCTGGGAGCACAGGGCCCGTGGGTGGGGGGCGGCAGGCAGGAGGTTTGGACCCGAGTGGAGGCACCTGGTTAGATGGGCATGCAAGCAGAGGACCCAAATGTGGCCACTGGGCGTGGTGACAGGGAGCTCAGCACTGAGGGACCAGACAGCTCAGGAATTTGGGCTTTGAAGGGGGGGGGGAGGAGACTCCCCTCCTGGAGGAGGTTGTGGGGGTCAAGCAACTTCAAAGTGGAAGACTCATCTGCTGAGGAATGGAAGGAGCCAGACTTGCA
>NC_043711.1:4981936-4986116 GCF_006229205.1 Suricata suricatta | reverse complement strand
GGGGGGGGGGAGGAGACTCCCCTCCTGGAGGAGGTTGTGGGGGTCAAGCAACTTCAAAGTGGAAGACTCATCTGCTGAGGAATGGAAGGAGCCAGACTTGCAGGAGGTGGGGGGCTGGGTCGGGTGGGCACGGCGAGGGGGGGGGGCAGGGGCAGGTGTAGGGAGGGTGGCACAGGACAGGGCTGGCCTGCAGGGTCCTGAAGAGGTGACAGGCGGCCGGCCGAGGCTCATCGGAAGCTGATTTATGCCCCTTTTCCGAGTGTAAGAGGGGCCACGGATACCCGTCCTGGGGTCCTGGGGAAACTCACGTCGGTGTTGCAGGAGCGGTGCCGCCGCCTCTCACCCAGGCAGTACTTGCCCCCGATGGTTGGCCTGGAAGGGAGGGGGGAGGGGCAGAGGAGGTAACGGACCGGGGGAGATAGGGGGAGATAGAGGGCCCGCCCCAATCTCTCTTTACGAAAGGCCTTAAGATCTGACCTGGGGCTGTCGCAATGACGGCTGGAGGAGGACACGCCGCCGCCGCACGTCCGGCTGCAGTCGCCCCAGGGGGTCCACGGGCCCCAGGCCCCGTCCACGCCCTCCGGTCGCGACCCGAAGGGGACGCATACTCTCTTGTAGCACCACTGCGGGGAGGAAGCGGCGGTGAGCCGGGCTCCCGGGATCTCGGCTCTCCTTCCTGCCCCTCTCCCCCTCCCAGCCGGGGGTCTCAGCACCCCTGGGATGGGACGGAAGGGGCGAGGGTGGAAGTGGGGTCTGAAGACCCCGACGTGGGTACTGCCGGGGCGTTGCCTGAGCAGACGGCCACCGGCAGGAGGTGAAACCAGCTTGGCTGGAGACCGGGCGGGGCCAGAGCCGAAGGAAACCGAAAACTGCAGCGCGGTGGGCGGGGCCCGGGGCAGGGGGCGGGGCCCGGCGGGCGGCGGGGGCCGCGCTCACCCCCTTGTCGATGGTGTGCGTCTGGCACAGCGTGCCCTCGGCGGCTGGAATGCTGTTGGTGATGCACCGGTTGCTCTTGCTCAGACACCACAGCTCGCTGCAGACCTCCTGCGGGCCAAGGCGCCCGCTCAGGCTCGCCCCCCGCCCTCCTCCCTCTGGCAGCCCGCCCGCCAGGCGGCGACCGGCTCTCGGCCGCCTAGCAGTGGGGCCCCGGGTTTCAAGGAGCCTTCTTGAATCCTCCCGTGGGGCATGGCCTGAGACCTCCTCTCTGCCTTGTGAGCCGCACTTATCCAAGGGCCGTGTGTGCCACAAACTCCCTTATGCATTATTACCCCTGTTTCACTGAGAAAACCGAGGCCCCGAAGGCCGAGTCACTTGCTAGGGATCACACAGCTTCTAAGGGGCAGCCTGGGTTCTAACCCAGACCTTCGAAAGGCCTGTCTGTGACCGGTTCACTCTGGTGCCTCCTGAGTTTCCAGAAGGAAACGTGGGACCGGCTGAGGAATGATGATGATTCTGCATTCCTTTTCGGGATGGGTGAAGCAGCCCTTGGGTCAAAGGCAATCCTGAAAACACAGGCCCGGGAGATGGCCCGGGTCAAAGGCCTCATCTCTGAGTTGTTCCAGCTGGTGATCCTCCTATGGCCCCCACCCGCCCTGGCAAACTCCCAAAGCTTTTAATCTGTGGGCGGCTAGGGGGCCAGGGGAAAGGCCGGGCTGGATCTGGGTGGGACATTCATTCCTCTACTTCCCCCACTGCAAAATCTGCCCACCTTCTTGTCTGGATCCTGGGCCAGTCCCAGGAAGTCACTCTGACCCTTTAGGTTAATATCCCTGGACAAACGCCAATGGATTCGAGTGTGGCCAAGTCTCTGACCCCCTGGCCTACATCCGCCCCACCTCCCGGGGTCTTCCCTCCCCAACACCCAAGAAGCAGAGATCCTTTGTTCTCCTTTTTAACAATTATGTGCAATTTCCTCTCAACCCAATGCTTTCGACTTTTGAAGATTTGGCATTGGCCCAATCAGTGGCTACCAGAGGGGCCCTTGTCCAGGTCAGCCTCTGACATACATGTGAGGAGTTCAGAAGGTTTTTCCCAAATCTGCTTCCTCAAACGTCCTCCAGAGTCCCTGCCTTCTGCAGGCGACTTCTGATGGGGACACGTCTCAGCTAAAAACTCAGCCTGGTTTTCTGGCTTTATTTGGCTTGGGTCCTTATGGCCATTTGTGAAAAAGAGCACATGCCCCAGGGTCCCTTGGGATCCCTCTTAAAAGAGGACGGTCTGTTCCAGGCCTGTTTTTCCTCCTGTCCACAAGGAGGCGCTGTGGTGCACATTCCGGGGAGGGGGGCACTCTGGGAGACTTCAGCTCCGCCCCTGACTTGCCGCACATGCCCCTCTTTGGGCCTCAGTTTCCTCATCTACAGCGCAGGCCTTGCCTACCTAAAAAGCATGTGACAGGGCAGATATGGGAGGGATTGCGTAAATTCCCTGATGTTGTGTAACAAGGACCACAGCTATCTCTCGACTAGGCTCGGGGCCCAGCTCTTTACACGTTAGCCAAGTGACATGTAGTCAGTACTTTCCCCCTTTGCCAGGGGCGCCGGGAAGATGATCCTTGGAGAAATAAAAGGAAGAATCAATTCAACATACAGCCAGCACTGATCATGCTCCGTTTTCTGGCACTTCCTCCCTTGACCCCCCCCTTGTAAAGACCTGGATTCGAATCCTGGCCCTGACACGCCCTGGAACTGTGACTTTGGGCAAGGCACTCTCCCTATGCCTCAGTCCCTTCGTCCATCATGTGGGAATAACAGGATCGCCAAGAGTTTAAATCAGATGATACACATCACATGCTTAGCACATAGTGAGCGCTCAGGAAGGTGTCAGGCACTGTCATCATTGTTGGGACACCTGGGATACGGCAGGTGACCTAGGGTAGCTTCCGGATTCTTTAGAAATTCACTAAGGGTGCTGTCATCAACGGCCAAGTTGGGGGTGAGGGGGGCAAGAGTAGATCGGCTAGAAAAATCTTCCAGGGTGTATCTCCTTGTCTTGCACTAGAATGAAGTGAGGGCACTTTACCAGCTGTCTGTTCCTCCTCATGTTGAGTGAGCATGGCCTTGGCTCGGACATGGCCATCCAAACTCTGACCTTTGGAGTCTTGAGGAAGCCAGCAGGCCTCCAGTTTCTTGGGGGCAGCTGGGGGCGGGATCCCCAGCTTGCTCGTCTAGGACAGGATGGGGCTTGGGGAAGTCAATCTAAACCTCACAACGAGCGAGGAGGTTGGGCAGGAGGCTCAGAGCTCCTAGCCGAGGGTCAGGGTCAGGGCCAGGCGATCCTGTGGACCAGCTGGCGGGAGATGTGGGGAGTGAAGGCAGGGTGTCCCTGGAAGGCTCTGTCTGGTCCTCTGCCACGTGGGGAAGACAGTCCATCCCCAGGGACCGTTCCCACCCAGTTTGGATGTTTGGTTGAAACCTGCCCAGTTAGGGGGCTTGGGACGTTACTTCTGCTAAAGCCATAGGTGGCCTGATAGGACGGACAGAAGGTAATGGCCATGCTCTCCTTGGCCCAGCCCCCCAAAATCAGATCCCATTCCCCACCCTGAGTGCATGTGGCCTTTGTGCACCTGGGTGCCCCTTTCCCCCCAGCCCCCACGGGGCTCACCCCGCTCCCGGCTCTCCCACCCCCTGCGGCCCCTCCCCTCCCAGGAAAGAAAGCAGGAAGGCTCTCTCTACCCCGTATTTACACTGACGCGATTTGACTCCATGTTGGAAGCGACACTGTTCATCCGCGTCGTAGGCCTGGCCGGGCGCCACCGTGGGGTACACGAACTCCTGTCTGGGGGGCCGGTTGTTCAGGCACAGCCCCAGGCCTGAGCTGCGGGGAGAGGACGGCAGCTGTCGTGTTAGGGGGCCGCAGGCCGAGAGCTGGGGGAACCCAGCGGGCCGCGGGTTCTGGGGGACCTCTGGCGTCGGACCCTTCCCCCACCCCTGCTCCCGCAGACGCAAGCCTGAGTGCGCGGGGCGCGCACAGCGTCCTCACTCCAGAAAGCTGGTGATGTAGTCGCGGCTGCAGGACGACCACACGAACGGGTTGGTCTTCATGGTGATGTGCGCGGCCATGAGCTTGGCCGGGTCCTGGCCCCGCGCCCCGCAGCTGTTCCCCACGCCGTCGTGGTTCATGCCGAACCTGGGGGGAGCGGCGTGGGCTCTGCCGGGCGGCCTGGGATCGCGCCGGCCGCCCC
>NC_043711.1:4974036-4981836 GCF_006229205.1 Suricata suricatta | reverse complement strand
CCCCACCCCGGCGCGCGCCCGCGGCCTCACGTGTGTCCGATCTCGTGCGCGATGGTGAAGGCGGTGGCCAGGCCGATGTCCTCGTTGATGCTGCAGCTCCTCTCCCGCTCGCACATCCCGCCCACGGGCGCCAGGCCTGCGACACGGGCCCGCGGCCCGGGGCTGGGCTCAGGCTGGTGGCCGGTTTGTCCACCCTGCCAGGTGCTCCCCTCCCCCCTGCCAGGGCCAGGGCCACCCCGTCCGCTGCCTCCACAGGCGCCTGCAAACCTAGACGGTGTTAGTACCTAGTGTGCCGCACGGTTTGTTCTTGTAGATGCAGATGTCATAGCTGTGGAAGGAGAGGGGAGGGTGAGGGGCTGGGCCGCCACCCTGCGCCCTGCTGCGCCCCGTGACCACCCAGGGCCGCTCATTTCCGCGGCCCCTGCCCTGTGCTCTGCCCCCAGCGGACCTTGGGGAGGCCTGGGGTGCGTAAGTGACTGCCTGCCTGCAGGAACGAGGCTGTGAGTGAAGGGGTGCGTCTGTGCCCAGCTGGCCCCAGGGGCTCTGCCCGCCCCTCTGCGCTTAGGCTCCCAGCAGCCCCTTCCCGCCCCCCTGCGCCCCACTGGAGTGGCGGCGCTTCCCAGCCTCTCCCATCTCCTGGCAGAAGTGGCCCCAGCTTGGACCCCGATGGCCCCCGGGACCACTGGTGCCCGCTGCCCGAGGTGTCCCCACCCCTCACCGCGTGATGAGCACCGCCGTGTCATGGTTGGCCACACCGTTGTCGGGGATGGCGTTGCCATGGCCGCTGTGGTTCACGATGGATTTCTGCCACTTACAGAAGCTGTCCAGGGACTTCCCGGCGTGGTGGGTGATCTCCAGGGTGGGCTGTGGGCACACAGAGTGGGGCGCATGGGCGCCGGACACGCAGGGAGGGCAGGCGGCGGCTGGCTGCAGGGCGGGGGGCGGGGGTGCCAGCACACCTGGTCCTCCGTGAGCAGGATGAGGCGTGTCACCAGGATGTTAACGATGTTTCCCAGACTTGAGTCTTGGAAAAGTTTGGCGACCTGACCTCCAAGAAACAAGAGAGACCGAGTCTTAAGAGGGGCTCAGAGCAGAAGACAGAAGACACAACGGTGACAGTCACTGTCTGTCATCACTGCACGCCGGCGTCAGGCTAAGCCTGCCGGGTACCTCTTTGCACAGCAGGGGCTGTGATCATTCCCGATTTACAGAGGGGCAAAGTGACGCGTGGAGACGTCAGGACGCACAGTAGGTGCCCTGGGTGGGATTCGGGTCTGGCTACGCCTGCCTCCAAAGCACGGGCGCTTCCCAGTACGTCTCTTCCTGATTTGATTCAGCTCATCCGTGCCCGCCCTCCAGCAGCCCTGCACACCCGGCCGCTGTCGAAAGGGACTGATCTGAGCAGCACCACAAGCAGCTGGAAGGGCAGGGGGCCGGAAGCTTTGGAGACGGCCGCCAGGGAGGGGGAGGGAGTGCCCAGGGGTGAGTGGGCACAGACGACAGAGGCCACAGTCTGCAGTGATCTTGGAGCCTGGGGCATCCCTGTCCCACGTGGAAACCCCTGGAGACCCTGGCAGGTTTTAGACAGCTCTGGAAGCCCATGGGAGGCCGCGTCAACACACTGGGCCCTCTGTCGGTCTGCTGGACCTTTTCTCCTCCCTTTTTGCTTCAGGGATCAGCAGTGCCACGTGTCAGGCTCCTACCGAGTGCCAAATGCTCCATCTGGCTTCTCTCCCTGCCCCCCGCCTCTTACCCTCTGGGGTAGATGCCATAACAACAGTATCGTACAAAGGTGGAAACGGAGGCTCAGAGAGATCGGGGGCTCGGCTGAGATCTGGTGTGGGCAGCGGGTACATCTGAGTGCGGGTCAGCGGGGCACCTGTGCGACGTTAGAGGCAGGTGCTCCGCATGCCTACAGGTGCGGGCGTGGTGTGTACGGCCAACCTCGACAGGTACGTGCAGGCCATGTCCTTTTATTATTTGACTTTTGAGAGGATGCAAGTGATCGAGGGGCAGTGAGGGAGAGAGATGAGAGGGAGAGAGAGAGAGAAGCGGGGCTCCCCTGGGGCTTGTGTTTTACCCCAGTGCAGCTAGAGCTCACCTAGTGTGGGACTCGAACTCACAAACTGTGAGATCATGGCCTGAGCCGAAGTCAGATGCTTAACCAACTGAGCCACCCGGGTGTCCCTGTGTCCTTATTTCATACAGCAAACACCGAAGCGGCACCTGCTGTGTGCCAAGTGCTGTTCTAAATACTTCATGGATTCACTGCCACCACCTTAGCCTTGTGAAGTAGTGACTATTACCAGCCCCATTTTACAGATGGGTAAACCAAGGCACAGGGGTGCAGTAACTTGTCCAAGGGCACACAGGCTGGTGAGGCCATGCTCCCAGTGGCAGAGCTCGGCTGTCTCCTCCCATTCCTTCCACACATGGGCCTCCTTCACCCACGCGTCCCCTCCATGCTGGCTCCTTGGCCTCAGGTCAGGGCTAGTGGGTGGGATGGGGAGACTCCCTTTTCCTGACCTCTGGAGGCCGGCTCGAGGTCCCGGGCTCCACGCCCAGGGAGGGGGAGGCACTTACAATGTTCATGATGGCCAGCACGTACTGCTCCACGTCGCGGCGCCCGTGGTAGGCCACCATCATCTTGTCTGCCACCACCAGCGTCTCCACGTAGCGCTCGTGGCTGACCGAGCGCTTCAGGCCCGGCTGGCCGCGCTCCGTCTCGTTCCCCAGGGGCCTGGCAGGTGGTGGCTTCAGGGTACGCAGCCACCACGGCCGCCCCTTCCACGGCTTCTCGTCTGGATGGACAACTTCTGGTCATTCTGCTGCCTGCCTTGACTTTCCAGCTACGTGTCTGAAGGTGCATTTGCCCAAGGGGCCGTCGGACCCCTTGTTCTGTGGCCCCGGGGTGTTCTGGTTGTACAAGGTCTGGTCCCACTGCAGGCCCGTCACCCAGATGGCTGGTTCTCCAAGGATGAGTCTGCCCCACCACCCAACTGTAGGACAGCCCGACTGCCGGTGGGCTACCTGCCCAACCGAACGCAGCCCGACTGTCTCTCGCACTGTCTGGCGGTGACACCGCCCTCTTTTCTGGGTGTATAACCAACTGCGGCTGTCCGTCTGCCTGTGTCACTCACTGCTGGGCCATCGGACTGGGGCAGTGGTGGAGGGGCTGTTTCACTGCCCTACTGTCCTGCTACCCGGCTGGCTGCCATTTCTCCCTGCACATAGCTACCTGCTGACCTTCTCCAGGGAGAGACACTCCTGCCTATCTCTGTCTTAAGGCAAAGATGTGCAGTCCCTCTTCCCATCCCCAGAAAGACAGGTGTACCTCTCACTCCACAGGCTGTGTCCAGGTGGGGGTGACGCAGAGAGGAGCGCTTGTACACCACATGGGGGCCACTCTCTTCTGGGCCCTGAGCTCCTTTGGGCCCAACTTGCAGGGGCTCGATCAAGTATTCTTCCTCCTCCGCCACAATGAGGCCATGCTAGGGGTTGGGGAGTGGGCAGAGGGGTTGGATCCGATTTTGCTCCCACGACTCATGGGACCCTCTCTCTGTCTTCACGATTTCATTACTTCTCTCTTACTGGGGTTCTGTTGCTATTCCTTTTTCAACTTCTTGGGGTAGATGTTCAGTTTATTACTTTTCAGCCCCACCCCCCCCCCCCCCAAGACTATACATTTTCCTCTAAGTTCGGCTTTGGCTGCATCCTAAAAAAAATTACTAATCCTTTCGATGAGCTTGAAATGCTTTCAAAATATCCACCGTAATTCCTCTCTGACCTCTACATGGGCGTGTTTTTCTGAACTCCCAAATGTGTGGGCCTTTCTCCCTGCTTCCCAGAACCCTCTGCTCACCAGGCCCCCGCAGGTGCTGATGGCCACACGGGAGCTGCTGGCCTGGCCCTGCAAGTGGCCAGCGTAGAGGCAGTGGGGCCGGGCAGCCCTCTGCCAGGCCAGGCCCTCCCGTGTCCAGTACTCCACAGAGACGTGCCCTGCTAGGAGGCGGGGGGTGCGGGTCAGGTTCAGCAGGAAGTGAGTGCTGGGTGCAGCCACCTTGTAGAAGAGGCGGGACTCTGCGACTGGCCCTGTGCCCCGGCGCTGCCTCCGGGGGGGCGGGGGCGAGAAGGCCAGCAGTGCCCCATTATGGTCCACTCGAGTGGGGAAGGCGATCTCATAGCTCTCCAGACTGGACAGGAACTCATCTGTGGGCGAGGGTCAGAGGCTCGGGGTGAGCCTTGGGAACGACCCAGGTCTTGGCTGCTTGGCTACATACAGGGCCCTTCCCCACAATGACTGCCATCCCGGCCCCACCGGCCCTTCCTCAGCTCCTTCTTCCCTCCCCACTGCCGCCCCAGGGCCACCCCTACCTTGAGAGCGGAAGGCATGTAGGACTTCGAATGTGAGGCCCAGCCCCAGGGTGAGGACCCAACGGAGGAACTGGCCGGCGGGAGCCATAGAGGCCACGTGTCCACATGTCTCTCTCCAGCCCCGGCTGCCAGCAGCCCCCACAGCACCGCCTCCCCTGTTCACAGCCTGGGCAGCATCACCGGGCTCCTGGGAGGGAGGAGTTGGGGGGGGGGGCGGGTGGGTGCCTGGTCCCGCTGCCCAGTGTAGCCAGTGCCAAGGCCCCTCATTCTCGGCCCAAAGGATGCCCACGGCATCTTCTCATTCAGAAGTCCCCCTGTCCCCACCCTCCACTTCCTCCCTGTACTATCAGGATAGGCACAGGGATTTCAACTTTGTGAGCATCTACAAGGTGCCAGCTACCAGCCTGCACGTTTCCAAACTATTTTGTTTCATTTCCACAATAATCTCGAGGACTCCTTCCCTAGGTAAGGACTATGCATGATACAGATGCCGTCCTTGCCCACCACGGGGCTCAGTCTCCTGGGAGTGACCAAATGAGAAGAGTTTAGATTTCGATAAGTTCTCTAACGGGGGGGTCAGAAGCAGGGGTGTGGAGGATGAGCAGAAACTCATCCAGTGGAGAGATAGGAGAAGGTGCCCCGGACGGAGGACCCGCAGGGGCAAAGGCCCTGAGGCAGGGAGGAGCTGGGTGTGGACCCGGGACCACATAGGCTGGTGTGGCTGGGCAGAGTGCCTGAGGGGGGGCGGTGCAGTAGGGCAGTAAGGGGAGGCTGGCCTGGGACTTGGCTGTGTTGGTCAGCAGGCATTTTCAGCCCAGATTAAAGTGGTGGCCAGTGCTTGGCTCTCCTTACTCACCCCCTCCGACGTAGGCCCTACCGTTAGGTTCCCTGCCACGGGGTAGCACTATCTACCCTGCCGGTGGGGCCAGGACCGCGGCAGGTGGCCTCTGCCCCTGTGGCCTCTCTTCTAACCCTGCATTTCCAGCCTCGCCCCTGGCTCTGCTCCTTTGCCTTTCAGATGCTTCTTTCTAGAACCTCGAAGCCTGCCCGGCAGGTCTCAGTTTCTCTGGCATCAGCCCGAGGCCAGCCTGCTGCACATAGACACCACTTTGGGCCACTACCCTGTGCCAAACCCTCCACCCCACTCCCGTCTCCACCCTCCTCCGTCTCCTCCTCCCCCTCTCCTCTGCAGTTTCCCCCTTAATCACACACTGTCTTGTTTTCTTTGCAGCCTGGCCAAGCCTGAGAGTCGATCCCCAAACAGGGCAGGTCAACACGGGAGGGAGGGAGCCAGCTTTTCAACAAGACACAGCCTTGGAGGTTGACATTACCTGCTTCTGCTTGGACTCCTCCAGCAATGGGGAGCTCACTCCAAGACACTCTTTGTGACCCTCCTGCTCCTGCGAGCTGGGCGGGGGATCACGCCTTGTTTGCCTGTTTGTTTTTACCTTTTGGGGGTTCCAGTTGGTGGCGTGGTGTCGGACACCTGTGGGTGAGCCCCACTGGGCCTCAGTGTGTCTTCTTCAGTGCCTGGACAGGGAGCGGGCAGGGAGGAGGGGCTGGGCTGGGTCGGAAGTTCAGGGGTGGCTGAGAATACTCTCCCCTTCTTCTTGACCCTGGTGAACCTCCTCTCGGAGGATCTGACCATCCTTCAGTTCCCGGTCCCCACCAAAGCTCCCTCCTCCCCTGTCCCCATCTCCTCTTGCTTTCTGTCCCCTAGTCCATCCTGGAGACCCTCACCAGCTCATAACCCCCCCCATCATGCCAAGGTGGCAGCATTCTGATCGCAAGTGACGGTGGACCCCCTTCCCCCAGTCCTGTCCCTCTGTCTTTCCTGCACTGCCAGGCCTGGTGTAGAATCTTCCTTCTGCTTCTGGCTCTGGTGGGGCTGGGGGACGGCGTGGAAGGACCCAGCATAGGCAGGTGAGGATGGGGGATGCAGAGGGGAGGGGTCTGGACGGGGACGGCTCACAGGTGTCCTCTGCCAGGGCAGGGAAGAGCCTCTGGGACAGTGGCCCAGGCCGTGGGGCCGTGTGGGGCGGTGTGACCTGCCCAGGGCACTGGGGCTGCTGGGAACAGGGCAGTGGATCTGGGGGAGAAAGTGAAGCCGGTGCCCCAGAGGTTAGGGCATTCTGGGGCCTGGCTGGGGGCGGCTGCAGGCACTGTGATGTGTGCGCTGTGTGTGTAACTGTGTAAGTGGACTGTATGGGACTGTGTGCAGTGTGCGTGCCCATATGACCCCGTGTGTGGCCATGTGTGCACCCGTGTGGCTGTGTGTGTGTGTGTGTACGCGCGTGCGCGTGCCCAGGCCTGGCCATTCCTCCCGGCCCCTCCTTCCAGAAGGCAGGAGGGAGGCGGCCGGCTCGGGCCGGTGCCAGCACTGGAGGAGGAAATGCCGCGCGGAAGCGGCCCGGAAACAGTGGCGGCTCCATCCCATCCCGGTGATCCGGGAAGGACCGGCCGCTCCAAGCCCAGACCTCGGGGGGTGCGGTGCCCAGGGAGCCCCCGCCGCTCCTGGGGGCCGAGGCCGCGGCCTCCTCCGGGCGTTGCACATCTGGCCGCCGGGAGAGCAGACAAAGGCCCGCCCGCGGCCTGGGGGAGGAGGGGCCGGCGCCCCGGCGGGTCCCCTCCGCCAGCCACTAATTAAAGGCCCTGAGCCCGAGGGGCTGGCGATGCGCGGAGACAGCCGGCTGTGGCCTCGGTGACCTGGCCGACACGGGGGAAGTGGGAGGTGCCGGTCCCACATCCAGACACACAAACACACACACTTGAGGGCGACCACACCTGCGCAGCCGGGGACCAACAACCGGACGCCGCGGACCCACAAAGGACTCCCATCTCAACACACATCGACACACTCGGCACACACTCACGTCCAGAGGCAGACACATGAGACACAGGTCCACACACTTCCCAGACCGATCTGCACACTCACGTCCACACTCATTCACCCCCACACACGACAACCCGCGGACACACACACACTCGGGCCTACGCGCGCACACGCACACCCTTGTTCACACACACCAGACAAGGGACAAACTCACGGCCACCCGCAAAACGTGACATTCACACCAAAGGTACTACTGCTCAGGCGTTTACACACTTGTTACACCCAGACACACCCGGACACAGCACGGAGACACGCACACACTCACCAGACATTTACGTCCATAGCAGACATGTAACTATGCACACACCACGGCTCACGCTCACACCGATGCACACACGCAGATTCAAACACACCCGGACACTCCGAGACGTTTTCACGCAGACACACACATGCAGACTCACGGCATTCACTACATACGTGGATGTCCCCCCCCACACACATACACACACACACACACACACACATCCCGCCAGCAAACCCAGACAGGCGTCCGCACGACCTCAGGGTCGCATACACTTGGGGACGCCGAACAC
>NC_043711.1:4966573-4973936 GCF_006229205.1 Suricata suricatta | reverse complement strand
GGGGAGAGCCCCCTCTCTCTCCGCCAGCATTGACAACAGCTGTTATTTATTGAGGGCTAGTCCTGCTCAAACAAGCATTTATTGGGCACCACCCGTGTGCCAGGCACAGTGCCCAGGGCGGCCACGTAAATGTCAGCCCGGCCCTGCCCTCCCAGAGCTCCCCTCTGGGGGCTTGACCTGCCCGGAGCCTGGCTGGTTCCATTTCACAGAAGAAAAAACTGAGGTCAGGGAGGAGGAGCGGGCCAGTTTCATGAGAGCAGGGGCCCAGTGAGCTGCCGTCACCCCTGGGTGGGTTCTCAGTAGATGCGGAGTCAACGTAAGAATGGCCAGACCTGTACAGTCACGGCAGGGGTCAAAACGCACAGCACGGTGTGGCTGGATGCCCCACAGGCCTGTGGGCACCTGGCCAGGGGCTAGAGCTGCCGGAGGTGGCCGGGCAGTGACCGCCAGCCTCTCCGTTCCAAGGCATTTTCCAGGCCTGACCCCAGGGAAGTAGGCAGGGCCTGGCTTGGTGGGGCCTTGCCCTTGGCCCTCTCTGAGTCTTGCTTTCCTGATCGCCACAGGGAGGCTGATAGTGACCTCACAGGCCGCTGGGAGAGGGGTTCATTCAACAGCGAACGTTTGTTTCTTTTGTTCTGAATTTGGGATGTTAGTTAGGTCAGGGCTCATGCATACAGCAGGCACTCCATAAATACCAGACTATTCCCAACCTCCTGTGAGACTGGAGATTGCGGCTGGCGCCACCTCCACCCCATTCTCACCCCAGGCCGGCCCAGAGGGACGGCCCACCCCTGGGTTTGCTCCCCACTCTCCCCAGCAGAGTCCAAGGGAGCCAGCTCTGGTCTCTGCCCTGAGTTACAGCGGGCTGGGAATCCACCCTGAGCCGCCTTCCGTTTTACCCCTTTGTCCCTCAGAGAGGGGGCCGCTTTGGCCTCCTCACTTTGCTCTAATGCTGAAGGCTGTCACCGTCAGCCCAGGGGCTGGTCCAGCCACTCAGCCCCCGTCCTTAGTCTGGCTGGGTGGCCCCCCGACAGCACTGGGAGCATCAGGGCTGCTTTGAGCTAGGAGCTCCCAGTCTCTGCCACTTAGTAGCTATAAACCTCTTACAATGATTCTCTGAAACTCGCTGATTTGCATCCTCCCTTCCATGCTGCAAACCCAAATGTCCCTTGGGGTCTCCCTCTCTAGGGCGAGTGACTTGGCCCTAAGCCACTCTCACATCCCCATCTCCTGGTCTCGAAGATTGATTGGGGGGATGGGCTTGTCCAGGCTTTTGCAGGGAATCCTGAGAAACAGACTTTTGAGCACTTCCTGAGCACCATTGTGTGCCAGGTGCTGGTCCAGGTACTGGGGACACGGTCCCCAACAACACGGCATCCCCCCTGAGGTCACCATCCTCACCGCCCTCCCTCTTCCGCCTGATGTTGCCATGGCCCCTCCACCTTGTTCTGGAAGTTTTGTCTCAGACATCACTCCCCAGTGAGGCCAGCCCCTCCCCCCACTTCAAGATGATGTCCACACATCTTGTCCCCCATTCCCTGGTTTCTTTCGCTCCCGAGTCACCACCTGACATCGTGGAATAGATTTTTCGTATTTTCCTTGGTTCTCTCTCCTTGACCAGAACGTAAGCTCTGAGGGAAGAGGGGTTCATCCGTGAGAACCACAGCAGTGTCCCCAGTGCCTAGAGCAGGGTCAGACACACAGGGGCTGCTCAGGATCGGGGATAAATAGGGAGCCAGCGAAAGGCTCCCTGTGCAGGTGGCATTGACATTTGCGATTTGCATGTTAAAGAGGCTCCGGGGTGAAGGCGTTCTAGGAGCAAAGCTCAGAGGGCCAAGTGCAATCTCTTTTTACTTTAACCAGCTTGGACTGACTAAAAAATGTTTTTTTTTTTCTTTTTTCTTTTTCCTTTTTTTTGCTAACTTAGAAGAACCTTTAGAATGCTGAGCGATGTAGAGGGCGCCGAAGGATGCAGTACCCGGCGCTGCCACAGGAGGGCCTGCCGGAATCCGGCTGCTGTGCAGGGACTGAGGCCATCAGGCAGGAGGCTGTGACATGATGCTGGAGCACTTGCTTTGAGGCCTGTTTTAACTTCACATCAGCCCAGCGAGGTAGGCACCGTTAGCATCCCCATTTCCCAAACCTGAAAAGTGAGGCACAGAAAGGCTGAGAAGCTTGCTTGGCGCTGCTCAGCCGCAGGTGGTAGAACCAGAAAAGAAGGCAGGGTGGCCCTGGGATCGTGGAGCGGGGGGGGGGGGGGTCCCCTTTCCCAGGGGCCGGAGCCCCCAATCCCTAGCCCCTCTGCTAGATGTTTTCCCAGTTGTGGAGTTGGGGTGTCCCCTTAAATATTGAGATGAGCCTTGCTTCCCCCAGGTCAGGTGAAATTGACAGCAGTGTCCATCTCTCCCATGTAGGGGGTCAGGGAGGGGGCCCTGCGGTGGGGGAAGCCATGTTTCATGGCCGATCGGAGGGACGAATAGGAGCCGGTTGGTGGTGGGGGGTGAGGAAGAGTTTCAGGGCACCATGTGGCCGTGCCCTGTTTCCCTGGGATCCTCCCGTGTCTGGAGGGAATATTTGCTCAAACTCCGCCAGGCAGGGCAGAGGGGGAAAGACCCACACTGTGTCTTGTCACTTATGTGTGGAATCTAAAAAAATCAAACTCATAGAAACAGACACAAGAATGGTGGTTGCCAGGGGCACCTGGGCGGCTCAGTCGGTTGAACGTCCGACTCTTGATTTCTGCCGAGGTCATGATCTCCCAGTTCGTGGGTTCGAGCCCCGCATCGGGCTCTGTGCTGACCGTGCAGAGCCTGCCTGGATTCTCTCTCTCTCCCTCTCTCTCTGTTCCTCCCCTGCATGTGCTCTCTCTCAAAATAAATAAACTTAAAAAATTAAAAAAATAATGGTGATTATCAGGGGTTGGGGGTGGGGGAAACGGGGAGATGTTGGTCAGAGGACACCAAAACCAGTTAGAGAGTAAGTTCTTTGGATCTAACATGCACCATGGTGACTATAGTTAACAATGCAGTACTATATACTGGGAAGTTGCTAAGAGAGTAGGTCTTCAAAGAAGTGCTAACCAGCTCAGGGGACTGCCCCCTCTGAGTGCCCCAGATCTACGTAGTTATGCCTTACCCTCACACCATCCCGAAGTGTGGGGTCAGGCCGTGGTTTCAGCCTGGAGCAGCTCTGCACCTCCGGGCCCCCAGGGGACATCTGGAAAGGTCTGGAGATGTTCTGGGTTGTCATGCCTGGGGGACATGCTACAGGTGTCTGGTGGGTAGAGGCCAAGGGTGTGCTAAGTGCCCTGCAGTGCCCAGGGCCTTCCCTGCCACAGACATGATCTGCCCCGAATACAGCTTGGAGGTGGAAAAACTGGTGCAGGTGCTCTGAGCCCCACCCCCTACTGCCTGGCCCAGGGTGGGTGGCTTTTCCCCTCTGCACTTGTGTCCCTGTCTGTAAAAAGGGGGTGATAGTGTCACTTGCATAGGGCTCTTGGGACGATTCAGCGGGTTAAGAACGGAAGGGGTTTAGGACCTGACCGGGCTCACGGGAAGTGCTGTCAGTGGGGATGGTTGTCATATGGATGAGTTATTATCAGTGACGGTGGGGACGGTGGGGGCGGTGGCCGTGGGGGTCTTCTGATCTCTGGTTTCTCACCTGTCTCCTGGAAAAGCGAGCTCTGGTTGGCCCAGCCCCAGTGGCCCCGCAGCCAAGCAAGTTCACTCCTGAAGCCGGAACAGGCAGAGTTCAACTCACCATGGCTGGAGAAAATGTCCCCTAAGCCTGTCTGCTCAGCGAGGTGCGGGATCCGGGTCCCCATCCTCAGGCGTTGGAGACATAGAATTAGATGTTTTTTAAAAAAAATTTTAAATGTTTTTTTAAAATTTATTTTTGAGAGACAGAGACCGTGTGAGCAGGGGCGGGCCAGAGAGAGAGAGGGAGATACATAGTCTGAAGCAGGCTCCAGGCTCTGAGCTAGCTGTCAGCACAGAGCCTGACGGGGGGCTCGAATCCACCAACTGTGAGATCATGACCTGAGCCGAAGCTGGACGCTCAACGGACTGAGCCACCCAGGCGCCCAGACTTTGATGTTTTATAACCCACCTTAACCTTTACTGCGAGCCCTCCTCCAGCTATGGGGGGGTGTGGCAGGGGGAAGAAACTATAATCTCCGTGGATTCGGGGTCCCCCACTCCCACCCCAGGAGGTGACTGGAGAGAAGGATCAGGAGGCCGGCAGTCTGGGTTGGAATCCGGCTTTGCCGTTTACTAGCTGTGTGACCTTGGAACAATGACTTAACCTCTCTGAACGCCGGCACAAGAAGAGTGCTCACCTTATAAAGGGGTCGTTATGAGGATGAAATGGTTAATGTGTATAAAGGCCTTGGAAGGGGCTTGGTGCCCTGTGAGTGGACTGGAAAGCTAATCAGTATGATGATGATGACGATGATGGTGGTGGTGACAAGGACTCCAGCTTGGAGGGGACCCATCAGAGTCTCTCCCCCTTTGCGCTACTGACATATTGGGCTGCAGCTGCCTCGGTGGTAGGGGGCTGTCCTGTGCATTACAGGATGCTCAGCAGCGTCTCCTGGCCTCTACCCCCCAGACGCCAGTGGCACCCCCAATTCTGCCAATCGAAACCATCTCCAGACATTCCCCAATGTCCCCCTGTGGTGGGGGCAGACTTGGTTGGGTGACAGCGGCTGGCCTGATCCTGGGCTGTCTTCTGTCCCCACTGGCATCCACTGGGGTGAGCCGGGTCCTTCCTAGCCCACCACTGTTCCCTGACCTGCGAAAGCTTTCCTCGCCTCCCTCCCTCCCTCCCTCCCTTCCTTCCTTCCTTCCTTCCTTCCTTCCTTCCTTCCTTCCTTCCTTCCTCTCCCTTCTCCTGAGACAACCTCTCTCTAAGATGGCAGAACTTAACTCACTGTCCCGGGACCACACCTCTGCTAAGTGGTGACCCACGATTCCGTCCCCACCTGTCTGCCCTCCTAGTGTCCGGAATACACATGGGCATGTCCATCACTGTCCCTGGAGTATCGTGTCCACTAGAAGCTCACTCCTGCGCTTGGTCTTTATTGTGTGACCACACTGGGGGCTGACAGTGGCTGTGACGTCTCCACTGTGGCTCTGTTGATGGGCACGGTGGCTCCCGCCATGGCCAGGCGGAAGGAGCAGGAGACACGAATCTGGGGGGAATTTGAGGTCTTGCGCAGAGGACTGGGGGTTTGGTCAGAGAGCAAGGAGAGGGGTGGTGGCAGTGAGGCTGACGCCCCTTCTGGGCCCTTGGGGACATTTCTGGCCTCTGACTGGGGGTGGCATGCAAGGTCCTCAGGTCTGGCTTGTATCCCCCTGTCCTCCCCCTCCCAGCAGTCAAACTGACTCTCTCCTTCTGCAGTTTGACTGCCCCCTGGCCCTCTGGGGTCTCACAGTGGGCGTTTAATTGGGGCCTTGGATGTCCAGGGCCTGCTCCGTGGAACCTGGGCCAAGCCGGGGATTAAGCAAAGCTAAACAGGGTTGTTTCTTGCAGGTCTGCTCAGAGTTTGCGCTGCTTTCTGGAATGTATCTGCCCCCTTGACGTTTCTTTCCCTCTGGGGCACTTTTGGGGTGCTAGGGGGTTCCTGGAACAGACAAAAGAAAGATGCTTTAACCCAAAGGGGAAACTTGAATGGTGCAGTTTCAGGCCGAGGCTCCTGGCCGAGCCTCAAAGATTTCCTCCTCCTCCTCTTCCCAGGACCTGGGCACTGAGAACAAGGCTAGGGTCCCGTGGTTCTCGCCGGGGTGGCCCAGTGGGGCAGCAAGCTCTGGGCAGCCAAATTAGGAGCTCAGCATGAGGCCAATGGGGGTCAGTCCAGGCCTGCTGATGGGGGCGGGGCTCCTGGCCTGGAAATCGGCCCTCCCCTCGCTCCCTGGGGGTTCTGGGGGGCGTGTCTTCTGGGAAGGCTTGCGGAGTCCCCTGGGATGCAGCCCAGCGTTTAGCTCAGAAGAGAAGCATCTGATCACCCCTGGGGCCCAAGTCCAGGGTCACAGTGAGAAGCCAAAGATTGGCCCCGTTCTTCCGAAACGAACATGTCCCGCTGGCCTGTCTCCCCCTCGTCTGTCTGGCGGCCGGGCCTCTGCCCAGCCCCCTCCTGCCGCCGCCCCCGCCTGTCAGCCCTGCTCATCTTTCCCCTGCCACCTCCTCTGGCCGCCTGCTTGGGCCTCTCCCAGTGCCTCTGCTTGTGAGGACCTCAGGGACCGGCCACTCCAGGCGTGGCCCCGTGTGTCCCTGAGGGGCCCAGGGGGGTGGAGGCGCTGTGGGCTGGGCGGTGGTTCTGACTGCTGTCGCTGGTATTGCCAGCCAGACCTGGAAACGGGGGACAAAATGGAGAAGGCAGGGGGGATGCGTGGTCTCCGGGACACCTTGACCTTGGCCTTCTGCTGCTGCTGTCTCCTCCTCCTCCTCCTCCTCCAGCAGCGCCTGCCCCAGGGGGAAGAGCTTTCCAAACTGCTGAGGACTTTCCTGCCTGGCTGCCTTCCCCTCCCACCTCCCCTCTGTCCCAGGACAGGCCCCCACCGCTGCCCTGCTGCCCTGCCCCTATTCTCAGCCGGGCAGGGCTGGACCGAGAGGAGTGGGGCCGATGCTCCCAGGAGAGGCGCAGCCTGACGGCGGCAGGTTCCTGCTTCGTTTTCAGTTGTGGTAAAATGTTAGAACGGAAAACTTACCATTTTAACCACTCTTGTTTTGTTTTAAAATGCTTACTTATTTTTGAGATAGAAGGAAAATGTTTGGAGGAAGGCAGAGAGAGAGAGAGGGAGAGAGAGAATCCCAAGCAGGCTCCGTGCTTTCCGCGCAGAGCCCAGCATGGGGCTAGAGCCCATGAACCGTGAGATCATGACCTAAGCCGAAATCAAGAGTCGGACGTTTAACTGACCGAGCCCCCCTGCGCCCCAGGTGCCCTGCATTTTACTGTTCCTACGCGCACAGCTGAGTGGCGTTAAGTAATTCACAATGTCATGCAGCCCTCCCCACCATCCATCTCCAGAACTTTCTCGTCTCCCCAAGCTGAGACTCTGTGCCCCTGAAACACTGACTCCCCGCTCCTGGTTCCCGCCATCTGCTCTCCGTCTCTGTGGACGGGGCTCTTCCGGGGACTTTCTGTGAGTGGGGTCCTGCAGTATCTGTTCTTTTATGTCTGGCTTCTCTTACTTTACAGTCTTTGAGGTTCATCCATGTTGTAGCATGGATAAGCATGGGATCCTGCACGGATAAGCACGGATCCTGCACGGATAAGCACGGATCCTGCACAGATAAGCACGGGATCCTGCACGGATAAGCACGGGATCCTTCACGGATAAGCACGGGATCCTGCACGGATAAG
>NC_043711.1:4923643-4966473 GCF_006229205.1 Suricata suricatta | reverse complement strand
GCACGGATAAGCACGGATCCTGCACAGATAAGCACGGGATCCTGCACGGATAAGCACGGATCCTACACAGATAAGCACGGATCCTGCACAGATAAGCACGGGATCCTGCACGGATAAGCACAGATCCTGCACGGATAAGCACGGGATCCTGCACGGATAAGCACGGATCCTGCACGGATAAGCACGGGATCCTGCACGGATAAGCACAGATCCTGCACGGATAAGCACGGGATCCTGGCTTTCAGCCCCTTTGGGCAGATAGACGCCCAGCCGTGGAATTGCTGGGTCACTGGAAGCTCCCAGGGTAATTTTCTGAAGACCTGCCAAACCACCTCCCACGACAGCCGCTCCGTTTCACTGTCTCACCAGCTGAGCAGGGGGCTCTGGTCTCCCCACATCGTAGCCAGCACCTGGTATGCTCCTTTTTTGTGTTTTGTTCTGATTTCTTTTTAGTAGCCATCATAGTAGACATGAAGTGCTGTCTCACTGATTTGGCTTTGCATTTCCTTAATGACTACAGACACTGCTCATCTTTTCGTGTTGCTTATTGGCCACTTGCACATCTTCTTTGGACAGATAAACGTCTGTTCAAGTCCTTGGACCAGTCTTGGATTGATTTTGTGGCTTTTGTGGCTTATTAAATAATCTGGATAGTCCCTTGTCGGACGTATGATTTGCAAATATTTTCTCCTGTCCTATCGGTAGTCTTTTTGCTTTTCTTTTTTTTTTTAACATTAATAATCATGTTCCATGAGAACTAAAGGTAGAATTCTTCTTTATTTATTTTACTTAATTAATTAATTTAAAGTAAACTCTCTGCGGGGCTTGAACTCACGACCCAGAGATCAAGAGTTGCAAGCTTCACCGATGGAGTCCCCCTCTCTTTGATTTTTTATTTTTTTAAGTTTATTTATTTATTTTGTGAGCGAGAGAAAGCGTGAGTGGAGGAGGGACGGAGAGAGAGGGAGAGAGAGGATCCCAAGCAGGCTCAGCAGCACAGAGCCTGATGCTGGGCTTGAACCCACAAACTGTGAGAACATGCCCTGAGCTGAAGTTGGGTGCTCAGCCCACTGAGTCACCCGGGTGCTCTGCCCCCCTGCTTTGCTTTCTTAATTGTGTCTTTTGATGCAAAATGATCTTTGTTTTGATGAAGCCCATTTTATGTATTTTGTCTTTTGTTGCCCGTGGTTTTGATGTTCTGTGCATGAAATCACTGCCAAGTTCAATGTCATGAAGATTTTTCCCTAGTGTTTTCTTTTAAGAGTTTTATAGTTTTAGCTCATAAGTTTTACGTCTTTTAAAAAAACTTTTCAATTTTTATTTATTTCGAGAGAGAGAGAGAGAGACAGAGCATGAGTGTGGGAAGGGCAGAGAGAGAGAGAGAGGGAGACTCAGAATCGGAAGCAGGCTCCAGGCTCCGAGCTGTCCGCACAGAGCCCGACGCGGGACTTGAACCCACAAACCATGAGATCATGACCTGAGCCAAAGTCAGACGTCCAACCGACTGAGCCGCCTCGGCGCCCCTTAAGTTTACGTCTTTAATCCCATGGTAGGCTCTAGGGTAAGGAACCTGTCAGGGAGGACTTCCCAGGCGGTACCTTGAGACCCCAGAGCACAGGTCACGTGGGAACAGACTACAAGAAGGGTCAGGGGCGAGGGTGGGGGGTCCTTCGGCCACTTGCCGGGCAAGGGAGCAGGGTCTTCAAGGCCAGTTGAGGGGACGAGAGGACAGAAGTGGATCTGGGGAGCACAGGGAGCCCCTTCTTTCCTATTCAGCTATGATTTTTACTGCATCGTATGTCTTTTCCTTCCAGATCCTTTGCTTTCCTTAAAAAAAAAAAATTAAGGTATAATTTACCCAGAGTAAAATGTATCCACTTGTGGGTATAGTTCTGTGCTATTTCACAAATGCATACCGCCCTGCGGCCATGACCTCAACCAGAGAGGGAGACCACAGTTTGTCTTTTCCTGCAGACCGACCCCCGGTGTCAGTGTGCCCCCAGCTCACTCCTGGGACGGCTGAGGAGGGTCCATCTGCTGAGGGACATTTGAGTTCTCTCCAAAATTTGGAAATTATACATACAGTTGCTCTAAATGTCTATGTGCAGGTTTTTGTGAGTGAAAAGTTGTTTCTTTTGGATGAATACCTAGGCGTCCTGACATTCTCTCTTGCTCGCTCGCTCTCTCTCTCTCAGACACACACACACACACACACACACACAGTGCTTTGGGATACAGTTCACATACTGTGCAGTTCACTCATTTAAACTGCACAATTCACACCATTGTGCAGCCATTACTATCACTTTATTTTATTTTAATTTAATTTAACTTAATTTTTTGAGAGAGAGAGAGCGAGAGCACGAGTGAGCAAGGGGAAGAAAGAGAGAGAGACAGAGAGAGAATCCTTTTTTTTTAAAAAAATTTTTTTAATGCTTTTTATTTATTTTTGAGAGACAGAGAGAGACAGTGCGAGCAGGGGAGGGTCGGAGAGAGAGGGAGACACAGAATCCGAAACAGGCTCCAGGCTCCGAGCTAGCCGTCAGCACAGAGCCCGACACGGGGCTCGAACCCACGAACCGGGAGATCTGACCTGAGCCGAAGCCAGATGCTCAACCGACTGAGCCACCCAGGCGCCCTCACTCTCTACTTTTAGAATATTGTCACCTCTATAAAGAGAAGCCCTGTGCCCACTAGGAATCACCGTCTATTCCCCATTCCCAGTCCCGGGTTTTCTATCTAGTCTAGATATTTCATATAAACGGAGTCATAGGATATGTGACCTTTGTGACAGGTTTCTTTCACAAAGCGTGACATTCCATTGTTTGTCCACGTGCTGTCGTGTGTATCTGTACCTTCTTTACCTCTTCACGGTTGACTAATATTCTGCTGCATGTAGCACTTTCTTTATCCACTCATCCACTGATGGTCATTGGCTTGTTTCTGACTTCGGCCGCCGTGAACAACTCCGCTATGAACATTCCTGTCCAAGTTTTTTCTTTTCTTCAGACCTGTTTTCATTTCTTTTTGGGTGATGCCTAGGAGCGGAGTCTCCAGCTCCTACAGAAACTCTATGTTAATCATTTTAGGCACCTGTTAAAGTGTTTTCCAAGCAGCTGCACCGTTTTCTATTCCCACTAGCAGGTGCAAGGGGGTTGCGACTCCCTACTTCCTTGCCAGCCCTCTTTATCTGGCTTTTTGACTCCTGCCCTCCTAGTGGGTGTGAAGTGATGTCTCATTGTGGTCGTGATTTGTACGCTAATGACTAGTGACATTGAGCACCTTTTCATGATGGCTGTTTGTAGATCTTTGGAGAAGTGTCTGTTCAGATCCTTTGTCCATTAACATTTTATTTATTTATTTTTAATTTTTAAAATATTTTTTAATGTTTTTTATTTATTTTTGAGAGACAGAGAGAGACAGCGTGAGCAGGGGAGGGTCAGAGAGAGAGGGAGATACAGAATCTGAAGCAGGCTCCAGGCTCCGAGCTGTCAGCACAGAGCCCGACACGGGGCTCGAACCCACGGACCGTGAGATCATGACCTGAGCCGAAGCCGGACGCCTAACCAACTGAGCCACCCAGGCACCCCCCATCAACATTTTAAAAACATGTTTATTTTTGAGAGAGGGAGAGAGAGCCAAGGGGGGGGCAGAGAAAGAGGGAGACAGGGGATCCAAAGCAGGCTCTGCATTGACAGCGCAGAGCCTGAGGCAGGACCTGAACTCACGAACTGTAAGATCATGACCTGAGCTGAAGTCGGTCGCTCGGCGGACTGAGCCACCCAGGGGCCCCCGCCCATTTCTGTAAATGGGTGGATGTGGTTAAAATGAAGATTCTGGCTCCTCTGGTAGCCGCACTGATGCATTCCTCACCGAATTTCATCTCCTTATTGTCCCCATGGCCTTACCCCACCCCTGCGAGTCCCCCGGCACCCAGGGGGCCGGCAGCCCAGCTCAGTCTACGAAAGCTCCCTCACCCTCCATTGCCCAGCTGAGAAGGACCCTTCCCCAACACAGACTGGCACCAGGGAGACCCTGCCGGGCTCACCTTCATGAATGTTTGGTGGGCGGGGTGCCTAGGTGGCTCAGCTGGTTGAGGGTCTGACCCGCTTCGGTGACGATCTCGCGGTTTGTGAGTTTGGGCCCTGCATCAGGCTCTGCGCTGAAGCTGGAGCCGCTTCAGATTCTGGGTCTCCCTTTCTCTCTGCCCCTCTCCAACTCATGCTCTCCCTCGGTCTCAAAAATAAGTAACATGAAAAAGAATTTTAGATATCCAACTGGTTTTTGCTCCCCTCCCCCTCAACCAGGACCACACGAACTTCCTACGGTTCTCCGAGAAGTAGCTGTGGGTCCTGTTTTCACTACGACCCTGGATCACATGTCTCATTCCAACCCTCCGTTCATGGACGATCAGGTAAGCTCACACCTTCTAGAAACTTGGCCATCATGGAGGACGAGTCGGGCAAGGAAGGGGTTTTCAGGATGATAGGGAGTTTCCAAGGGCAAGGGGAAGATCGGTGGAGAGAAAGAAAGGAAGGCTGTGGAGGAGGCAAAGCCCACTGATGGACGAGCCTTCTCCAGCCCCAGGACCTCTGCACTTGCGCCCCCCCCCCCCCCCCCCCCCCCCCCCCCCCCCCCCGCAGCTGTGCTCTCCTCCGGTGGTTTGGATGGCCAGCTGCACCATCCTTCAGGTCTGAGCTCAGATGCCGCCCCTGCAGAGTAGGTGGCCACCCGGCCACAGGCGCCCATCTGCTCTCTCGCTGTTTCCTGTTCATTTCCGTTACAGCACTGCCTTCAGCCCGTCATTATTTTTGGGCTCGAACTTGCTCATCACACTCTTTTCTCCCCCATGAAGTGTTAGCTTCGAGAGGGCAGAGGTTAGGGTTGCCTTCTCCTCACACCCCTCCCCCACGCCAGGTCTAAAACACAGGAAGAGTTCAACACGTGTCTATGCAAGGAACAAGGGGTTCCCGGTGCTGGGGAGTGGGACCAGCGGGGGACCTACGAGCTCTCTGAAAAGTCAGAGTGGGGCTTGGGGGCCTCGATCTGAGCCCAGCAGCGGGCCCTATCCCTTCAGCTCGCTCAGCTCCGCTACTTCTGCCCTCAGTGGACGGAGTTCGGGAGGGGAATGGAGGGCCTCATATACCCCAAAACCTCCTCTGTGCCCTCAGGGCCCAGTGAGGCTCGGGGCACACAGTGGGCGCAGGGGGGCGGCGTGGCCGCGGGGCTCGCGCCTGCTCTTCTTCCTCCGCAGCTTCTCGCGAGTGGGGAGGCCCGGAGCACCTGCGCTGGCAGGTAAGACGGGGGCGCCCCTCCTAAAGCACCGGGCCCTCCAGCCGCGGCTCTAAGGAGGTGCCCTCAGGCTTGCCCGAGTGCGTTTCCACCGCTTCCTCGTCCAGCGCCAGCTCACGGTGCCCGCCGATTTCGCCAGGAGCCACCCGATGGGTGCCAGCACCAGGTGCAAGTGGTGGGCGCAGTGCGTGTGCGCGGAGCAGGGTGGGGGGGTACAGCTACTGGGGAAGCCTGATGAGGGACAGGACTTGCCTGGGGCGGGGTCCGGGAGGGTCAGGGGGACGGCCGAGGAGCAGAAGAGACCCATGGGGGCTGCCGGGGCTATGATGACCAGGGAAGCCCGGTGTCTTCGCCAGCCCATGCCACGCTGTAGTGAGCCACCACGTGTGCCACACACGGCTGCCGGAGGGGAGAGGCGGGGCCTGGACAGAGCCAGGGGGCGGACAGGGGCGGGGCCTGGACTGACACGGGGAGGGGCTGGAGGGTGGGGCTGGGCGGGGCGGGGCTGGCATGAGGGGCAGGGCCAGAGGGCGGGGCAGGGCCAGGGCGGGGCCTGGGCTGGCGTGGGGCGGGGCCGTGGGGGCAGAGGAGTCAGCGGCACGCCCTCCGTGGAGGCTGGAGGCGGGGCCTGGGAGGAGGCCTAGGAAGTGTGCTCCAGAGCTGGGGGTCCTCGGTGCTGACTCGGCGCACTGGCCCTGGAAGCCAAAGGTGCGCCAGGAACTGGGAGGGAGCGGGGCTTGGGCTGAGGGACGAGCCTGAGGGTCCCCGTGGTTCAAGGGGGAGGGGAGGCAAAGGGGGAGGGCGGTGAGCGGAGGCTGTGCTCTTCCGCAGCCTGAGCTGTGCCCCTGAGGTGGGTGCGCGGCCACCTGGGTCAGAGCTAGAAGCTGGAGAAGCGCGGGGCAGTGCTGGGGCGCGAGCCTGGGTGAGGGTAGGGTCAAGGGGACGGCGGGGACTCTCCTAACAGCCTGCGCCACGCCCCCTAGGGGACGCTGTGAGAGGGCCCAGGAGACGGGAGGGCGGTGCGTGGTCGCGCCCTTGGCCACACCAGCAACTCTCCCTGGCCTTCCCTTCCCAGGGCGGGGCGCTGACCTGGCCGTCATCCGCCGGGACCCCAGGTGGACCCCAGGTGGACGTCTCCACTGCCGCCCACGAGCGGTGCCGTCAGCAGCCCGACGCAAGAGGAGGAAGGACTCGGTCACCTCAGGGTGCCGACCAAGGCCTAGATCCTGTTGGGGTCTGGGGTCCTGAGGCGGTGCGGGCCGAGCCGGGGGCTGTGTGTGGGGCGGCCCGAGGCTACGTCCACGCGGCTGGTCCTGGCTGCAGGGGGCTTCGTGTGTTTATGAGAGTTTATGTGTGTTAGCCGTTGTGTGCGTTTGTGGGAGGTGTAGACAGGCGTGTTTAGGGAAGAGGAACACGCTGGCTAATGAGACTGCGGAGCTGTGCTGTGTGGCTTGAGTCTGGCTTCTGCCGCTTGGAGACCCTGGGCCTTGGCGAGCTGCCCTGTTTCTTCCTGCCTTGATGTCCTTTTTCATTGTCGCTTCATTCATCCCTCAAATCTTTACCGAGCACCTGCGGTGTGCCAGGCACTGCTCCGGGCCCTGGAGGTCGCAGCCGTGAGCAAAACAGACACAGATCCCCGAGAACAATAAAGAGAACGAATCGAGTATGCAGTCTGTCCATGGTGGAAAGTGCTGTGTGTGTGTCCACGGGGGACAGGCTTGTAGTGTGAGACGGAGAAGCCTTCCCGAGAAGCTGACATTTGGGCAGAGTTCTTGGGGGTGAGGCGTGGGCTGTGTCGTTGCTTCAGTGGCAGAAGAGCATCTCTGGCAGAAGGCAAAGAGCCCGTGCAAAGGCCCTGGGGCAGGATCGGGCTTGGCTTGTTGGAGGAACAGGGTGGAGGCCTGTGGGCCTGGAGCAGAAAGAGCCAGGGGCAGGAAGGGAGGAGGTGAGGGCAGAGAGGGGACAGGGGCAGGTCCTGCAGGGCCTTGTGGGCTGTGGGCAGGGGCTCGGCCTGTCCCCACGGAAGGGTGTTGAAGTGGCATCCTCTGGCTTGCATGATGATAATAGCATTTTCCCCAAGGCTTTGCTGTAAGAATTATATGAATGAATATGTGGAAAATGACAGTACGGGGTCGGGCGCGTACTAAGCCTGCGTTAAATATGAGGTTATGATTGTGTGTCGTGGACACGTGTGCCCTGGGACGTGTCTGGACCGCAGCTGAGCTGGGTGGCTGTTAGTGAGGGTGTTGTTGTGAAAGAATCGCTCTAAAGCTATTAGAAAAAAGCCACAACTCGGCTGGGTGTTTGAAAGCTCTGATCGGTTGCTGGTTTCTGGCTTGGACGGGCCCTTTGTCTAGCAGATGTCATCCAGATGTCAGCCGGGGTCACTCGGGCCTCGGAGCTTTGGCGCCTGCCTCTCTCCCACGACCTGCGGGAAGCCCGGTGCCCTCCCCCAGAGGTGCCTGCAGATTCCCAGGGCCTCTGTTCCCAGGGCTCCTTCTTGGCCTGGGCTCCTACCCGCTGAAGCTTGCTCTCACTCACCTGGCTGGGGCCAGCCCGGTAGGGGCAACAGTCCCATTTTCTTGGTGGCTCCAGACCACCCGCGAGCGATCTCTGCATACGGACCCCTTGCCCCATGTGGTCCCTAAGATCCTGCCATCCGGACGGTTTTTTCATGTCGTCTGAGCCTTCGTGACCAGCTTCTGTAAGATGATGCCTGATAAAAATTCCACTGCCCAGAGAAGCACTTGGCAGGCTTTTGGACAACCCAGTGCAGTTCACGACCCGCTTAGAGTGCCCGGGGCTGTGGCACGGAGAGGGGTCTCACCCAGGACACCCAAGGCCCTGGCTCTGAGCAGCTATGGGTGCTTTTGATGTCACGTGGGCTTGAAGACTTGGAGGCAGGTAGAAAGATGAGGACTGGCTGCAGAAAATCGAGGCGGTGGGGGGGGCGGTGGCCGGCGGTGGTGAAAGACAGTCATGCGTCCCTGGGGAAGCATGGAGATCACGAACCATTACAATGATGAGCCAGACTTCTGGAAAATGAGGCAACGCTTGCCGCAGACAGAATTTGCTGTAGATTTCTCCGGGCGGTGCCTGTAATATTAACTGCTTTCTCAGGGTGTGGCTGGTCAGGGCTCCCAGGTCAAGGCTGTAGCCTGGAACCTCACAGGGAGGGGGGGAGGAGCCTCTCTGGGCCGGTCATCATGACAGGCGAGAAAAGCCCAGAACTGGTCTGGTCCCAAGATACAGGGTGCAGGGTGTGTCAGAAAGATGCATTCTGCTCAAGCCTGGAATGGAGTCCAGGTTCATGTTGACCTTGGCCACAATTCAGGGCTGCTGTGACTTGGACTGAGTTGTACCCAGAGCTCTCTCCTCTGTGAGGCTCGCTGGATCTTCTGTCTAACTGTAATTGTAGCATTTGGTGTCAGCTGGAATAGAAACTTGACCTTGGAAAGGGCCTTCAGTGGCATGTTTGCCTGGTACTTCTTGACCCTTTCTGGATCCGGACTCATTTGGGAATCTTCACCAAATCTACAGACCACCTCTGACTCACTGCCTGCCCCCCACACCTGCAGACTATATTTCCCCAGATCAGTTTTTGGACTGTTTTCTGGTGTCATGCCTGCCCAAACCAGGTTAAGACCCTCTGATCCGACTCTGGTTCTCTCATCTGATGTGAGAGGAAAATAGTCCCAAGACCATCGCACCTTGCTCAGAGGTACACAGATCACCAGTGAAGGGATAGGGGTCAGTCCAACATAGCAATTAATCACAGAGTCAGAGCTGGATTCAAACCCTGGCTCCACGCCTTACCAGCAGGAGCTACAAATCTCCCCGTGCCTCAGTTTCCCCATCTGCAAAATCGAGATAATAATGGCTTTTTAAAAGTTTTTTTTAATGTTTATTTATTTTTGAGAGAGAGAGAGAGAGAGAGAGAGCGAGAGAGAGCGAGCATGAGCAGAGAAGGGGCGGGTGGGGCGGACAGAGGATCTGAAGCAGGCTCCGCGCTGACAGCAGACAGCACGATGTGAGGCTTGAACCCACCAGCTGTGAGATCGTGACCTGAGCCGAAGTCGGACGCCCAATCGTCTAAGCCCCTCAGTGTATATATATTTTAAGTGAAGACACAAATTGAGTCCCTAGCCTGCAGTTCTAGCCTGTGTAGAAGTTTGAAGGGACGGATTCCTGCCTCCTAGGGCTTCTGGGCTGAATAAAGGACAATTTGATGCCCTGAAACACACATGGCGACCACACCAATGTCTTGTCCCTGTGGTTGTTGTCAGGATGTCAGTGGCAGTTCTCTTAGGACTGTGCGCGTCTCCTAGAGACAGTGTGTTTGAACCTTGTATCAATTCATCTTTGCTGTGTAACAAAATACCCAAGATGTAGCAGCTGAAGACAGTCATTGTTTGTGAACACCGATGGTGCGGGTTGGCGATTCGATTCGTGCTCAGCGGGGTGGCTCTCCGGCCGGGCGCGCCTGGGTTCGCTCCCGGGACTGCCGCTGGCCGGGGCGGCAGGACCTTGGAGGCTCACGCCCGTGTCTGGTCGTGCGCAGGAGGCCCACCTGCTGGAGCGGCCGCACGGCAGAAAACCAAGGCACTGCGGTCCGGAGCCTGCGCATCACCAGAGCCTCCAGAAAGGACTGCTGCCTGTGGACGCCAGTTTTATTTTTGATTTTTTACATTCGTGTCGCTTTAAGCTACAAAGTGTGTGGTCCCCTGTCGCAGCGGTCCGCGAAACCGACAGGATGCAAATGACTCTCGGTCTTTCTCTAAGAGTGCTGTTGGTGGTCCCTCGTCCCCTCCTTCTCTCCCCCGCCTGTTCCTCGGAGGCCTGGAGGCTGAGTGGGGCCTGCCCAGTCCCTCCCAGTCCCGTGAAGCTCTGGGGTGGGTAAACCGAGGCCCAGAAGGAGGCACCACAGGGGGGAGTCCGGGTAGCTGCAGGGGTGACGTCCCCTCCCTTGCTCCTGCACCCCCAGACCCAGCAGGACAAGCCTGTGCTGCCCCTGATGAGGGGGGGGTGGCTCGTCACCCAGGGCCGCGTGGGCACAAGCTGGCTCCCGAAGGGCCGCGCTGGATGCTCTCTCGTCTGCCCAGCACTGGGTGGTGGAGGGAAGGAGCCCAGGGGCCCCTGCCCACACTCCCCCTGCCCCCAGGTGGTGAAGGCCTGCCTGGTGACGGTGTCTTGGCCCCTTCAGGTGAGTCACTGGGGGGCCAGGTGGGGGAGACCCTGTTCCCCATTCCAGTCACTGCCCTTTTGCCTCCCCCGGGGCCCATCCGTCCTCAGGGGTCCCCGTGGGTCAGGTAGGCATCTCAGAGATGGGGGCTCGGGGATGCAGCCGGGTGGGTGAGAGATGAATCCTGAGTCCAGTAAGGACCGGATGGAGCCGAAGAGGGTCCCCTCCCAGCTCAGACCCCGTGGAATCCTCCCAAGAACATGGGGTTTATGGCAGCAGCGGGGGGGGGGGCACCCCCCAGGTGGGGCCCTTTTGGTCCGTGACCTTTAGCCTCAGAGGTAGATGGACACCCTCCGCTCGGATGGGGCTGGTGGAGGTAGGGGGTGGTGGGGCCGGTGCCAGGGCGGGAGTGGAGTCCCCGGGCTGGGTCTGGGTAGCGGGGAGAAGGGGGCTGGGCCTGGCCTGTGGGGGTCGACTCAGTCTACGCGGGAGGGGAGACGCATGCCTGTCCGTGCACACACACACTTGTGTGAGTGCTGATGTGTCAGGAAGGACTCCCAGCACGGACGTGCATCTATTGGGCACCTGCTGTGTACCAATCACCTTCCAAGCCCACCACTGGGTGAGCTCACTGACTGTTATGATCTCCACTTTACAGATGAGAAAATGGAGGCACCGGGAGGGCAAGAAACTTGGTCTAGGTGCCCCCTGCCGGAAAGGGGTGAGGTGGTATCTGGTCCCAGGGAGTGGGGTCTGTTCTAGACACTGGGCACCCCGAGAGGAGCTGTCCCCTCCCTCCACGCCTGGCATTATGATGGCAGACACACTACACAGACGAGTGAGTAATAGAGCTAGTGCTAACCGCTCTGAACTAACACAAAGCAAGATAAGAAGAGAGAGTGTGAATCAGAGGAGGGCGTGGTTATGTAGCTCTGGGTTCAGAGGAGGCTTTTCTGAGGAGGTGACTTGAGGAGGCCTGAAGGACGTGAGGGAGGGATAACTGAGGAAAGAGTGGTACAGGCATGGAAACAGCCTGTGCAAAGGCCCTGGGGCAGGACTGGGCCTGGAGGAAAAACATTGGCGGTTCATGTGGCTGGAGCAGAGTGATTGGAGGGAGAGAGGGGGAGGAGGGATGGGGGGTGGTTGAACTTGGGCTTTTCCCCTGAGGAAACTGGGAGCCCCAGAGGCTGCAGACCCAGCTCAGGTGCTCACTGCCGCCCTCTGGTGGCTGCTGTGGGGAGGACAGCCTGTGGGGGCCAGGGTGGGACTGGGGACCAGCACTCGGTCAGGTTGGGCCTGACGGGATGGACCCTGTGGGGCTAAGGAGCGGGACCGTGGGTTGATCCTGGCTAGCTTTTGGACTGGACCTTCTGGAGTTTGCTGGGGGTGGCCTCTGGGGCGTAGAGAGAGGAGCTGAGGGTCGCCCAGTGCTCCTGGTCTAAGGCAAAGAACGGACGTGTCTTGAACTGAGCTGGGGAAGACAGCCGGGTCACGTGACCTTCGGGATGTTTCCAGGGACCGCGGAGGATGCAAACAGAGGTGCCAGTCTGGGATGGCTGCGGTGATTGTTTTAGAAGTTTCATCTTGGGTTTGATCATTCCTCGGTCAGATTCTTCTCGTTCCTCGGAAGGTACAGGCGGTTCCAGGCTGGAAAGAGTGCGTCTCGATAGCTAATGCGTTTGGTTGTTTTTTTTTAAACACCAATGGGAACCTCTGCCAACAATCCCTCCAATGCCACCGTCATGACCATTAGCATCCCTTTAGCGGTCCATTTGTGGCAAGTGACAAGTGAAAGGGGAAGAGTCTGTTGCAAGTATTTCGTGATGTTGGACAAGGTCGTCACCCCGACATAGAATAGGTTAAACGTCAGAATGTGGTCCCTGCCTTACTGTCATTGCTCATGAAAGTTCCTGAGATTAGTGTTCTTCTGGAGGTGAGGGGGTGTTCCTTATACCGAGGGGCGCTCTTCCTCTGGCCCCCAAAGGAAGAAGACTCTAGGAGCCCCCACACAGCAATTCTCCATTCCAAAACGAAACTCAACTTCTGTGTGAGCCGGCTCCGTCCTCGGTGGGGCAGGGGGATGAGGCTGGGAAGGAGGGCGGGTCTGGGGGGAGAATAGTATCAATAACAAATGCTTGAAGGTGACCCCTGGGGGAGCGAGGCTGGCTCCCCCACTTCCCTGCTCTGGAATCAACTTGATGTGAAATGTGGGGACTTGAGCAGAGTAGGGAAACTGAGGCAAGGCGGGGGCTCTCCAGGACTCCAGCATGGAACCCGTGAGGGCAGCAGAAGTGGAGTGAGGACCCTGAATTTCTTTTCTGATGATGCAGCACCCCTCCTCAGCTGTGATTGGCTCCAGCCCCAGCTCCCAGCCAGGACCTCCCACGGCCACAGCCCTTGCTCAGCTCAAGAGTCTGGAGCCTGCTTCAGATTCTGTGTCTGCCTCTCTCTGCCCTCCCCTGCTCACACTGTCTCTCTGTCTCAAAAGTAAATAAAAACATTAAAAAAATGGAAAGTTATCCTTTTTGTTTCTTTAATTCTACTTTTTCAGCTTTATTGAGGTGTAGGTAGTTGGCCAATAAAATTGTCAGGTATGTCAAGTGTACAAAACTCATTTTCAAAAAATTCTTCTTCGTTTTAACACTAACGAATGAATCAAGAAAATAAAATGTTACATCAGTGGTACAACTTAGTGGCTTCCAAAACTACTGCTGTATTAAAGTTCACTTAGTTTCTGGCTACTTTTAACTAAGTGAATTTTAATATTTTTTTCTTAAAAATTTTTTTTTACATTTATTTGTTTTTGAGAGATAGAGTGAGACAGAGCGTGAGCAGGGAGGAGTAGAGAGAGAAGGAGACACAGAATCCTAAGCAGGGTTCAGCTCTTAACAGGCATTCAGCACAGAGCCCGATGCGGGGCTCGAACTCATGAACTGCGAGATCATGACCAGAGCTGAAGTCGGACATTGAACCAACGGAGCCACCCAGGGGCCCCAACACAAAATTTTTATATCAGACGATACTTAAATTTTCACCATCTGTATTTATTTTTTGGCTATTATTATTTTTTTTCATTTCAAGATTACTGCTGAAGGTGAATTTGTCTTATAGGAACTGGGGAATTAAAAAATAACCCCTTTGGGGTGTCAAATACACCCGAAGGTGGCCAGGCTGGCCATGCAGGTCTGCCCAGTGACCCCAGGAAGGGGGATGCAGTTCCACGCTGTGCCCACCAGGTGCCGCTGTTCCCAAGTCAAGGCCTTTCAACCCCACCTGGGCGTCCATCTGAAACCGGCGGAGACTGGGCGTGGGAGTGTGCCTCAGGCTTCTCCCCACCTGCAGCCCCCCATCCTGCCCCTACAGCCTGTTCACCCACCCCCGGGGCCGCGTTCGAGGGCTTTCCTCCCAGCAGCTCTGGCCCTCTCTCCCAGGATCCCCCGGAAACCTGTCCGTGCGGATCCTTACCTCTTAGCCTTTGCATGTGCTGTTCCCTGTGGAATACCTTCCATCCCCATGTACCAAAGTCTGCTCAGGAAATTCCTGCTGAAGTTAAAGATTGGGCCTCACATTCCCCCGAGGGGGAAACGTTACTAAACGGCTCCGCTTGTTTCCTCTGGTGGGTGGACTGGGCAGAGAGGGTCTGTCGAGGGCAAGGAATTGGGAAATCTGAAAAACAAGGAGGAGCCATAGAGGGTGTTTGAGCAGGAGAGTGTGCTTACTTGGAACGAGAGAAAGGGACCCTTCCTTTTGCTCCTCTGATCTTTTGAGAAGGGTCTTGGGGGTGGGGTGGGATGAGATGTGCTTTGGCCAGCCAGACCGCCCTACCCCCCGCCATGCGGGGCCCCCGGTGGTTGGAGAGCAGGACCCGCTCCCTCTGGGCACGTCTGGTGGTGCGGTTTGCTCCCCTGTGGCCCCCCCCTCCCCCCATGGAGCCAGCCCACAAGCACCTGCTCCCTGGGCAGACGTCAGGTGGGGAGACCGCTCTGCAGGGAAAGCCACGAGCTGCAGCCTGGGGGCCGGGGTGTCACCTTGACGGAAGCGCTGGTGACTCCCTCCTCCGCCACTGCGGAGGAGCTTGGAGGCCCCACGCGGCTGACGTGGCTCACGCAGGACCCGCTGGGGAACAGCGACCCGGGAAGTGAGCCCCGTGTGCAGGTAGGGGCCCCTCTGGGCTGGCAGATGTCCAGGGTGCGGGGGGAGCCCCGGGAGCCCCCTCCCGGCCCCCCCTGCCCATCTCGGTCCCTTTCTTTGTCTGATCCTTCCTGCCCCCCTCCAGCTTTCGGCCCCAGCTCCCTCTCTTTCTGTGTCTCTCCCTCTTGCCGGGTCTCTGGCTCTCTTTGGGATTCTCTCTGTGTCTCTCTCTGTCTCTGCCTGCCACGTCTCTGTTGCCTCATCCGGGCCCCACTCCGGGCTGGGTCGGGGAGATCTGGCCTCTCTCCAACTCGGGGGGACCTCTCCTCTTCCTTCTGGGGCTCTGTCCCCTCTGTCCCCCAGGGGCCCGTGGCATGGCCCTGGGGAAGGGATGGGAGGGCTGGCCGGTGGGGTGGGGGCCAGGCCCAGGCCCCACGCAGCCCTGTGCTGTGCATCGGGCTTCAGCCCCCAGTGCCCGTGTCCATTTTGGGGGCCTCTGGTGGCCACCTTCTCTGTGTGCCCCAGCTCCTGCTGGCTTCTCCCCCGCTGCCGCGGCCCTCCTCTCTGCTCCTTCCACCCATGTGGCCCCTACACCCGGCCCCTGCTCCCCACATTGGGAGGCTGATGACAGCCGCGGTGGCCTTGTCTGCAGAGGTCCTGTCACCCTGGAGGGGCCTGGGCGTGCGGGTCTTCGTGGACGGCTGCACCCCCCGGTGTGTTCGGGGGGCTGGGTGGGGGGGTGAGGTCTCGGGAGAGGGCGCCTGGGGACCCGGCAGGGTGGCGTGGTCGTCTAGGGGTCTGGCTGTAGGAGAGGGTGGGGTTTGTCACTGGGTGAGGGGGTCCTGCTGTATTCTGGGATCTGGTGGTTAGGTGGGTGCCGCAGACTGTGTGTGTGTGTGTCTGCTGTGGGGTCCGACTGCTGTGGGGAGAGGCACTTAGGGTAAAGGCCGGGGGAGCTGGGGTCCAGTGTGGCTGTGGTGAGATTCAGGGCCCGCCAGGAGGCCTGAGCGCTGGTCACGGAGTTCGTGGTTACAGGCCCCGGCTGCTCGCTGGGGTCTGGGGTGTGTGGGTGCAGCGTGCGGGTCAGCGCTGATCGGCTCGCGCCTTCTCTTTCTTCGCCGGCCTCGTCCCTCCTTCCCTCTGCGCCCTTCCTGCTTTTTCTGTGTTTTTCTGTATCTCTTTCTCTTCCCCTCTCTCTTCTCCGTCAATGACATACTTTCACTCACATGTTTATTGAGCAACTGTTTTGTGCCCACCACCTGGCAGTAGCAGGTGCCTGGGTAGGGGTGGGGGGGCCTCCAGACCCTGCCCAGAGGGGAGAGGAGGTCAGATGCTCCGCGTCCACCCACGGTTGGCCCCGAGGGTGGAGTTGCTGGTTCACTTAGGGCAAGTCACCTAGACGTTTAGTCTCAGAGACCGCCCGCTGCCTTGGTCAGGCCTTGTCCCCCAAACTTCAAGTCTGCCGCAGAGGGGGCTAGCGGGGTGCAAGCGCGCTGTCCGGCACTGAGGTTATGGCCATTGCGAGAGGGGATCCGCCATAGAGATACTGAAGTGGGAGGGCACTCCACATAGAAGGCATAGCCTGTGCAAAGGCCCTGGGGTGAGACCGGGTCTGGTGTGTCAGAGGGACAGGAAGGAGGCTTTTGTGGCCTGAGTGGAGTGAGCGAGGGGAGAAGGGGAGGAGCAAGGGCAGGGAGGGAAGGGGCAGTGGTGGGGCCTTCCAGGCCTCTGGGGGACTTGGGCTTGTACGCTATGGGAGGTGGGGCCCTGGAGGGCTGGACATGGCCACTTGCACTGTTCTCCCCATTTTTCCCAATTTTTAAATATTTTGGGGGGTGGCTGGGTGGCTCAGTCAGTTAAGCGTCTGGCTTCGGCTCAGGTCATGATCTCATGGTTCGTGGGTTTGAACCCCATGTCGGAGCCTGCTTCTGATTCTGTGTCTCCCTCTCTCTCTGATCCTCTCCTGCTTGCGCTGTCTCTCTCTGTCTCTCAAAGATAAATAAAAAACAGAAAAAAAAATATTTTGGTAAAATACACATACAATTTGCCATCTTTAAAAATTTTTTTTAATGTTTTATTTATTTTTGAGAGAGAGAGAGAGAGAGACAGCACGAGCAGGGGCGGGTCAGAGAGAGAGGGAGACAGAATCTGAAGCACCTCCAGGCTCTGAGCTGCCAGCACAGAGCCCGAAGCGGGTCTTGAACCCACGAACCGTGAGATCATGACCTGAGCTGAAGTCGGATACTCAACCGACTGAGCCCCCCAGGCGCCCCCAAATCTGCTGTCTTAACCCTTCATGGGTATAGAAGTCGGTGGTATGAAATACCTTCCTCATGTTGTGCAGCCGTCACCACCACCCGTCTCCAGAACTTTGTCCCCTTTCCAGACCGAATCCCGTCCCCAGGGAATACGGGCTCCTTTCCCTTCCCCCGCCCTGGGTCCCACCACTCACCTTCTCTCTGTGTCTCTGGCGCCCCTGGGGACCTCATGTCAGGGCACATACACCGTTTTTGTCGTTTTGTGTCTGGCTCATTTCAGCGAGTGCCGCGCCCGCAAGGGCCACCCAAGTTGCAGCAGGTTCCTTTTCAGGCGAAGCGTTCGAAGTGTTCACAGCATCACTGATTCTCGTCCGACGCCGGCCGGCCCCTCCCATTCCTCGGCAGTCAGGCCGGGACGCGGGCACCTCTCTTGAAGCCGAGTTTTGCCACCACACGTTGACATTGGAGGCTGGGTAATCCTTTGCGTTGGTCGCAGTGCGGTGTGAGCCGAGGCCTCCACCCATTAGATGCCAGTAGTGTTCACCCCCTAGTTGTGACAACCAAATGTGTCCCCAAACATTGACAGATGTCCCCTCGGCTTTGAACCACTGCTAGAGCTGGAGGGGGTTAGGAGGCTGCCTGGGGGGGGGGTGTGGGGGGCAGGCTGTGCAGAAGGGAGTCAGGAGGGAGCCTCAGTCTCCTCACCGGCAGAACGGGAGCCTGCGGGGAGAGTGGGATTCAGTCCAACACTCACTCATGAGTGTTTATCAAGCATCTACTATGTGCCAGGCCCTGGAGTGGGGATATAGTTGGGGGCAGAAACAGGCCTTGGCCTCATTGGAGAAAGAAAGATTTTTTTTAATGTTTATTTATCTTTAGGGAGAGAGAAATAGAGAGCAAGTGAGGGGAGGGGTGGAGAGAGAGGGAGACAGAGAATCCCAAGCAGGTTCCGCGCAGTGAGCGCTGAGCCCAATGTGAGGCTTGAATTTACCAACCGTGAAATCATGACCTGAGCCAAAATCGAGAGTCAGACACTTGACCGACTGAACCACCCAGGCGCCCCGAGAAAGAGAGGTTAGTGAATAAGAAATGTTACACAAATGAATATAGTTATTTGGGGGAACCCCAAGCCCCACGTCGGGCTCTGCGCTGACAGTGCGGGGCCTGCTTGGGATTCTCTCCCTTTTCCCCTCTCTGCCCCTCTACCTCTCTCTCTGCACACCCCCCCAGAATAAATAAGCTTAAAAATCACTTGGATAATAAATGCTAAGAAGCAGAAACACCTGCAGTTTCTCCCTGACTTCTTTCCTGGGAAGTCAGGGAGGGCTTCTCGGAGAAGTTGGCAATCAAAGGGTGAGAATGAGGACACTGGGGGAGGGGAGGCAGAGCAGTGCAGGCAGCAGGGCTGCAGGCACAAAGGTCCTGTGGTGAGTGCCAGTGGCTGGAGCATGGAGGGGACCAGCCCATCCGGACTGTGCGGGAGGCCCCGTGGGCAGGGGGAGAGAGTGTGGTCTTGATCTGCTGAGGAGTTTGAGCTGACTGTGTGGCGAAGAGATCCCTCTGGCATAAAGTGCTGAGCACAGGCAGCGGTGGGCACCCAGAAAGGGCTTGGGTGAGGCCAGTGGGTGCTTCAGGAACTCAGAGGAGTCACAGGGCCCGGGGTCTGCCCCCTGAAGGCTCCAGGGACACAGCCTGCCCCCGGGAACCGTGGGGTGGGGGTAGGGAAAGTGCGACGTTTCTTTGAGTGCAGTTCCGGAGATGGAGGAGGGCAGGGCTGGCAGGGCCGGAAACTCTCAGGGCACCCATTTCACAGAAGGAAGCCTGAGGCCCTGGAGCCCCATGGGCACAGAGGGGAGTGGGCCCTGCCGTCAGGGGCTAGCAGTCTGGTGGCAGAGACAGACACTGAGCAGATCAGTCAGTATTGCGAAAGTAACAGAGTGTGGCAAGTGCCCTGGATAAACGCAAGGCAGGGTAAGAAGGAGAGAAGACGGATGGTGGGTGTGGGTGGTGAGTTGGCCTCGGGGTCAGGGCAGACCTGCAGAGGAGGAGGGACCTGAAGATGGTGAGGGAGGGACCGTATGCAAGGATCTGGGGGAACAGCATTCTCAGTAGAGGGAGAAGCCTGTGCAAAGGCCCTGAGGCAGGACCATGCTTGGAGTGTGGGGAGAGCGGGGAGGGGACCCGTGCGGCTGGAGCAGGGTCAGTGAGAGCAGTCACAGCCACGAGACCTGGAGCAGGGTTGATGAGATGTGTGGCCTGCTGGGCCTGGGTGGGGTCCAGACACCTGTGGGGGAATCTGGGGACTCAGGAACCCAGAAGAGAGACCCTGGCCAGGGCCTGAGTGGGAGCAGCCCTGGGTCCTGGACTTGGCCAGACACGGGGCACCTCTGAGCTGCTCTCCCTTGGGCCTGGGTGGCGGCTGGGGCCAGGCACCCTCACTGCTTCCCGGTGACACCACCGCCAGGCTGGTTAGGGGGCCTCGAGCTCCCTGCAGGCAGTGGGGCCCTGGCCTGCCTGGGCCCCCAAGGATCTGAAGCATTTTGGGGTCACTCTGGCTTGGGCTGGACAGAGGGGGCAATGGAGCCCGAGGGATCTGCCAGGCCAGGGGCCAAGATGAATTTTGTGCCTCTACAGTTTGAGGAGGTCAGTTTCCGTTGAGCTGACACTCATGTGTGACAATGTCCTGTATCGGATCAGACCCCCGTGAGCCCCAGGGACCCCCCCTGCCCCAAAGCTCATGGAGTCGAAGAACAGAGCACCTACCACGTTTTGGGACTAAGCATGTACCCAGCATTACTTAACCGACCCGGGCACCAATCTTGTGCCCATTCGACAGTGGAAACACTGAGGCTCAGAGCGCAGCTGGCCCTTGTCTAAGGTCACGCAGCGTGTCGTTGGCACCGCAGGGACAGCACCGCCCTGGGCCTGGCCCGCCCCCTTCCTGCCTGTCCCTCTGGCCCTGGCTCTGGGGCGCTAGCTGGCAGGTGGGCTGGGCACAGCGGTGCCAACGGCTTCCGCCCCTCCTGGACGTGGGAGGGGCCCGGGGAGGGGAGGGCCCGCCGCGGTCCCACAGTGCCTTGCATTTTCCTCTTGAAATCTGAGTTCCCGCAGAGGGTTCTCGGTTTTAGAGGTTGGTTTTACTGGGGCTTTTATGGGGCCTGGGTTTGCTCAGAGCGAGAGGGCCCTGAGGCTCCACTGCTCTCCCGGAACCCCGTGAGAGCGTGGCCTCGTGGGGACTCTGCGGCCTTTCTGCGGAATGGGCTGGGCTGTGTCAGCTTCGTGGGAACACGGTCCTCTCCCTGGGCAGTTTTCTGAGTCACAGGAAAGCCACATGGAGCCACTTGGGGAGGAGGGCATCTCCTTCATCCCTGCCCAGCCCCTGCCCTTCGGAAGTGGGCAGGGAGGGGTGGGGAAGTCAGAGAGAAAGAAGTCATTTCCAACCCCCTGCTTGCACACCTCCTGGGATGGGCAGCTCATTACCCACCGAGGCAGCTTCTTCTGCGCTAGTGAGCTGGGCTTCTTAGAAAATCATTTCAGACACTGGCTCCAGTCTGTACCTCTCCCCCGCACTTCCCTCCAATCTCTGTTCTTGGCTCAACCTTCTAAGACACACAGAGCACACTCTCCTCCCCAAATATTTCGCTTCTATATTTACCAAGCACCTGTTCTGCATATCTGTGGAGAGAGGGGACACAGGCCCAGAGTCATCACTGCGGTGACACTGGGGGCCCAGGAGGGACTCCAGGCCTAGCTGGGAGGGGTCGGCGTGGTGCTCTTGCGGCACGAGGTAATGACGTCTAAGTAAGCCCTGAACGATGCGCACACTTCGGCTGGGGAAGAGGCAAGAGAATGTGGAACAGTGTTTCAGGCAGGAGGAACAGCATGTAGACATGAAAGAACGTCTTTCTGGGAAACAAGAGGGGTTCTAAGTGGCTGGAATGGTGTGGTTGAGGAGGGACAAGGCCAGGGTAGAGAGATGCCCGGAGCAAGGAGCCCAGGTGGGAGAGAAGTGACCTCTTCATCCCTCAGACGGGGCATGAGTCCAGCGCTGCTTTGTATTGCTTCATGGCTCTGCCAGGAAGTGGTTTATACCTTCTCCTTCTAGGTACCCAAGTGCCCATCTCACAGCATCCTTGCAGGCATTGGGTTTTATCATTTTAAAATCTTTGTCAATTTTGGCCAGAAAGAAAATGGTATCTCACTGTGTAGATGAAAACAAGTGAGTATTTCTCTTGTCGGGGAAAGGGAGGAACAATTTTTCCAGATGTGAATCGGCCACACGGATGTCACCCCTTGCCTGTGAGTGTTAAGTCTTAAACCCACTGAAGAGTTTGTGGTCATTTTTAGTTCCCCTCAGAGCACGGAGTAAAGGGAAACCTTGTGGGCTGCCCTCCGACCCTGTAGGCGGGGGATTTGTCAGTCAGCCTACCCTCTCTCCTTTGATTCATCTTTTTTTATCACCTTTTTTTTTTGTCCTTTCAAAGTTTTAAATTTCTCTCCTACGTTGGTGGCTTAAGTGACTATAGCTTTGTGCTCATCTGGGGTTTCTTTGGGCTCAAAAAACAGGGCTCTGAGCCCCAGGAAAGGGTGCCGTGTGAGACCGTGGGATGCCAGGTGTCCGTACATACAACTTTGTATTCTCAAAGCATCTGCCTGTGCCAGGGACCCCCAACCCATTTTATAGAGGGGGAACAGGAGGCTCAGAGATGTGAAGTCACCAGCCCAGCATCCCCTGGCCAGTATTGGCTCTTTCTCTTGGTTTTAGTCAATTCTTTTCTTGACATCCAGATTCTGTTTAATTACATTCTAATTTTGGAGGAGAAAGCTGGGCATTTCTCCATACCCCTTGTCCGACCCTGACCAGTCAGGCGATGGAAACTTTGTTCTCCGTTAGGGAGGAGCTACGGAGTTGAGCTCAGCAGAAACATTATGATTCAGGGAGAAAGGAAAGAAAAAAAAAGTGGGGGAAGGACTCACAGAACGCCCCCGAACAGGGTCTCCACAGATGGTCCCAGGACTCTACTCCTGAGGTTGACCTTAGTTACAGTCTTCTAAAATCTTGGTTCCATCTGCCTCTAAAATCCCAGGTGACCTCGATGAGTCCCTTCCCGGCTCTGGGTCTTGGTTTCCCCTTCCGCCAGGCAACTCATTTCTTAAGTGTTTTAGCAGCTGTACTTTTCATCTTGGAGCTCTGATTGGTTCTTTTAAAAAACCAACCTGGGTTCGCTCCGTAACTTCCTGTTCCTGTCTTACGGCCACTATTCGTCCTTTATCTTGTTGACTCGCTCAATCTATTCCTTGCATCGGTAGTTCTATTTCCTCTGATGTAAATTCTTCCAGGGGAGGTTTGTGGGGACTCCGTGAAACGGCTGCGGATTCCTCCTCTCTTCAGGATATTTCTCCTCGGGTCCGTCTTTCGAGAATGTGGGCTCTCGACCGCCCTCGTGCTGACCCGGCGGGGCGTACCCTTGGCGTGGGTCCCTCACTCGAGTTAGCGTCTTCCTGTCATGTCTAAGTGTGAGGGGGAGGGCGGGGGAGGGCTCAGTGTGTGCTTGTCTGCCATCTTGAAAGGAAGTCCAATTCCGTCATCTGTAAACTGATTCCGCGTGTTGAGTGATCTCGGAGGGTTCTCGGAGGTGTTTTCCACACAAAGATCTGTGGGAGCAGGAAACCCGGTGGGAGAGGGTTCCAACACACCATCACCGCCATCAAATAAAAAGTGGTCACGTGGGTTGTTAACTATTATGAGGTACTGGCTTTTACCCCCCAGGATGGCTAGGATTTTTCGTTATGTGACCCATGAAGTAGGTACTACTCTTTTAAAAATTTTTTTATAACATTTTTATTTACTATTGAGAGATGGGGAGAGACAGAGCACGAGCCCGGAGGGGCAGAGAGAGGAGACACAGAATCAGAAGCAGCTCCAGGCTCCGAGCTGTCAGCACAGAGCCCGGCGCGGGGCTCGAACCCACGAACCGTGAGATCATGACCTGAACGGAAGCCGGATGCTTCACCGACGGAGCCCCCTGGACGCCCCAAAGGCACTGCTGTTATCCTCGTGCTAGATGAGGCGTTGGGAGCTCACAGAGGGGATGCGACTTGCCCAAACACACTCAGCTGAGAAGGAGGATTTGAACCCAGTTCAGGCCGGTTTAGGGTCTCCTCTCTGCCCATCCCGTGTATCGTCCTGGTGGTTTGCACGCTCATCTGGGTCCTGCCCTGTTGCTGGCTGTGTGGTTTCAGCATCCTGAGCTCCACACGTCAGAGGAGCTAAGGGAACTCAAAACTGTGTCCTGGGGCGCCTGGGGGGCTCAGTCGGTTAAGCGTCCGGCTTCAGCTCAGGTCATGATCTCACAGTTCATGGGTTCGAGCGCCGCGTCAGACTGTGCTGACAGCTCAGAGCCTGGAGCCTGCTTTGGATTCTGTGTCTCCCTCTCTCTGACCCTCCCCTGCTCACGCTGTCTCTCTCTGTCTCTCAAAAATAAATAAAAAAAAACATTAAAAAAAACCAACCATGTCCTCGGTGGAAGGAGTGGGAAAGGCGGGGCAGGTGTGGGCTCGAGGGTCCGCCTGCGTTCTGGCCACGCTAGCGCAGGCAGGCCGGTCACCGAGCCTCTCGGGGCCTCTCTGCGTCCGTCCGGGGGTGGGTGGCCGACCCGTCTGCTCAGAGTGGCGCTAAGTGCGGAGTGAGCGCCGTGTGCGCCCGGCGTGGTAGGTTCTCACCAAACACTCCCGCTCTGAGCGGGGCAGAGCCGAGGGGCGGGTAGGGGACTGTGAGCGTCAGTGCGTCACATTCTCCAAGGATTTAGGGGCCCGACGGAGGAGGCTTTTCACCAACAGAGAGAAAGAGTTCCCAGGGGACAGGTCTCGTGAAGGCGGATGTCAGGTCCGTTGCGGGGAACCCTGGATCGCACAGCTCACCCAGCCCGACGGCCGCTGGTCAGGGAGGCCGCGGAGGCTGAGGCGCGTCCTGCGTGCTTACTGGCCGCTGCCTCGGGCTGTCCCCCCAGCGCCCCTGACTCACTGCCTTCCATCGGTGTTTGCCCGGCGACCACAGGAAGGCTCAGCCCAGCCCTCACCGCACCTTCTCGAAATAAATTCAGGCAGCTGAGCTATCTGCCGCCCCATCTCCCTCTGGGCTCCTGCGGAGGTGGGGGCCCGCGGTTAGGGGGAGCTCAGGCCAGGCAGCAGCGGGGAGGGGCTCAGGAAGGGGGCTGCAGATGACACGGGCGCTAGTGCCTCGCTGGCTGGCTCTGTGTGCCCGCCCACGCCTTCTTTCTTGGGCATCCGCTGGTTTGGCTTCTGCCTAGAGGACCCCTGGGCGTCCTCTGCTCCCTTTCCAGCCCCTCTGGCTCCTGGTCCAGCCGTCTCTGGGTTGGCCTGTCCCCCCACGTCCATCCTCTCTCCCCGACCCAGGATGGCGCCTGTGGGTGCGGCCCCAGGACCCTGGCACGTGCTCCGTGGTGGTGCGCATCAGCTCCTGGGCTCCTGTCAGTGTCCTTGAAGTTGGAATGGCCATCAGGGCCAGGTGGGCAGCAGCAGGAGCTCTGGACGGTGGGACCGGGGGCCCTGAGTGAGAGCCTGTGTGTGGGCTCATCTCGGTGGAGGCGCAGCACAGAAGGCCCAGCCTAGCCCGTCAGGGAGGAGAGAGGTTCATTCCGCTCACTGTACCCGACTCTCCGGTCCCCGCCCCTTGAGCATGACGTCATCGCTCGCTCACTCATTCGTTTATTCAGACACTCGTGCCTTCATGGGTCCCTTCCTCCGTTTGCTCCCCGGCCCCAGGCTGGAGACGGGGGTAAACCGAGGTGCACATGGGCGCAGTTTTCAGGGATCCTTCTGTGCGCTTTCGTAAGCACACACCCCGGAGGCTTCTAACCTGGGGATGAGGGGGGTTTGAAGAGACTCCTCTGGGGGCTGGTGGGTTTGGAGGGACCGGGTGGAGGGGGCGTGGGCCCTGGCGGGTAGGAGCCGCCTGGGCGGAGGGGAGGACGGAGGGGGTGCGGGCACGTGTGGACGGAGGACTGCTGGGAGGTGGTGTGAGGGGGGCGGGCGGCAGCCAGCATGCTGGGAGGGAAGGACGGGAGGGGGGCGGGGAGGGGGGCGGGCTTACTTGTGAAATTGCTGACCCGCCCCACCCCCCCACCCTGGCCGTCCAAGCCGGCCACGCGAGGCCCGGAGCCTCTCGGATTTCTTCTCCGTAAGCAGCTCGATTCGCCCCTGCTGGAGGCAGTGCCAGCCTCGCTGGCGCGTCGGAAGGGGTCCGTGCACTCGGCTCCTGGACACGGAGGGTTAGGTGGTCCGGTCGCCAGGAGCAAAGCCCGGGTGTGAGGAGGGGGCAGGTGCAGACCCAGGGCTCCCACCCGGGTCCTGTGGGGCAGGGTCCGCACACTGGAGGCGCGGGCCAGGGGGGGCTGCGGGGTCCCGGGCCTGGGTGCTGGTGCCCCCCAGTAACCAGTTCCCAGGGGGTTCAGGCACTGGCCCTGGAGCCCCTCTGCTGACTAGGGATTGTGCTGACTCAGGTGATCGCAGGATCCCGCAAGGCTTTTTGCTCCAGGCCCTGCCCTGACTGTGGACACAGCAGCCCAGACCCGTAAGCAGAAGAGACCCACCCATTAGCTTGTGTTCCAATGCTTGTCCTGCCTCTAACTTACTGTGTGACTTGGGCAGATAATAGACCCTCTCTGGGCCTATATTCTCCATTATCATCTCACTTACCTTTACCACGTGACTGGGGGTTTTGTGAAAGAAGGCAGGGCGCTGTTTGATTTTCCTCTGTTGCCCTGGTAACCATCTTAGGACTTGGCACAGTGTTGGATGAATGAATGGATGGATGAATGAATGAATGAATGAATGAATGAATCTGCATCCTGAGGTGTTCTGTAAAGTAAATATTTTGTGAGTTTGAGACCCTCTAAGTCAAACAAAGTTTAAATATTTGTTTTTGCAGGACTTCTCAAAGCCTTTACCAATTTTTTAATGTTTATTCTTTTTTTATTAAAAATGTTTTTAAATGTTTATCTATTTTTGAGAGAAAGAGAGACAGAACATGAGCAGGGGAGAGGCAGAGAGAGAGAGAGACACAGTCTGAAGCAGGCTCCAGGCTCTGTGCTGACATGGGTCTCAAACTCCTGAACCGTGAGATCATGACCTGAGCTGAAGTCGGACACTTAACCGACTGAGCCACCCAGGTGCCCCATTAATGATTCTCATGTGGGGAATAAGATATACAGTATTTCTCAAATGTATTGTATCTTTTTTCTCTTTTTGGCAGCGCACCCTTGGCACTGGGGTTCCTGACAACATACGTTGGGAAATGTGGACTTAGAATCATGGTCAAGTCCTGAGGAGTATTGTCTTTTGATCTCAGTGACCTGACGCAGCCACAGACCCTAAGGCCAAGAGCTGTTAGCCCCGAGCAAAGACTAAATTCAAATAATAACACTGGAGAAGAAAACTGCTTTCCCAATCCAGAAGGCTATGATAGCTTATCTTCAGACTGAGTGCTGAGTTTCCCGGTGGCCAAAGCAAAAAGGGAAATGTGGTAGGCTTCCTGATCCTGGACTGGCAGTTCAGCAGGAGGGCCACATATTTCCTACCTGTGAACAAAGTTCTGTTTTGATTCACCTGTTTGTTCATTTGTCCCTTTATTCACTCATTCAACAATGTTTATTTACCACTTACTGTTTACAAGCAAAATACTAGGCACCAGGGTTACAATTGTAGACAAGAAAAAAGACACATACTTGCCCTCATGAAGGTTAGTCACGGGTTCTCTGAACAAGGATGCTCACGCTTTCTTGGAGCCTGGGGTTTCTTTTCTCTCCACCTGTTTTGTGTTGGGACCACAGAAGGTGATGTCATCCTAGGTACGGAGAACTCAGGCCATTGATAGACCCCGGACCTTGAGTTAGAATTTTGTAAAGAGGGGGAAAGAGTTAGGGAGAGGGAGGAGGCAAATCATGAGAGATTCTTGAATACTGAAAACAAACTGAGGGGTGAAGCGGGAGGGGAAGAGGAGAAGGGGGTGATGGTCATGGAGGAGGGCACTTGTGGGGATGAGCTCTGGGTGTCATATGGAAACCAACTCGACAATAAACTATAAATTAAAAAAGAAAGAATTTTCTAATATGAGAGACTGGGCTGAGGCAAAGGCCTCCCATCCCCCAGTTCTTCACAGTCTGGTTCTTCAAATTGGGGTGCAGGGCGAGTTCGCGGGGGTTGCTGTTTGCGGCTGGGTGGACGCATGGACGCGTAGACAGATGACTAACGGACTGGCCCAGGGAGGGATGCTTACTGGGTAGTTGAGGGAGTGGACGGAGCGGGGGCAGGGGTGGATGGCCAGACGGCTGGCATTCCACTAGGCTCCATTAGTATTATTAAACATTGTTATGGTGGCAAAATACACATAAAATACCATTTACTGTCTTACCATTTTTGTTATTTGAGAGAGAGGGAGAGAGAGAATCCCAAGCAGCCTCCACTCACTGCAGAACCCACCGTGGGGCTCCATCCCACAGCCCTGGGGTCATGACCTGAGCCGAAATCAGGAGTCAGACGCTCCACTCACTGAGCCCCCGGGGGCCCCTGTCGTAACCACTTTCAAGGCACGTTCGGGAGCGTTAAGCACACTCCCAGCGCTGTGCTGCCGTCCCCACCACCCTTCCCCGCACGCTTCTCATCCTGTAAAGCAGAAACGCTGCACTCCGAAGGAAACAGCTCCCCATTTCCCCTCCCCGTTGCCGCCGGCACCCACCGTTCCGTTTTCTGACTTGTAATTTGGCCACTCTACCTACCTCTTCCGCGAGGCATCGCGCAGCGTGGGTCTTGTTGGACCGGCTGATTTCACTGAGCAGAAAGCCCTCAAGGTTCATGCCCTTCTCCAGGCGGAATCTTATTCCACTGCAGGCACGGACCACATTTTGGTTCTCTTTCCATCTGTTCATGGACGCTTGGGTTGTTTCCGCTTCTTAGCTATCGTGAATCATGCGGCCATGAACATAGGAGGTCAATATCTCTTTGAGGCCCTGCTTTCAAATCTTTGGGGTGTCCGCCCAGAGGTGGAGTGGCTGGGCCACATGGTAATTCTATTTTTAATTTATTTTTTTGGGGGGGGGACCGCCTTAGTGTTTTCCACGGTGGCCGCACCGTTCTACATTCCTATCCACAATTCACATGGCTTCTCATTTCTTTACCTCCTGGCCAACACTTGCTATTTTCTGCTTTGTTTTGTTTCGATGGTAGCCATCCAGATGGGCGTGAGGTGGTACCTCGCTGTGGTTCTGGTTTGTTTCCTTTAATGACTAGTGATGTCGGGCATCTTTTCATGTGCTTATGGACCCTCAGTGTATCTTTTTTTTGAGACATGTCCATTCAAGCTCTGTGACCATTTCTGAGTTGGGCTATTCTTACTTTTATTTATTTCTTTATTTCTTGTTGTTCTTGTGGCTGAGTCGTAGGAGTTCTCTGCATGTCCTGGGATATCCGTCCCTCATCGGATCGATGATTTGCAAACATTTCCTCCCATTCTGTGGGTCATCTTGTTACTTTGCGGCCAGCATCTTCGGACGCACAAGGTGTAAGAATTTTTATGAGATCCAGCTGGTGTTCTTTCTGTTGGCACCTGTAGGTACAATACTGCTTAAAAAACCAAGTCTGTCAGCGAATGAGTGGACAGTTAGGTGGACCGATGGGCGTGTGGGGGCTGGATGTGTAGAGGCTGCTGTAACTGGGTGGGGGACAGACGGATGTTTGGATGCGCAGATGGACGGACACGTGTGATGGTGGGGGGAGGGATTATGGGTAGATGGCGAGTTGGTTGAGTGGGTGGGGAGAGGGATGGACAAATGGACAGTCGAGTGAGTGGATGGATGAACAGATCATCTTACGAATGTCCGGGTAGGTGGACGGACAGACGGGCAGATGCGAAATCCTGGCCACCTGGTGAGGAGGTCTTGGGACATAACACAGGCACAGTTCAGATGAGTAGTGGCTTATTTCCTGACCCCGGCCTGACTCAGGTTAACTCCATGGACTCATGTTCTTTCTTCCTAGCTTCAGCCTTCTTCATTCTCCCTCCGGGTCTCCAAGGACCTTAACCTGGAGTTCGGCGCAAAGTGAGCTCCTGGCTGGTGAGTCGACCTTCTCAGCGGTAAGAACCCCGAGGAAGGAGCCTGCTCCCCAGAAGCCTCCGCCACCTCCCTGTCGGGCACCCAGCCAGCCCACCAGCCCCTCTCTGCCGCCACCCGACTCTCCTGCCAGGCGCCCCCCCCCCACCTGCGCCCTGTCCCATCTGGACGGTGGGGTCCCCGGATGATTCAGAGGGAGGGTCCTCCAGGAGGTCCGCCTCCTGGCTCCTGTCCAAGCCGCCTCCCCTGTGTTCCAGGGCCCCCAGGCAGCCATGGACGCGGGTCTCTCGGGCCTGCCCCTGGTGTCTCAGGGTCTCGGCAAGTCCCTGCGCGGAGCCGTGCGCGCCAGGGGTCCGGCCCTCCGGAGGCAGCGGGAGTTCACGCCGGAAGAGAAGAAGGACACGGTCTACTGGGAGAAGCGGAGGAAGAACAACGAGGCGGCCAAGCGCTCCCGGGAGAAGCGGCGCCTCAACGACGCGGCCCTCGAGGGCCGGCTGGCGGCGCTGCTGGAGGAGAACGCGCTGCTCCGGGCCGAGCTGTGGGCGCTCCGGCACCGCTTCGGCCTCCTGCCCTCCGCCCTGCCCCTGCCGGCCGTGCTGTGGGAGGCCCCCTGGGCCGGAGCCCCCTCCCTCCCCGGCCCCCACGGCTGCGTTTGGAGGCCGTGCGCCCTGGACACCGGGGTCCCGGGGTGTGCCTGCTGCCCCGTGACTCACAGGTGCACCGTCCTGGCCGCCTCCCCCAGGTGCCCCCAGGACCCCGCCCCCAAGAGAACGGATGTGGCCTTGCCAGCTGGCCTCCCAGCGGCCTTCTTCAGCTGCCCACTCCTGGATGGGCCTGGGGGGGCCAGGCCGGAGCGCAGGGCCTTCTGGAGGCTGTGGTCAGCCTCGCCCCCGGGTTGCCGGGCTTCGGGGCCCTCAGACGTGCTGCCGCCAGCCTCTGCTGAGCCCACGGGTCTGCCTGCCCCCGTGGCCTGTCCTGTCCCCGGGGACGATTCTGAGGGCCAGCCCTCCCTGCCCCACAAACTGCGGGTCAAGTCCCACACCCCCAGCAGAGTGCCTCCAGGGTGGGCGGAGGGCCCCGACCCTCTGTGAGGGCTCCCCCCCCCCCCCCGACTTCCAGCGGGGAGGCCAGGCCTGCAAGGGGGTGTTGGGACTGAGCAAGGGTTTGTGTGGGGAACACAGTGGCTTGTCCCTGACTCAGCCCCCAGCCCAGGAGAGGCTGGTGGGGGGGAGGGAAAGGCAGGGCTCAGCGTGGGCCTCTGGGAGGAGGGGACAGGGTTTCAACTTGGGTCATATGGTTCCCATCCTGCCTGAAGTATGTGCTTTGGGTAATCACTTTCCCCCCTTCCTTCCTTCTCTCCTTCCTTCCTTCCTTCCTTCCTTCCTTCCTTCCTTCCTTCCTTCCTTCCTTCCTTCCTTCCCTCCCTCCTTCCTTCCTTCCCTCCTTCCCTCCTTCCCTTCCTCCCCCCTCCTCCCTCCCTGACTTCCATCCATCCATCATGCATGCATTCATTCATTCTCTCACACGCTCTCACAGTTTCCCTGCCCCTCCCCCACCCACTCGTGATCTTCCAGCCCTCTCTCTGTGCTCAGCTTAGTGACAAGTGTGAGGACACCCTCCCGGCTTCGGGGTTCCTGATCTGGAGGTGGCGGTGGGGGTTTGGGGTTAGACACACTCAGGGTCATCCTCAAAAAGGCGGTGATGTCTCAGGATGTCCGAGGCCTTGTTTCTCGGGCTCCCCTTGGGGGCTTGCTGACCAGCCGGCTGGGGAGGCGCACTGACTCAGATGGCTTCCCCTGTGTCTTGGGTCGGGGTTCTGAAACAGTGGGAGACATCCGCATCACGGGGTTGGGGGTCCGTGTCTTCTCTCTGGCTGGCTGCTCCCAGCTGGACGGGAGGGACCGTTCTGCAGGGAGGTGTCCCGGGGACCCTGGAGCCCCAGAGCCCATCAGACCCTTCCTCCTCAGTTTCTCACTCAGTCAGATAAAAAGCCCTGAATTTCAGTTGTGGGGAGAATGGGGAGGGGGGGCCCACGTCCGGGCTGCTGCGGTCTCTGAGTCCTGGACGTCCTTGGCCAGCCAGCTCTGGGTCATTGGGCCTCAGGCACCGCAGGCTCAGGGGCTCAGGGGCAGGGCCCTTCTCTGCCTTCCTGGGTTTGCCACAGTCACAAGCGAGAGCACTGCTCAGGGCTCCACGGACTGTGCAGGCCTCCATCCTGCTGGGCACAGCGGTAGCCAGGGGCGGCTTGGCCAGCCCTGCCCCTCTGTGGAATGTGTTGCTGGCTCCACCACGGCCCCTGGGCACAGGCAGGTGGCAGATACCCAAATGCCTTTGGCCTTGGCTCGGAGACCCACACTTCCCAAGAGTGCTCTGGCGAGGCAGGAAGGAGGACTGCCTGGAGGAAGCGGCTCTAGGCTCCAGCCCGTGCCTGCAGCTGGGAGGGTGGAGCCTGGGAGTGCCCAGGAGCTGATGTCCAGTGCAGGGGGCCCCACAGCTGTGGCTGATCCTGCACAAAGGCCTCTAGCGAAGCTCTGGCCCCACCTGGCCATGGGGGTCACAGAGCTTAAGGGGAAGGGGGAGGGAAGAAGGAAGCGGGGGTGGCTGTGCAGCACCCTGCTGCTGGGAGATGTGGGTGGCTTGGTGCTTCCTCTTGACGGTGCCGCCTGGTGTGTGTCGGAGGGGTCTGAGGGGTCTGGGACCAGCTCGCTTGGGCTCTGTGGACTCAGGGGAGTGGGGCTGGCCACCTTGGGGTCACACAGGCCCCTTTAACCTTCCAGCCCCAGTTGGAAAAGCCCAGAGAAGAACCTTCCTAAAGCAAATCATAGAATTTCCACGTCAGGAGGGGCCCTCGGAGTCTCTCGATGGGTGCTCATCCAGTGTCTATTTGAATACCTCTAGGGATGGAGAACTCACTTCCTCTAAAACTCATCACTACTTCTCTAGAGTCAAATCTGCTCTCTTGCACACCTTCGACTTCTGCTCTTGTTCTGGCCGCTGGAGGGGTTGCTCAGCCGCCCCTCCCGCCCTCCTGCCTCCCTCCCTCCCTCTGCCTGGAGGTAGCTGGCTGGTAGAAGAAGCCACCACTTCCTCTTCTCCAAAGGAGAAACCACCACGCACACCTCAGATAGCTTGAGAAGATTAAATCTCATTTACTGTGCGCAGAGCACTTTATACACAGCAAGTGTTTGGCACACGTTGTCTCCCCTCCCTTCCTTTCTTTCTCTGGAAAACTCTCATGTTCCCAGCCCCAGAGTAGCGCTTTCTTCAGGGAAAATGTCCTCTTGGTTTTTAAAATTCTTTCCCTTTGTCCTGGTCTGTGCCCCTCCCCCCCCAGCCTTTTTTTTTTTTTTTGGTCAATGCTCTTTATATATGATGGCTCTTGGAATTATGAATCATTTCTTCATTCATCAAATACGTATTTCCCCCCCAAGAAATAGATTTTTGAGCTCCCACTATGTGTCCAATAGGAGGTGGACATGAGAAATGGTGCTCCAGACTGAAGAGGTTGCCAGGGGAACCTTGCACAAACATCTAGAACATTCACCCAGGTCATGTTGATCATTCTCTGGTGCTGGGCTCTGGGACCACAGAGGTGGCCTCTGTGCTCAGAGCCAGTGGGCAGCTGGCAGACGCCCATGGGGCTGCTCGGGAGCGGCTGCTGTTACGAATGTGGAGTTTTCACGTCTCCACGGGCCCCTCAGGTTATGTCTGTCACGCTCAAAGTTGACCCAGGGGCCAAATTTTGGGACACTGTGCACCTGAATGTTACGTTTCTTCTTTCCCCCATCCGCGAAGGCTAGTCTTCAGGTATGTCTGACCCGTGTAGAGTGTGCGCAATATGCACTGAATGAACGTTTCTGCCCACTAGGTTGGCGATTCCGGGGAGGGGGCAGAGATAAAAGGAGCTGAAGATGCGATGAGGCCATGTTGGTCTCTCTTGTCTATTAAAGATTCACAGACACATCCTGGCTGAACTCTGTGTTGCCTGGATCCCGGATACTCAAGTCCTGGCCCACAGACCAGCAGCCAACGCCACCGGGAGCTCTCTGGAAATGCAGACTCTCAGGCGCCTCCCAGAACCGCCGAATCAGAACTGCACTTTCATGAGATCCCCAAGAGACTCATGTACACATTAACGTTTGGGAACCATTGGTATAGGGCAGAGGGTGGCAGATTTTCCTGTACGGGACTGGAGAGTAAATGCTTTTGGCTTCGTGAGCCAACAGCCGCTGCTGTGTCTGCTGTGCTCTGTCTTTGTGGGGTGAAAGCAGCCATAGGCGATATGTAAATGAGTGGGTGTAGCTGTGTTCTAATAAAACTTTATTTCCCAAAACAGGTGTGGTCAGATTTGGCCTGTTGGCTGTCCTTGGCTGATGGTGTATCCCCAGGAGTGGAAGGGAGGATCTTAGGGGTGCTTGTCTTCAATTCCGATACTTGCCAACATGTTCTGCAGAGCGGCATTGCCAATTTGCAGTCCTCTGCGTGGAAATGAATTTTGTTTTCTGCCAACTCTCGGTTGTTTGATTTTTGCCTGTTTGTCGGGGGAGGTAGTGGTGGTGTAAAATGGTTTAACCTGTGTTTTTTTGTTAAACATCTTTGCCAAAATTGGTTGGACCCTTGGGTTCCTCCTCTATGATTTGGCTGTGCTGTCAGAATAGTTGCCTTTTTCTTGTTGATTTCTCAGAACGCTCTATATATTCCAGATATGTAGCCTTTGCCGCGTATGACCATCACAGACTTTTCGTCTGACTTGTCTTTTCATCTCATTCCTGGGGTGTTTTATTTCAGCAAAAGTTGGAAAATGGCATGTGTGCACATTAATCAATCTATTTTTCTCTGGTTTGTACAGTTTTGCTTGTTTAAGGATCCTTTCGTGTCTCAGGGTCATGGCGACAGTCTCTTAAATGTTCCTCTAGGGGCGCCTGGGTGGCTCAGGTCAGATCTCATGGTTCGTGGGTTCGAGCCCCGTGTCGGGCTCTGTGCTGACAGCTGGCTCAGAGCCTGGAGCCTGTTTCGGATTCTGCGTCTCTCTCTCTCTGACCCTCCCCTGCTCCAGCTGTCTCTCTCTGTCTCTCAAAAATAAAATAAAAAGCAATAAAAAGAAAAAAAAATGTTCCTCTAACTGTTCCCAAGTTTTACGTTTCACGTGGAAGTGTTTAGCCCAACCTCCTTCTGTCTCTCATTCTGTTGCATAATGTGCCATTATTCGAACTTCCTGATCAGAAGAATCGCTTAGAGGTGCTCATTTCATTATGGACCTCTTGAATCAGACTTCCCAGGACACAGGCTTTGAGTTTGTATTTCTTACTAGCACTGAGGTGACTCACGTCAGGGAAAAGATGATGCAGTGCTGAGCAGATGCGTTCGGGAGGGCGAGCCCCCGTCCTGGCTGGGAGCCCCGTATATCCTATGGGCCTCTCTTATCTGTAAACAGGATTCCAAAGGCTTCTTGCGAAGGTTAAGTGAGAGGCAGTCCGTATATGGCGTGGCACAAGGCCCTTCCGCTGGGAACTGGATTATTTCTCCCCATGGAGACTCTCATCCTATTTCTGGTTCTGTTTTGCTCGCCAGGCACATCGGGGCTTAGCTTATGGTTCAGCTAGAACAACTATTCATTCATTTGTTTGAAAAATTGATTTACTCACGCAGCAGATATTTATTGATCATATACCGAGTCAAGGCACAGGAAAGAGCAGGGAAAAAAATAGATGTGGTTTGTGCCTCCACAGTGCTGGCAGCCCAGTTGGGGAGACAGATAAGTAAACGAGAAAAGGCGCATCCATGCAGGTAAGTATCATGGAGGAAAGAGATGCGGGTGGGGGGCTTGGAGAGGCGGCGGTGGATGTGTTACAACAACTGAAACAGGAAGGGGGGGTCCCTTTTCTTGCGGTGATATTTGAGCAGAGGCTTGAGGGATCCGCGCATGTACCGGAGGAAGATCCCTGCCCAGGCGAGAGAGAGCAGCCCGTGCTAAGGCCCTGGGGCAGGTCTGTGCCTCGTGAGAAATATGGAGGAGGCCCGTGGGGGCAGAGGCAAGAGCGAGCGAGGGGGAGAGAGGGAGGAGGTGAGGACTGGGAGGCGACGGGGCAGGTCATGCAGAAACTGTGGGTCGTGGCTTTTTCTGTAAGCGGCTGGGGGTGCCGGGGAGTTTCTGTGCGTATTTCTGCTGTGACTGTCCCTCCCCCCACCCCGCTCCATCCTGTGGTGTGTGAGGCTGAGAGAAAATAAATAAACCCACCGCATCGGTGCAGGGGAGCTGGCTCCCATCTGAGAAAGGGGGTGACTGACCACACTGTCAGTGCTCATCTTCCCGCGGGCCACCGCGTCGCCTTCCCTTGGAACCTGGTGCTCCTTCTGTCCCTGCTTCTGGCTCTTTCTGCCATCTGAGGGGTGGGCAGGTGGGGCCCCCTCTTCGAGGGGGCATTCGTGCTACCTTCCACCAATAATCACCTAGACAAACGTGGGGGGACGACAGGCCGTCAGGCGCGTGTGGGGGACGTCCGCGAGGAGGGGTCGGGGCAGAGCTGGGGCTGAGTAACCGGAAGGGCTGGGGATAATCTGGGGAGAAGGTGGCTCTGGCTGGGACAGCAATTTTGTCTCGCGTGCTCTCTGCAAAAGGCTTCAGTATCATTATCCTCATTGACAGACGGGGAGACTGAGGCTCAGAGCGGTAGGCGCCTTGTCCAAGGTCATGCCGTGCATCGCTGTGCCCGCGCCATGGCCGGCGTTCTCTCCCAAGAGCTCTGCCTCAGATCTTAGCACCTGCTCTTCCCTCTGCTGCAATGCTTTTCCCTGCGTTAACTTAGCCTGACTCTCCTTTTCCTTCTTCGGGTCTTGGCTCAAACGCTACGTTCTCAGGAAATGCTTTCCCTGAATTCCCACTCTAGTATATCTCTGAGTATTTGCATTGGATCCCTGCACACAGTAGGTGCTCAATGGTGCTCATTGTTGAATGAGCAAACCAAGGGGACAGGAAAGTTGACTCTGCCGGCGACAGCTTGGACTGCAGTTGGGTCCTGTGTCAGCGGGTTGGAGGGTCTCTCCCTGCAAGAGGACGGAGGGTCCAGGGCATGGGGAGCCTCTCTGTTGTGTCCACTCCAGCGTCCGTGGTATTTGGGACGGTATGTGGGGCCTGTCACACAGTCGGTGGGTGACAAGGCCTCTCTAATGGAATCGAGGTTTGACAAGGAACCAGGAGCAGAGGGGGACAAGGGAGAAGGACACTATTCCAGGGTGGCTCCTTCATTCCCTCCTTCACTCATTCACTCCTTCATTCATTCACTCATTCATTCATTCATCCATTCATTCATTCATTCATTCATTCATTCACAACTTTCCAGAGAGAATGAAGCCAATTCCCTACCTGTTGACTCCTGCCCTTTTGAGAACGAGATGGACCAACTCCGAGTGAACGAGTAGAGGGACAGGATGTGTCAGATGCTGCTGAGGGCTGCGAGCTGATAAGCAGGACCCTGGGGCAGTCAGGGACTGGGGGGCGGTGGCGGTGGTCAGGGACGTGCCCCTGGAGGACATTTGGACTGAGTCCTGGAAAACACCCTTGAAAGAAAACCACAAGCCCCCAAAGGCCACATGTTGTACGATCCCCATTATAGGAAGGTTCCAGAAGAGGCAGAGACAGAGCCGTGCCCGTGGCTGAGGGGCCGTGTGCTCGGGACGGCGTTTCCTCGGGGGGATGAACCTGTGATCGCCTGGTGAATGCACCAGATGTCACTGAATTGTCCACTGTGAAATGCTGCATGTTTTTATAACTATTTTTTTAAGATTTTATTATTTGAAGTAATTCCTACTCCCAGCGTGGGGCTCAAACTCACAGCCCCGAGATCAAGAGCTGTGGCTCTACTGATGGAGCCGGCAGGGGCCCCTAAAATGGTGAATTTCATGTTGTGAGAATAGCACCTCGATTTCAAACAATGGGAGTGAGTCAGCCATGCCCGGAGGAAGGAGGGCACATGGGTGTCTGGGGACCAGGAGGGAGAGAGACCAGGGACCCGTCAGCAGGCACGAGGGACGCAGGAGGAGAGGCCCCAGACGGACCCCCGACCGACCCCAGCCTGGACACACGCCCTTGGGGGGCTGGGGGGAGGCAGTCTTGCCACCCTGCCTTTGTGGGATGCCTGGATGACCGCTGCAACACGCCCGGGCCCGCCTGGGTGGGGGTCACTCACATGCATGTGCACACTCACACGCTGTAGCCTGGGTGTGCACGTGTGTCACAACCCATGCATGGACACGTGTATGCTTAGGGGCCTGAGTGTAGCACCTGCACCCACCCTTGTGCAAGAGCCTGGGTATGCAGCGGTCTCCCCATAGGTGGCCCCCACCCCCTGCCAGAGAGTGGGGTGGGCTGAAAGCTCAAAGATGTGCGAGGATGAGGGGAGGGGGCCCCCATCGCCCCCTCTCTCCCCACTGCTGTGGGCCCTGGGGGCTCCCCCAGCCTCCCCTCCCCTCCTCCTACTGTAAATTCTGAGAAATCCTGTCTGTGGTTTGGCCTTGCCCCTCCCCCTCCCTCTGTCAGGGCTGTCCTGGCCACTGTCTTCCTGTCTTGGGGCCTGGGTGAGGGCTGTGAAGGGGGCAGAGGCAAGGAACTGCCCCCCTCCCACAGCCTGGGTCCCCAGACAGAGGGAAGAGGACTCTCCACAGCTTCCGAGCCTCACGTCTCCTCTCTGGGCCTCAGTTTCCCCTTCTGCGGAACGGAGATAAGAGGTTGGTGCCTCGGAGGGAGGGGTGAAGGAGGGACATCGGCCAGCGGTTGGTGTCTGGCAGGTAGGGAGGGCCTGATGCGGGCTAGCTATCATCATGCAGTTCCGGCCTCTACTCTCCCCGCCCAGCCTCCGTACCTTTGTCCTCTGTGCTCCCCAGCGCAGGTGCCCACACTCCTGTCCCCCTGTACAAACCCAGGGGTCATTCAAATCCCAGTTCTTCGGGAGCCAGGGAGAGGAGTGACACCCCCGGGGGCTGGGATGCAGGGAACCTGGGTTTGAATCCTGGCTCTGCCACGGACAGGGTGGACGGCCTCCCGTGGGTTGCTATGGGGCCCGGTGCCTCGGTTTCCCCAGTCTGATGCTTTGTGGATCTAAGCCTCGCCGATGAACGGCCTTCTGGTGCCCTCCACCCTCAGCTTACTCTACCTCTGCGGATGCTGGCACACCTTCCTTGGCCGTTACAGCCACAAACTGCGACGCACTTGGAGTTTATGGTGCAGGAGTTTATGGAGACCCTACAGAGACCTGTGTCTAATGCACGCTCTGCCCCCTGATCCCCGAAAACGCAGCTAGAATCTGCCTGCTTCCCAACTTGGTCACCAGCTCGCCTCGCCTCAGAGGTGCCTCGGATTGGGTTGGTTGCCCTGATGTGCCTGACCCTGCTCTCAGTCCTTCCCTGGCTCCCTATTGCTCCTGGGGGGGGTGGGGCGGAATCCAAATCCTTCCCTGCAGCTGGGAATGAAAATGAATCAGGAGAGCTTTTGTTCAAAAGGACAAAGGAGAGAAAGGGAGTGAGCGCTGTGACCAGGAGGTCTGAAGCCTGTCAGGAGTTAGGCACCAAGTGGGTTTCTTTTACAGAGAGGACTGAATATGGACGCGGAGAGCCGGGCGTGGGGAGGTGGGTGCCCCCTGGGCCCGGCCTCTTCTCTGGAGGGGCTTTCTGTTGGCTCAGGTGAGGGACCCCTAAGTCCAGGGCCCTGGGGAAAGGGGAGGAGCTCAACCAAAGTTTGGTTAACAAGCTTTGTGTTTCAGAGGGGCCGAGTGGCTCGGTCGGTTGAGCGTCTGACTCGTGGCATCGGCTCAGGTTGTGATCTCGAAGTCGGGGGACTGAGCCCCACGTCGGGCTCTGCGCTGAGCGGAGCCTGCCTGGGATTCTCTCTCTCCCTCTCTCTCTGCTCCTCCCCACCACGCTCGCTCTCTGTGTCTCAGAATAAAGAAATCAACTTAAAATAAAAACCGGCGTTCTGTTCTGATGGGTCCGGTGTGGCAGGCCGTTCGGTGGACGGCAGATTGGGGACTGGGAGGGTCTACCTCTGGCCTCGTCCTGGATAAACCAGGAAATCTGCCCTGGAATTCTCAGGAGACAGAGCAGTGGGGGCGAGAGGGTGACGTACGTGTGCGTCTGTCCGTGGTCCTACATTCTCTCTCTCTCTCCATAGATCTATAATCTATATAGTACGTATATCTGTTGATCTCTAGAGACATATTTAGATCTATAGATATTTATAGATATCTCTACATGTCATATGGCTACAATGTCTGTGTATTAAATACTAGATATTTATAGGGGCGCCTGGGTGGCTCAGTCGGTTAAACATCCGACTTCGGCTCAGGTCATGATCTCGCGGTTCATGGGTTTGGGCCCCGCATCAGGCTCTGTGCTGACAGCTAGCTCAGAGCCTGGAGCCTGTCTTCAGAGTCTGTGTCTCCCTCTCTCTCTGACCCTCCCCTGCTCACGCTGTCTCTCCCTATCTCTCAAAAACAGATAAAAAACATAAAAACCTTTTAAATATTAGATATGTGTAAATCTATCTCTAATCTATTTATCTACGTGCCAGGCTATGGACACCTATCTAGACAGACAGATCTATAGCCCAATAAGCATCTATACCTACCATCTATCTAGAGGTATATGTGTAGCCTGGCATATCTCTTTATTTAAGGAATTGGGTTATGGAATTATGGAGGCTGACAAGGCCTAAGATTTACAGGGTGAGTCAGCAGGCTCAGAGCTCAGTCTCAGTTCAAGTCCAAAGGCTGAAGGAAAAAAAAGCCAATGAGCCAGTCTAGGGGCTATCAAGAGGGTAGGATTCTCTTATTCTTATTTTTGGTTCAGGCCCTCAACTGATTGGACGAGGCCCACCCATGTTCGGCCCACTCAGTCTCCTGATATAAGTGATGATCTCATCCCCAAATACCCTCACCCTCACGGAGAACACCCAGAATCATGTTTGAGACATGATTTGACACATGTCTGACACATGATATCCAGTCAAGTTGACACATAAAACTTTCCATCACAGGGGGCATGCGGGAGTCTAAGTCGTATGTGGGGGGCTGTTCCTGGCAGCAAGCAGTTTCCCAGAACATGAAGGGTGGGGGGGTTCCCTAACCTTCTCTGCTTCCTAAGATCATGAAGCTTGGGTAAAGTTCAAGATTGTCATAGCCTGTAAGGCCCTCGCCACCCGCCCCGTCTCCTCCCTGCTCTCACCTCCTCTCTCTCCCTCCCCGCCTCTGCCGTGTTTCCCAAACACACCAGGCTGGTTCTGCCTCCAGGCCTTGACCCTCGTGGTTCCTTCTGCCTAGAATGCTCTTCCCTCCCCTTCTCAGGTCCTCTGTGACCACCAGGCACATCGCCCTGTTGCATTTTCTACCGGGCATTTCCCCCCCACAATCTAAAATTCTTATTTCTTTTGTGCCTTTATGATCTTTCTTCTACCGGGCAGGGAGTTCTGAAATCACCAGCAGGTAAGTGTCAGTTGAGAACCCACAGCATACCAGATCCGGCCTCTTGTTGGAAGTCGTCATGGATTAGGTCACACACGCAGATAGAATGTTTAATCCTGATCCATGTTTGGTTGGGCTGCAGCCTGGTGCTGCTGGGCCGGACCCACCTGGGCGGCCATGCGGGGCTTCCCAGAAGTGAGATCAGAAGTGGGGATAGGCATCAACTACGGGGAGAGGAGGAAAGAAGGTGTTCTGGGTGGAGGGGAGAGCGTGTGCAAAGGTCCTGAGGTGGGTGGGGAAGTGCTGAGGCATGCAGGAATGGAATGCCCTGGGGAGGGCAATGAGGAGCCGGCGAGGGGTTAGCAGGGCTTGGGTCCAGCTGCCAGTGGGATGCTGGGAAAATCGTTTAGCCCCAGGGCTATAAGGAACCAACAAAGGGTTTTGAGTAGGAGAGGGGCATGGTCAGATCTGCTTCTTGTAGAAGAAATTTCCTGAGGTTTTGGGTGGGGGGAAGACTGGAAAGGGAAGGTGGGGACACTGGCTGCCCATGGGGAGACGGGGGTAGCAACGTGGCCTGCGTGGCTGGCATGGGCTGGGGAGAAGGGGGTGCACAGCAAGGCCAGGAGGTAAGATGAGCCCCCCTAGCTGGGCCAGCTCCACGCTCCGCGCTGTGGCTTGCGTTAGCCAGGCATCAGCTGGGTTTGGGGGAATCAATTAGCTCCTTATCCTGAGCCCTGTCACCAGCCCAGCCCTCCTTCCCTTTCCTTCTCCACATCCTGCGCCCCATCTGTCCAGCAAAGTTTCGGGAGGCCCCAGGACGGCTGAGGGTGAGGGTGTAGGTGGGTGTGTGCTTGAAAGGCTCTGCTGAAGTCAGAATTCCCTGCCCGTCAGGAATCACGTTCTTCCTCCCCCCGCGCCGGGGTGAGGGTGGCCCACCGTGGGTGGGGGCCGTGGGATGGGCGATTTCCTGGTTTCCGCGGGAAGCGGGCCCTGCGGCCGTGGTCTCGAGGAGGCTGATCTTCCGGCCTCTCCTTCCTGGGCCGGCCTCACGCAAGCAAACAGGTGGTCTCAGCCCCCTGGCACGTCCTCGTCCACAAGGCTGGGATGAGGGCAAGGTAAGTGAGGTACCCCTCCGAGTCAAATTTAAGGGGGACCCAGCCCTGAGTCATCAAAGTGACTGATGTTTCCTTTTTCAGCTGCCATATGTTTGGGGCGCCTGGGTGGCTCAGTCGGTTAAGCATCAGACTCGATTTCGGCTCAGGTCATGATCTCACGGTTCCTGAGTTCGAGCCCCATGTCGGGCTCTGCACTGGCAGCAGGATTCTCTCTCTCTCTGGCTTCCCTCACTCAGGCTTGTGTGCTCTCTCTCAAAATAAATAAATACGTAAATAAGGACAATGAATGGACATATGTTTGATACATGACATTGTGTAGATTTAAGGTGCCCGCATGTTGATTTGATACATTTATATGTTGTCCTACCACTGCCTTTGCGCGTAATTAGCACCTCTCTTAGGTTCACATAATTGTCCTTTCTTCTTGGAGGTCAGAGTAATTAAGTTCTAGTCTCTTAGCAACTTAGGTCCCACGCTCGCGGTGCCGTGTGTCGGGTCCCGAGCTTGCGGTGCCGTGTGTTAGGTCCCTTGCTCGCGGTACTGTGTGTCAGTCCCATGCTGGCGGTGCCGTGTGTTGGGTCCCGTGCTCTTGGTGCCGTGTGTTGGGTCCAGTGCTGCAGTGCTGTGTGTTGGGTCCTGTGCTCGCGGTGCTGTGTGTTAAGTCCCGTGCTCGCCGTGCTGTGTGTTGGGTCCCAAAGGCTCATGAGGCAGGTCACACGTCAGGGCAGTTTGTTGGATATCAAGATTGTCTCCCAAACCATAAAGTTCGCCTTTTGAAAACCTGCAAGTCAGCGGTAGTTGACGCAAGGCCGGGCAGCCGTCACCAGCATCTACTTCCAGAACATTGCTATCACCCCAAAAGGAACCATACCCCCAGTCACTTCCTGTACCTCCCTCACTCAGCCCCTGGCATCCATGCAATATTAAAAAAATCAAAATTAATGCAAAAACATCCCCTTATGAGCAAAGCTGTCACATTTTATTTTTATTTATTAAAATTTTATTTATTTTTATAGTTTGTTGTCAAGTTGGTTTCCATATAACACCCAGTGCTCTTCCTCAGAAGTGCCCTCCTCCATGACCACCGCCCCCTCCCTCCCCTCCCCCATCAGCCCTCAGTTCCTTTACAGTATTCAAGAGTCTCTCATGATTTGCCTCCCTCCGTCTCCTTAACTCTTTTTTCTCCCCTTCCCCTCCCCATGGTCCTCTGTTAGGTTTCTCCTGTTAGACCTATGAGTGCAAACATATGGTATCTGTCCTTCTCTGCCTGACTT
>NC_043711.1:4918227-4923543 GCF_006229205.1 Suricata suricatta | reverse complement strand
CGCTATGAACATTGGGGTACATGTGTTCCTATGCATCAGCACTTCTGTATCCTTCGGGTAAATCCCTAGCAGGGCTATTGCTGGGTCATAGGGGAGTTCTATTGATAGTTTTTTGAGGAGTCTCCACACTTGTCCAGAGAGGCTGCACTAGTTTACATTCCCACCAACAGTGTAGGAGGGTGCCCGCCTCTCCACACCCTCGCCAGCATCTATAGTTTCCTGTTTTGTTCATTTTAGCCACTCTGGTGTGAGGTGGTATCTCAGTGTGGTTTTGATTTGTGTTTCCCTGATGATGAGTGACGCTGAGCATCGTTTCATGTGCCTGTTGGCCATCTGGATGTCCTCTTTGGAGACGTGTCTGTTCAGGTCTTTTGCCCATTTCTTCACTGGATTATTCATTTTTTGGGCGTGGAGTTTGGTGAGCTCCTTGTAGATTTTGGATACTAGCCCTTTATCCGATATGTCATTTGCATAAAGTTTTATTTATTTTTGCGAGAGTGCAAGCAGGGGTGGGGCAGGGAGAGAGATAGGCAGAGGATCCAAAGTGGGCTCTGGGCTGACGGCAGCGGGGCTCAAACTCACGAACTATGAGATCATGACCTGAGCTGAAGTTGGACGCGCAACCGACTGAGCCCCCCAGGCGGCCCAAAGCTGTCACATTTTAACACACAGACGAGCGTGGATGCTGCCCTGTGCCCGTGTCCCTGGCCTGCCCACCCTCGTCCTACCCAGTCTGTGCTTTGCCTGGTGGGATGGCCCCATCTCCTGCAAATACATGCACCCCTGGGCCCCCCAAAGAACAGAAGGTCTGAACCTGGGGCCAGACCCTGGCAGTGACCTGGTGGATCCTCTTTTTGTTTAAGCCTGTGGTTGCCAGCCGACTGGCTGACTAGAAGGCTTGGGGCCGTTTCTGGCACTATCTAGTTCAAACAGCAGCCCCATCACCATCTATTTGGCCCCAACTGTATACCAAGCACATTAGGTTCTTATGCATTACTAGAAATGGTTTTATGAAATTATTTGTATGGGGCATTTGCATTGTAGAACATTCCAATACATTACCAATACAATACAGTTCCAACACATTGTAGAACATTCTAGTACATTAATACCCAGAGTAAATGTGAAAGCCTGCCCCCCCTCACGCAGCCCCAAAGACGACACAGCTTTCGATGTGTCCTTCCACACTTCCCGGAGCACCCGTGTTGTGCTCAGTCCTCATAATGGCCCCCCCTGAAGTGAGCACTGATGCCACCCTCATTTTACAGGTGCATATCGAGTGAGGCTCAGAGAGGTCAGGTCACTTGTCCAAGGCCACAGAGCACGTGAGGAGGTATGACTCGAACGCAGGCCTGTCTGACTCCAATTCAGCAAAGGAGAGGGAAGGACCCTCACATAGGAGGAGGATTCCTCTAAGCTCAGCTGAAATCCTGGTTCATTCATTCAGTCATTCAACAAACAGCTCCTGGACTCGACTCAGTGCTGGGTGCATGGGTCCTGGAGGGGGACGCCTTTCATGAACAAAGCATCAAACAAGGCAGAGATCACCGCTGGACCTGCCTGGCTGGATGCCAGAGGAACATAAAGGAAACATCCATATTAAAAATACATATATATAATCACATGATTCAAAATCTGACCGCTTCCAACAGGCAGGCAGTGGGAAATCCCCTGCTGGCCTTGACCCCAGGTGACCCTCCCAAGAGCATCATCACTCAGTGGAGGTACTCTTGCCCCCAGCGGGTAAAAATTAGTTCTGGGGGGGGGTGGGGAAAATGCATTTTCATGTCTAAAGCACAGATTCACATAGGAATATAAACAGACACACAGTCGGTCTGCGCTGTTAAACTTTCATGGGGGACAATGAGGGAAAACATGTCTAATAGTGGTTGCGCCTTGGGACGGGACTTGAGGAAACTTCTAGAAAAAGCCACAATTCAGGTTTCTTGTGAAATCTTCCAGAGACGTGCTGTGTATTTTCAAGCAAACCTCCACGTACCCATTTTACAGTCGTGAAGCGTTTATGTCTGAGGACATAACTTTAACCTGTTCGGACGGCCACGCTGCACGGTCACCACCGCAAGGAGCTGCGGGGCAGAGAAGTGCATTTGCCACATTTTGCGCAGGAGCCATTGTATCTGACGGAGAAATTCCTGGAAGCGCCATCGCTTGGCCACAGGTGTGTGCATGTGTCATTTAGGTAGTGACTGTGACGTGCCCCACATCGGGGTGGCACCAGCTTCCTTCCTCATCACCAAGGTAAGAGAATGCCAGTCTCCTCACAGCCTCGCCACCAGGGAGTGTTATCAAGCCTTTTGATCTTTGCCGATCTGATGGGTTAAAAATGGTATTATGGTATCGAGTTCATGTTCATTTCCCTCCTGAGGCCGAGCGTCTTCTCCTGGGTGAGAGAACCATCTGTCTTGTTCTGTGAACTCAAGTTTCACATCCTTTGCTAACTTTCCCATGCTCTGTTGTAATATTTTTTTTCTTATTGATTCTTTCCAAGAGCTCTTTATATATTACGAACATTTTCCCTTTGTGTTACAAGTTGTCGTTTTCTCCATTTGTTATTTGAAAGTTATTTATTACTGGGGTCCCTGGGTGGCTCGGTCGGTTGAGCATCTGACTCTTGATCTCAGCTGAGGTTTTGATCCCAGGGTTGTGAGTTCAAGCCCTGCGTTGAGCTCCATGCTGGATGTGAAGTCTTCTTAAGAAGAAAAAGTGAAAAAGTGAAAAAGAAGTGAAAAACAAAAAACAAAATGAAACCCACAAAAAAGAAAATCAAACTGTTAATTTGTTTTGTTTTTAATATTGTCTTCTGTCTTGATTTTATTCAGGGTGATTTTTACTTTGCAGATTTTTTTTGATGTTTACATAAAGTCAACAGCTTCAATTATGCCTTTTATGGGATCTGAGCTTTGTATCTGTGCCTTTGACAAGGTGGGAGGTGGGAAGGAGACCTCTGAGGACAGGGAACAGCAAGTGCAAAAGCCCTGAGGTAGGAAGGGGGCTGGGCATGGATCTGAGTCAGGGTTCTCCAGACAAAAGGAACCAAGAAGATGCACATGTAACAAAAGACAGATTTATTTTCTGGAACTGGTCACATGGTTGTGGAAGGTGACATAAAATCTGTAGAGTAGGGGGCGCCTGGGTGGCTCAGTCAGTTAAGTGTCCGGCTTCGGCTCAGGTCATGATCTCACAGTTGTGGGTATGAGCCCTACGTCAGCCTGGAGCCTGCTTTAGATTCTGTGTCTCCCTCTCTCTCTGACCCTCCCCTGCTCGCGCTGTCTCTCTCTGTCTCTCAAAAAATAAATTAAAAACATTAAAAAAAATTTAAAAAATCTGTAGAGTAGGCTCGAAGGCTGGAGACCCAGGAAGAGTTGCAGTTTGAATCCAAAGGCAACAGTTGTCTGGCAAAATCCCTTCTTTCCTGGGGGAGGTTAGTTTTTGTTCTCTTAAGGCCTTCAACTGATTAGACTATGAGGGGGGGTAGTCTGGTTTACTCAAAGTCTATGATTTAAATGTTGATCTCATTGAAAAAAAAAACCACCTTCCTGGCAACATCTAGAATGGTGTTTGATCAAATATTGGCACTGTAGCCTAGTCAAGTTGACAGCAAGATTTTACCACTTCTTGTCAACTTGGCAAACACTGATCTCCTTAAACCCTACTTTTGTAGCACATGGTATGGACCCAGGCCAGGAGTGCACACAGCCTGTGCGGGACGGAGCCCTCCGCCCCCCCCCGCCCCGCGCCATCCTCATGGAGGGATCCCGCACTCCAGGGGTGTGTGCGGGCATGGTGAAGCTCAGGGTCTCCGGTGTCCTCAGCTGCTCCGCAGGGGTGTGGGGAGGGTGTGGGGCAGGCGGAGTGTAGAGGTTTACCTACAACTCCCCGGAGGAGGTGAATTTCCTAACAGCAGACACGAGGGAGCCTGTTCCCTATTGGGGGGGTGTGTGTGTGCCAAGGGGAGGGGTACATGCTATGAGACAGAGAATTCCTGGTCATGGAAGGTTTGGAGCTGGGGAGACCTCGGTGTGGTCTAACGGGGGTGAGGGTGGGGCGGGGGTTCTGCTTCTCCTCACTTCCTGTAGCATCAGGACCCAGCCTGGCCCACATCCCTTCCCTGTGTGGGGGGTGGGGGGGTGTGGCTGGCAGAGCCCCGACACTGTGTGGGGTGGGTCTCGCTTGAGGTCGGGGAGGACTGCTGTGTTGCAGTCTTTGTGGTTCTAAAACTGATGCCCGGTCCGGGCGCCTCGAGCTTGGAGGTGCTGCCCCCTTGTGGGGAGAATGGGAAGCTGCGCCGCACGACCCCGTAACCTCCTGGGCGGGGCGGCCTTGCCTCTGCTGCTGGAAAGAACCGGGAGGTCTGGGAGGCCGACCTCGGTGGGGTCAGAACCCAGGGTGCGTCGGGGTGGGTCCGGAGCCGACCGGGCTGGGCCCCGGGTTAGGTCAGGACAGAGCCGGCTGGGTACTGGAAGCTTTAGTGCCGCCCCCGCCCCCCGCAGCTCCCCTCCCCCCGCGCCGCCCGGGTCAGTAGCATTTGCGGTACACGATGTGGGGTCCCTGCTCCTCGTACTGCTCCCGCAGGACCCAGCAGGACTGGAAGGCGCGCAGCGAGGCCAGGATGGAGCCCCCTAACCACACGGAGAAGTTTCTGGTAGGCTGCGCCGGTACCACCACGTGGGCCTCCGCGGGCTGAGTGCGCAGCAGCTCGGCCCGGAAGCGGCCCTCGAACCCGGGGAAGAGCGAGGAGCCGCCGCAGAGCAGCACGTTCCGGGCCACGTCCGCGCGCGCCTCGGGGGGCACCTTGCGAAGGCTCTGCGTGGCCATGGCGGGGACGCCCGCGGGCGACAGCCCCGGCATCTCCGGGGGGCTGAACAGCAGCTCGGGGCACTGGCACAGCTCCTTGCCCAGCGTCACCGTCCGCCCGTCGGGCAGCGTCAGGCTCCGGCGGCGCGCAGGCTCCTGCCGGAAGTCGGTCGCCACGTAGCAGTAGCGGTGCTTGACGGCCTCGACCGCGTCCAGGTCGTGCTGGCCCAGCGGCAGGCCTGAGCCGCGGAACGCCTCCGCCAGGAAGGCGGTCAGGTGCGCGCCTGCCAGGTCCAGGCGCTCGATGGCGTGCGGCAGGCTGTAGCCCTGGAACACCGGCGCCGCGCAGGTGACCCCGTGGCCGGAGTCCAGCACCAGCCCGCTGACGCGCCCGTGCGCGTAGACCGACAGCACCGACTGCGAGCACACGTACACGGCCGGGGCGCGCAGCGCCTCGAAGGCCACCTCCACCAGCTTCTCGCGGTTGGTGGCGGGGCTGAA